>NC_092700.1:32472628-33075128 GCF_964275005.1 Diadema setosum | reverse complement strand
TTGTTACGTTGCTGTTACTGGTAATTTCTTACTTTTTTTCATGCTATGCTACTTTCTCTGAATGTTGTTGTTGTTGCTGCTGCTGCCGTTTATGTCTAATTTTTGGGGAAGGGGGGGGGGATTGGTAATCCTGTTCCGTTAAAAGTAATGATAAATTCCTTATCACGAATTTCCACATCGCTCATCGCTTGTACATATGTATCACTCGTGGAGAGCATTCTGATGAGTTTAGAAAGTGACGGAAGCATACATATAGATCATGTAGATAGGAATCTCTTTGTTTTTGTAACATTTTGAGAGCCTGATGTTAAATGAGTTCTGTTCGAGTAACCCAGATTCTTGTTCATGAGGAGGAGAGGGACTTGAGAAGAAGAAACAACAAGTTTATCCATAAGACTTATGGCATCCAACCGCGGCACTCATTAGCAATGTTTTCATTTCTACATGGGGCCCCATCAGAATCTCATCGGGGCTCGTTCTACACAGTCTAGACAAGATTCAAGGGTCCCAACACACAGGGCGTGGCTTCCTTCATCCTCAAACCTGATAGGCGTGTCCACTGCCTCCTCTTAACGACCCCGCCCCCTTCGATTTTACTTTTGTGACTTAGAGCCTGAATGTCTAACAGACTGATTTAGAACTACTGATGTAGTCAAATCTATAAATTCCATGGACCCTTGTAACAATCTTTTTCATTAACTTGTTCCTGATGAATAAACTTCATTAATTGGAATCCACCCTGCACACATTAGTTGCTGTTATGTCGGGCAAGCCTCGGGCAACCTTTCCGCTTCTGTAGATAAATAGCATAACATTTGAGTGTGTTAGCTGACCATGTATGTACCTAACAACGTATACATCAGATTGCGATGGTTCTAATGATTTAGCCATCAAAACAGGTGCAAAGTTTAAGATATCATCCACTTACGTACTACAGTAATCAAGCAGGATTTTTAGGTAACAAGATTCTTGGATATTTAGAGGGATGGGGCCATCTGTGGCTTCAGACACCTCCCCAACCTCCTCCCCGGGTTTGCGGGCAGGCGAGGCGATGATGTTGTAAAACCATGGTTCCGTCCCCCTAAGACTTTTTTCGAAGAGCACCACATCATCGAATGTGACCGAGTACATGTTTAATCCGAGTGACTCTTTCATCGGGATCGGACAACCTCCACTTACCTCTGGACCACATTCATCGACTTCGTGGCCTCGTTCAAGTCGTCGCCATGACAAACTCCTGTACCTGCTGCCCGATAGTGAGTATAAATGTTGGGCAGAATTCAAATGATTCAACAACAACAACAACAACAACAACAACAAAAACCTGCAATGTCTTTAGTCTTCACATTCTACTTTTATTGAACAATACCGATACAGATGATAAAAAGGTGATAAAACGGAACGAAAGAAGAACATACGTAAAGTCTGTATATGTGTGGTAAACGGGTTCTGAAACATAAAATCATGGATACACTTGTATTAGCTTGTTAGTAGGTGAATTTACAAACAGACAAAGGAAACTTGAAGTTGTCTTGAATGCAGGCTATCGAAACCAAGGCAAAAAGACGATAACGTATGACAAATAGCGCCATAAAAGTAAATCTGCGTGTGAAATATCTTCTCACGTCATGCCGCTCCCTAAAACAGATAGAACAGGTACGTCATCAGATGACATCAGTTATTCTAGGAGTCTGACAATTAACGATTGTCTACGATACGAGAGAATGAGTTCGACCGGCCCTGGCTGTGACGACCAGAATGCGTGAGCAAACATTTAACTCATTCATTGGTGTTTATGACTCGAGTCATTAACGAACAGCCCCCATTCTGATTCAAGAGTTCAGGGCAATTGTGTCTGTCTGTTTGTTTGTTTGTTTGTCTGTCTGTCTGTCTGTCTGTCTGTCCTATTTCGCCATTCTTATTTTGGATACACACAATCGTCGCTCGGGCGGACAAAAGAACTGCAGGGATATTATTAAAATCAATTGAGGTTGCAGGTCGGCGCTCTTGCAAGTAAAATGCAAATACAATACATAATACTACTTCTTGAAAACGTATATGATGGCGGGTAGACTTGTACGTCATCTATTTTTCTGTTACAAGCCAGATAGACCGATGCGCAAGACCTAGGGTTCGTTAAACCAAAGATTTTCTCTTTTTTGTGAAGATCTTTGTTAAAATTCAATGTACCGTTTAGAACATGTAACATTTTCATGGAAAATGCATCAATAGAATCAAACTGAAACAGAAAATGTCGACGTGCGCCCTAAAACATGCTGCATTTTCTAATAATTAGTCGACAGACCATTGCACGTCCGCATTTTGATAGCGCCCTACAACGCTTGTCACACATTTCATCGCTTGGATGTCGAAAATCCTCGTTCGTGGGTGCTAACAAAATGTGTGTGTGTGTGTGTTCATTCGTGTATCATTGTTGACGAAAGATGCACAATTCAAGTCATTTTCTTTTCTTTGATGTGTAAAATGACTCTTTCTATATAGGACTGTCGGTCTATTGGACCCTTTTCGATAACTGGTGTACAGGACTATAGAATCCTCAGTCCAAGGGACCCCCCCCCCCAAAAAAAAAAAAAAAAAAATGCAACAAGGCAGACAACCTCGTTGAAATGGAACGATGTTGGATCAGCCATGACGCTGTGCCCCAACATGGATGAAGCGATCCCTGCGTTAAGTATTCGCCATCTGTCTTTATTTTCTTGTGTGATGTTCAAACAATTGAATGCCATTGCAGAACATTTTCAGGTCCAGTAGCACCAGAGGGCAAGAAAGTGCCATAGACACAAGGCTCTTCCTTTCATCATTAAATGCGGGATTGCCGTGGTTGTACTGGTGTCCAGATTCTGGGCCTGTGAATAAGAGTTCTCAGGTTTAAATCTTGTCGATGTATACCACTTTGGTCAGTATCTTGACCCAGGAGTATGGGTATATGGGTAACTTTCAATGCTTGAAAAAGTGATAGCAAAACACCCCCCCCCCCCCTGCAATGGAGAACAGTTCGTATACGTTATAAAGATTACATTGTGACATGTACTTTTTAGGTCTACATCATGCCAGTTACCATAAACAGAATCACGATCTGAAGTATCATCAAGTGTTTATTAACATAATTATCAGTATCAACAAAATCATGATAATTATCATCACTGGTATTATAAGCATGCCAAACAGCCAGAGTTACAAAGCCATCGTTTTTGCACTCATGGTGGCGTTGACGCACCAATGATGACATTGATGCAAATGATTAAAATGATGGTGACGACGATGATGAAGTGTGTTACCATGGTTACGAAGAGGGATTGATAATTGATAATGCTGTTGATAAGAATGAGAACTCGTGCTGATGGCGATGATGATTAGGGTATAGCGACAGGCATGGCGTTTGTGCTTGGTCCCATGGTCATATAATTTGTCATAATGATGACGGTAAAGATCATTTGCAATAACTGATCGTTGTCATCGTGATAACGATATACTAGTAATAAACCGCTCTCATTTTGCAAATTATGATTTTGGCAAGGGGCTTCATGCGCTTGACATAAGAGACAAGAAATGTGGAAAGTACAGGTGATTCTTATTGACTGATTATTGACGATGGTCTCCTCAAGCTTTACCTTAAGAAAAGATATAAATTGATTTTCTTGTTACCTACACCCAATTACATCTACATGTATTTCCTTTAAGTACTCGTAAGTACTCATAACTATATTTTGATGAAAACGTTGTTAATTTGTTACAATGATTTTATTTGTACAAGTAGAGATATGAAACAAACTGAAACTGAATCTGAGACGAAACAAAAACGAACCCCCAGATAAACAACAATAAACAAACAAAGCACAAAAAATAAACAAACAAACAAATAAAAAAAAGCCCCGTTGCAATGGATGAGCAACATCACGCGGTCTTGCGCATTCCTTTTCCTAGCTGAAGCGCATTTTAAAGTAGGATGTCAAGTCCCTCCACCGTAATATGGAAGTGAGAATGAAGGGTTTTCTTCAACAACCTATCGACTCCTTAAATAGAGCGGATGAGGGTTTAACACCTCTTGATCCAACTAAGGGAACAAGTACTCCCCCCTTTTTTAACCCTCTGGGCACCAGTGAATCCTCTAGAGATGGTGAAGGTAGATGACAATCACATGCACTAATGTCGTCACAACGACGTGAGGTCATGCGAGTAATGGTGGTGGTGGTGGTGACGATGGTCCTGGCGTTGGAAGTGGTAATGATGATAGGTGATTGCTGGAGCTAACGAAGAAATTATGATACTGATGATTGTTAGGTTAATGATGACTTAAAACTTAAACAAGCTGCTAAAAAAGGCCTTCTCAGGAAAGCTTCTTGTTTATAAGATAAGAACTCAAGGTAAATCTGCATAAGGCGATACGTCCACACTTGTTATCTCGTATTCTTCAGCGAAAAGAGACTGAAGTGATATGCGTTTCATATTGCTTATTTATGATGATAGCAATAGCAATAGTAAGTATAGCAATAATGATAATAATAATAGTGACGGTGATAATGATAATAGTGATAATAATAATAATAATAATAATGATAATAATAATAATAATAATAATAATAATAATAACAATAATAATAGTGATAATAATAATAATAATAACAATAATAATTATAACAATAATAAGGCTAATAAACATAACAATTATTATCATAATCATCATTATCATCATCACAATCATGATCCTTATTATTATTACTGTCATTATCATTATTAGGTAAAATGCTGTACTTTCCGCGGATGAAATGTGTATATATCTTCCAACTAGTCATGCTAGTGACGGGAAAAAATGAAAAAAAAAAGAAGAAGCTGTTTGGCAGTATTCGCGCTCAGGTGACGACTATCACAGAATTTATGAAGAGAAGATGCAAAGTAAGTGGAATCGAGAGAGGCAAGAGCCTTTGAGGGTGACTGTAAGAAGTAGAGGGATCTTTTTTTTTTTGAGGGGGTAGGTGGTGGGCTAAACTGACTGGCGCTTTTAAGACCTTTAGAAGAACACCGCTACGAAGGCATTTGGAATAACAGCCGCCTACTTACGAATTAATGTGCAAGATATCAAATAGATCATGACATGCGTGAGTGAAACTTGACACGACACGTTGGGCAAACATCTTCTCACCTCATTCTCATGACAAACAAACAAACAAAAAGGAAGAGAAAATTGGGTGGAAAAAGGGGGAAAAGCAATCGATGAGGTGACAGATGAGAAAAGCGAGATTTCCGCCTAAAGCCCGCGGTGTAAGGACATGCATGTCGCCCAGATTGGTCGCATGCGGCGAGCAACATGGGAAACCTGCGCGCGTCGAGTTGGTCAAAAGTGACGTCACAGCAGGGGAATTTACACTATCATAATTTGACGTTTCTGCCAATCGATATCTTCTTTTCCTCTTTCATTTAATTTTTTTCCCTCTTTCTCTCCCGATGTTCTACCTCAAGTTTACGACAAGGTTATTAGCTGATAACCTGTGCCCGGCACCCCCTTCCCTTGTCAAGCCATTTCCAACGGAACATGACACCTGCTTCGCCAGCCCCTAGGTGTGAAATTTCACCGATGTTCTCATGACGAATGTATAAGTGCGGAGAATGTCATCCACGCTGGTCGGACGGCAATTTTCGCTAAGTGAGCGAGAGGTGGGCGGCACGGCGGAACCCGTGAGAAAGTGGATTAAAGGGAGAGTAACATTATATCGGACACACACTGACTTAAAGAATGACGTTTTACCTTTGAGAAGAAAAACATAAGCAATGCATTATTAAAAGTGAAAACATAGTTCACGTTGGGCTGCAAAACTGATGATTTTTGGTCTTAGATATACACAAATGCATAAGAAATGTGTGCAATAATGCTGTGGTAACAGTTTCACTTGGGTGGCGACGAAAATGCGAAATATTTGCCAAAAATTTTCAGCGGAATTAAGTACTTACCCGATAGTGGTTGGTTGGTTCGTGATTTTTCATAATCGATTTCATCGATTACGATATATCGGGACACACCGGTATCCACTGCGAGCGAAAGTGAATTGCCTGTAGCTTGTTTTGCATGCGATTCAATACTACTGCTTGGACACGATTCGATCATCACGTACTAGCAGCATCCTGCATACTCACTACTGAGCGGGGAGGGCGCTTCAGGAATAAAAGTCGGTATACATTGTGCCGACTTTTATTATTTCACACTTTTGATTTCAAAATGCTTAAAAAGAAAATCGCAAATCGCGCCAGCCAGACAAGTTTCTTGGTAAAGCTTTCCGATACATTGCTAGCAAATTCGAATTGATGAAAAATGAATTTTGAGCCCTTACAAATACTATGTTTTTGCTTTAAATGGATCTACAACCAGTTCCCCGAACATACTGAAAACAATGCCAGCACTATAGAAATCAAAGAATATGGCTATATATATGGGGGTTGCAGAACATCCCATCCAAGCTGACCCTCAACATACAATTTACTCTTTTGCGCGCTATTAACAGCTGTCTAGCTCTGTAACTGGTAATTTCTTTATTTTCTTTATTTCCAAAATCTATGTGTTAACAGCTATTCACTACGATTCATTATGTAGCATAAACCAATTCTTAACAGTTACTTTTTTCCAAAGAAATACGTTGAAAAGTCCCAGACTAAAAGTAATTAAGTGACGCAACCTTTATGTCACAAGAATATACCATCATTTTGACGTTTGTATCACCCATGTATATTGTTTTGAAATGAAAATAAAACATGAATGAATGAATAAATGAATGCCAGTGTTAACATGATGTGATGTAATTCATAGTTGTGTTAATGTTTCGTATTCCATTTGCATTCAAGAGATAGGCCTGTACCTTATTCAGCGATGGCTAATTCAATTTCAAGAAAAAAAAAACACCACAAAAGTAGTATTGAATATATTTTACCTCTTGTTCGTCAGATTCTGCGCAGTGTTTTAATCACACTTCCTTCCACAAAAATCTAGTCTGCAGCCATTTTAAGTCTCATGACCGATTGGTGTGTAAATTTTACGTGATTTTACGTTAACAGGTGATGCTGCTATATTACATTATGCAGTCGTCACACTGTTACATTATTGCCTCTGTATAAAGATCAGCAAATTATCAGAGAGCCGGCTATCCAACGTGTCATGGAAATCATATCACCAAGTCCTGGAATTTCTTCTTTTTTTCCATCGTTCTTTGCAGGACCTGGAGTCTTAGCCTGTCTTTATAAAAATGTGAATCGGTTTTTCAGGTAGAGCCGATATTGAATACATTATAGTTCATGTTTATTATGTTCATGAGGAACCATCTGCTAGTTCCTTTGCCTTTTTATGACTAGCTGTCATACTTGTTTATTCAAAATTATTTCGTTTGCTGCGTTTGCATTACCACTGTGCAAAGGAAAGAAATAAGTGATGCTGAAATGACAAGTACTGGTGAAAGAGGGGAAAAATGTTTGTTTTTTTCTTCTATATCAAACGTGTTTTTCTCTCTCTCTGTCTGTCTGTCTCTCTCTCTCTCTCTTATCAGTTTAACATACCTAAAGCCAACATACCCGCTGACACGTGAATCATGCTGACGATAGACGCGGATAAATGGGAATTGGATTTATGAGGTGTTTATAAGGCGCGAACAGGTGGGATTTAATGGACCCAGGCCATTCAACCGGGACTATGCCATACCCGACAGAGGAATGAGCGCGTGGGACCGAGAGAGCAGACGATCGACTGGCAAGCGCCCCTGCGCTAGACACGGTGAAGCCCTAGGGCCGCTGTACACACCTCCAGCGGGACGGTTTCGCTGTGCGAGATCTCCCCGAAGCCGCGTGAAATCCCCGTGGCGGTACATGCTGAGCTCTACTCCCGCCAAGTAGCTGGACGAATTATCTTCCAATTCGTGTTGTCAATCTCGCAGGTGACTTCAAGTCCGTTCAACATCCCCTCGGCTGCGTTAGCAGGAGTTCAAAATGTAAGCAGACGTAGACTGACAGATTCCTCTCGGTTGCTATAGCTCTGTTTATTTCTTTCAATTCATAAATGCTGTGCTAGCCCCTGGGTGAAATTCGATGCTTCCCTGCGTCCGATGTCCCGACCCCATGCAAAGGCGGCGATCTGCACGTACGCCGGGCAAATTGCTATAGCTTTCTATGATCCTCTCCAAATTATCCTCGGCGAAAACATGGGCAGAAAGGATCGACCTGACATCACCCCATTTCATCTCTTTCTTCGATCATAAACTTGTGGGAGCTTTGATTATGTTTGCAGCGACCTAAGGTTGATTATTGGTAAGTCCAGAATAATAGGAGCAGCGAAATGTGAGGAAAACCGCTCCAAGAGATAAAAAAATGGCCGACAGCAAAGTGGATGTTTCATCGTAATTGGTTCAAAACAAAGTGAAAGTTTATTGAATTTGTTTAAAAGGGTAAAATGTTATGATAAAACAGCAAGATTTGTCATAATTAGGTAACATAACTCAAATTATACAAGACGAGGATTACTGTACTACGTATTACTATCATTATAAGTATCATTATTACCCTTATTCTTATCGTTACTATTGTCATTATCATTACCATCATCACTATCACATTTAAGCGGCTTTAACGCTTTTCGCTTTACCAAGTAATCATTGTTGATCCGTTGTTATACTTTTTTTCTGAAACAATTTGATGGCAAGGACTGTAATTTTATTCTCCGTGAATGTATACCTCAAACCATTGCATACGGCAAGTGTACGGGAAAGCAATTTAGTTGACATACATGAAAGTGTACATCGTTTGAGCACCTAAGTGTGATCATGGTGCCATCACCGACAAAATAAGCCTTATTTGTTTTATGAAATAATGTCCAAGTGGCATTCACGTTTTGCTGTATACAGTGTTATCATTTCAAATCGCACCATTATTATTATTATTCCTCTATAAACGTTCGTTACCATTTTAATCAAAAAAGTAATATTTGGGATTTAAATATTTTTTTTTTGGTGCAAAAAATATAGGATGGAATTCAACGGCATTCACAATTCAGCTGTCCACACAGTTTTTTTTAAAGGACACTTTCTTCTCACTCTACAGGCCTATCATTTTTTTCAATCAATTATTTAATGATTGTTTGAAATTTATTAGTTTACTAAAATGTTTTGGTGTTAAATCATTCGACAGTAAAATCGTAAGTATGAGATGATCTTGATTAACCGTTTGTGTTCTTTGAGTGCCGGTTGGCACAGGAAGCTCCATATAGCGTCTTACATCACTTTTCAAAGTTCCTGGCACAGAACGGATAAAATCGAAATCGAAATGCACAAACAGATGAAAATTATTTACTTGATTTACTCGTGCAGAAGCTAGATCTCTCAAATAGATGGTACCTAACTATCGGGAGCACAGCGCTTTGCACGTTTTCCGCTGTGCACAACAATCTCTACCCCGATAGCGCTCCTTGTGTCATACATGGTATGTATTTCACAGGTGTTATCAATTGACAGTTTGTCATCTTCGTGTGATCATTGACAAGGGCGATTTGCGCCCTTCCTTTAATTTGAATTTATGGCGAAATGATGTAAGCAACGCGAAATAGCGTACACCAGATCAAAATTTGGAAGATTTTGGAGCGTTATCGGCCTGGTGGGAGGGTGAGCGAAGGATTATCAGGTGTCAAAGCGTGTAGGAATCGAAACAACATGGACGGACTATTTACGGTGTTTACAACACTTATCTAAGCCACTTCAGGTAATTGTCCCTCTCGGTGACGAACGAAACGGGTCAAAATGAGGCATTATTGTGATGGATCAGTGAATGTCACTCGGGTCTATAGGACAATCGTAAACACACGACCTCGCTGATGTGCTGAAAGATACAATACCCACTACACCGGCAGCCCGTTTGCTGTTCGTCCGTTTTCCCGCTTATTTCGAGCGTGTTGGTTAATCCCAAAAGCGTTCATAAACTTCATGAGATCTCTGTAAATGTAAAAAACAAGAGAGAAAAATAAAACCTCCTCAACGCACTGCACCTTATAGTTTATCATTTTGAAGCTTCTCAAAACTAGGCACCACTTTCAAAACATTACAATAATCCATAGCAATGAAGAACAAATAAACTATCTTCACTAAATTGTGTCTAGGTATCGGATTTTACATTTCTTGATATCATTATTTCCATTATCAAGGTTGAAATTTCGAGTGTTATTACAAGCATTATCACATAACAGTGTATAAGTCATTTTCATCATCAAACAGTGATACAAACAGACAATTTACTATACGAAGAAAATACTTCATATACAACATACTGTTTTTGTTGTTGTTCTTTCTGTATTAGTATCGCCATTATCAGTTCGTCATTACTATTATTATTCGTATATTCTTATTAGAATTGTCATCGTTTTTATAATCATTATTACTGTTATCATTATTATTTCGTTATCATTTCATTATCGTTGTTTATTTATTGATTGATTTATTCATTTACTTGGCAGGAATGATTTTTTTATTAAAAGCGACTCAGTTAAAGAGTTTTATCCTATAGATAACAGCTCACGGAGAGAAAATATCAAACGAAAACAAAACAAAAATTGAGAAACATTTCATATCTAAATTGATGCCTCCACGAGATTTTATCCTTTTTGCAACAACAGCAACAACCATGGCAACAACAAAATCCCCTCACGTGATGAAGGCAATCAACCAATAATCATACCTGGCGCTGAATTCCTTCAGGGCCCCCTCAAATAAAATCCTAGGGAAATATCAAGTCACTTTCTTATGGCCCTGACAGTACGACAGAATAGCATTGCATGGACTAAAAGCACGTATAATGAAGAGATGAAAAGAGATATAATATCGAAATTTCTCATTCCAATAATATTCGCTGCTTTGATGGAGAGATATATTCAGGATTGGTGAGTCAGAAGAGAGGGAGAACACGATGAGAGGCGCTCGGAACAGGCGATGCTTCTCTTCCTCCAATTATGACTTGATTTGGCCCGAAATTACGGGCCAATTTCGTCCCCGCCGCCGGACGGGGGCCGGCGACTGAATTGCCATGCCTCGGAGGGAAGTATTGGGAGGCACACTGCAAGGAAAAAATCTTGTTAAATTCCACGGAAATATGATATCATCTGAAGTCTTATATTATTTTTCTTTTTTTTTCTTTTTATTAAGACAAAAAAAAAAAAAAAAACTTCCTGTCTGTTGACTCTGATCATTCAACGATATACTCATACCGTATATTCAGTTTGGATTTGACGGGCAGCAAACTTGAAATTGATACTTGAACAATATCCCATCGACCCCTTCCAGAGTATGAAAAGAAATACATAAAACATGATAACAAAATATTTGAATAACATGATTAAAACGAAGAATTTCCATGCAAATTTATCTGTTGATGGTTTAATGCGTTATGTATCGATCAAGCTACCTTCGATGGGAATGTAAATGTATGCCACTTGCATTTATTCAGTTTCAACCAGGGTTGGTTTCGGTGTCTTCAAATCGGCACAAAATACACTGATACGCTGAAACAGCAGGACTATAAGTTGTGTTGGAGAGAAAAAAACACCAAAAATATACATATTCCAAATTTCGCTGCTCATAACCTCACAATCGACACCACTGAGGTAGGCACAACGTCAAGAACTATAAAAAATTAATTAGAAGTTGCCATACCATGCATACAGCGGCCAAATTAGCACTTATTTCGCCCTGGTGGTAGCCAGGTACGCCTCTCCCTCTCCCTCTTTTTATTCATTTATCTATTTATTTATTCATTTATCTATCTATCTATCTATCTATCTATCTATCTATGCATCTATCTATATGTTCTAAAGGCTATCTAAAAGACACGCACATAATGATGATGATGAAGATGATGAGGATGATGTGGATGATGAGGATGATGATGGTTGCTAAGGGTGATGATTGTAAGAACAATTATGATAATGATAATGGTAATACTGGTATTGACAATAATATCAATAATCATAACAATTTACAATACTCATGATGATACCATTAAGGATGAGATTAATAATGATTACTACAATAATTGTTCTACATGTCGGTCCTTTCTACTACGTCATAATGTTTCCTCAGCTTCACGACATTATCGTCGTACCTGTATCTGGACTCCTTATCCCACCCATAGTGAACTCACCCCACTCGCTGGCGAGCATTCGAGTCAGGTTGCGACTTATACATGCACAGTGTACTCCTGCTAAGCATTCAATACGAAATTAAGTCCATTTCATACCTTCTCTTACGTTTGTATTAAATAGTAAGCATATCAATTTTGCATACGATTATAATGTCCACACTTTGTTAAGATCGTTACATTTTATGAATAATGAATACAGAAATAAAATTGAGTTGAATTGAACTGAACTGAACTGAACTGAACTGAATTAAGTTGAACTAAAATTCAGCCACGATACATTCAGCTTTTACACGCCCGGGGCAGAGAAAATGCCTTGTGGATAAAGAGTCTTGCTCAAGATCCCCAAGTAAAGGTGGCAGCTAAGGCTCGAACCCTGAACCTACTGTGTTCAAGTGCAACACTCAATCCTCTGAACCACGTCACCTCCATTATGCATACCATACATGCTACTTATAAATCCTGTCTATTGTAGGATAACACTAATAGTGACCAGATTTTTTTTTTTTCAAAGTCTTTTATTTCAGTGTTCTTGTGCTCGAGTTACAACGGTCCCCGCGTGAGGGAGGTCGGCGTGACTTGCTCAAAACCCGACACGCGTTACAAATTGGTCCTCAAGTACGAATGAAATCCCAGGAAAATTTGAATGGATTTTCGCTTCGATCTCTTTCGCCTTGGGGGAGCCGCAGACAACTCAGGTGCGAAACCCGCGGCTGCCGCCAAATGAAACGGGGAAAAGCGTCCCCAGCTCCAAACCAACAGCTAATACCTGCAAGCATACATGCACACGCACACATACATTTGCGCATTTTGAGTAAGGGTACATACAATAATTGACAGAAATCATGACTTCCATACGTACGAATACATAGCGTTGCTTTCCAATATACTATTAACAAAATGTGATTTCATATCTTTAAGAGATTACTGCATGAGTGTCTTTCAGTATCATTTTGATGAGGAGGCTTATTCTTTGAGTTTTGACCAAACTGACCAAAATATCCTATGCAGGAGACAGTATTCAGCAGAGGACAGATTCCCCTGCAACACACGCAGTGTCTTTAATTGCCTAATCTCTGCTGCTTTACGAAAACTTTGGTCTTCACCGGGCTTTTCTTATCCCGAGTTACGGGAGGAGCGTCTCTTGTTTGTTGTCGGAGTTCCACGGGAATAAGAGATGACGGGAAAGAAAAAAAAAGAAAATAGCCACATTCGAACGTGATTTTAGAAGGGGCGCGACAATTAGCTTCACGGCATGGCGTGCAAATCTCCGAGAAGATTTCGACAAATTTGGCGAGATTTGCGTGCGGTAATGCGCCAAGGTGAGCAGCCCGCACGCCAGCCGCCTAGAACCTGTCGCTGTATTGAGTGATGTCTCTGTAGCCGACGGAGGTCGACGATCAAGGGCTCGCTGATTCGGTTCAGCTCGGACACTCGTCGTTAACTTGATCGAGATGATGAACGACCAATCACGCCGACTGGCGTGTCCCTCATACAGTAGCGAAAAGGGGGGGGGGAGGGAGGGAAGGAGAGGCGTAGAATAGGAAGAATGCTCCTTCTCTCTCCCCCCCCCCCACACCTCCATCTCCTCAGCTCCCCTCTCTCGGAAACTGTGCCCCATATACTTGATGCCACCAAGAGCAATTATCCTATGAAAAATATGATCTTAGTCATAGTCGAGCCGTACGTGGATTGATAATGTTTGCATGACTCATGTTTGGCAGGGCAACTCTTCTTCTTCAATTGGAAATATATCTCTATAAACATAAAAAAGCCGAATTTATGTTCTCCCTGGGCAATATTTATTGTCAAAATATGATGAGCTCATCTTTTTCAAAGATTAGAAATTCGCGAGATGGCTGTAGGCAATTTCGTAAACGATCTATTCTCCCCCCCCCCCCAAAAAAAAAGAAACATTTCAAATAGGCTGGTCATGTCTATGAGATCATGAGTAACAGAGCTTTTCAGCATTATCACAACGTACATTTTGATGTATATGAGTTCACTAATATTTAATAGAAATAGATACTTATTCGCAGTGTTGCAAGTAAATAACTGCTATTGCCACGACTTTTTCACCTGTGCTGTTTTCATAACCATGCTAATCTTGATCCGACTCGAAGCTTTTTTATTTGGCATTTCGCTACATATACCAACACGTTCGAAGCTAAAACGTGCAAATGTACTTAGACACGTGATATTTCATATGGAATGATGATAACCTTATGTTCGGTGACAATCTGAGATAACACTAAGCACTGAGATAGACAGTTCTCCCAACACGCGTAACTTAGGGTAGAATTCATGTTTATTTGTGTTAGAAGTGACCTCACTTCTATTGCGCACTGAGGATTAAAACAAAAAGAGTTTCTTCATTCAACCATCACGTCAAAGGAGAGATTCACACAGGTGAGTGCTCTTCCTGTTCGCATGAAATGACTTATGGGTCAGCAAAGAAATATTCCTGTTTTGCATTTAACCCGGAGGGGAGGGGGGAGGGGGAAAAGAGTAAATCATAATCCAGGTGACGTTTCTATCGTATAAAACTCGCCTCAATATACAAACCATGAATTATACATTTTGCATCTTATGTATTTTCACATTTCTCCATGCATGTCTTTTGGAGAACAGGCTGTCAGGGTGTAACTTTTTGAATCTTTGATGTTCCCTGCCCACCTTTGTTTATTTGGAAGCGATCATCTCATGACATGTTATGGGTAAGAGATACTAAATCTTTGCCTGTTGACTTTTACCTTTAAAGTCTCTTTTTGTGCATTTCTATAGACCATTTTCGAATGTGAATGATGATTAAATCTATTTATCATAAAAATATCATACATATTTGTTTCACGGATAAACTCATATTTAATGAAAAATCAATGTATCATTCACAAATAATCAAATGATCATGATAAAGATGGTATAATCGAAATTTTGTGCCTCCTGAGCAACCTGTTGCATGGAAACCCATGAAATCAAAGTGAAGCTTAGAAGTCAATCACAATTTCTGTGAGAACTGCTACAGTCTGGTTGGGTAAAGGCCAAAATGTTCTGATCTTCTGACAATATGAATGACAGACAGGGACATTCGAAAATAATTTGTTTGAAAAGATTTTATTTTCTGCATTTCATATTTTCTTTCAGAATAACAAAAATAACAAAGGCAGGTTCAATTACACAAATACAATTCTGAAAATTATTGACATACTACATAGTAAGTCATATTTTGTATGTAAAGACAAATGAAACGTTAAATAACATACAAAATGTTTATATAGCCAATAATGACTTAATTCACAGTACAATATATATTATATACATATGATGCAGAGGGCCGCCGTTATAAGCCGTGCTTGAACAGACGGACAGCCAGATTTCATTGAGAACGAAATGAATATGAATACATACAATGTACTCAAGCTAAAAAAAATACCAGAATGAGTAGACAAATGTATATAGATGGATATATATATATATATACATATATATATATAAGATAGATAGATAGATGGATGGATAGATAGATAGATAGATAGATAGATAGATAGATGGACAGATGGATAGATGGATAGATAGATGGATGGATAGATAAATAAATAAATAAATAAATAGATGGATAGATTGATAGATAGATAGATAGATAAATTGATAGACAGATAGATATAGATAGATAGATAGATGGATAGATAGATAGATAGATAGATAGATAGATATAGATAGATAGATAGATAGATAGATAGATAGATGGATAGATAGATAGATAGATAAACTGATTGATAGATAAATAGATAGATAGATAAATTGATAGATAGATAGATAGATAGATAGATAGATAGATAGATAGATAGATAGATACATAGATACATAGATAGATAAATTGATAGATATATAGATAGAAAGATAGAGAGACAGAGATATGCAGAATACGATGAAGACACAGAATGAGCGAAGTGAAGAGAGACACACGCACACAAAAGAGAAAATTGAGAGAGATGAATATATATGATACGTGCGGAGAACCATCTTTTCTTGATAAGAGGCCGGGGGTAAAACAAATGTAGGGATGAGTCTCTCGTCGCAACATCCGACACCGGCACATTACTGAGAAGGGTGTGTATCGTATGTGTGTGTGAAAATGTGTGACATACATTTTGATCTAGGTAAACTGTAACGAATGACCCCGATGCGTGAAGAACATTTGTCTGTCTTTATTCCCTGTCTCGGGAGAGGATGCACACGGGGGACGACCCCGGGGACGACACCTTACCTGGCCTGGGAGACAGGCGGGGGCTTGCCCGCGATGAAACCCAGCGCAAGAACTTTCGTCACCACCACGGGTTCGTCCTAACTCGGTCACTACCACAGCCACCTGTTGTTCTATAACACCTCAATGTCATACACCGCTGGTGGTTGTGTGAGGGTTAATCCCCACGTCTCCTACAGTGAGTCCTCATTTCTCCCAGCGTAGAGGTCTAAAGACATATAAAGTGAGTTGTCGGTAACTTTGAAGACAATCTCCATTTTGTATTGAAACTGACTTTGACGAGAAGAATTATGTTACCCAAACAGACCAGCAAGAGGTTTATCAGCATCGGACACATCTATCAAAGTTATAAACTTTTGCATTTAACGTGCATTAGCGATGATATACAATCACTTGTTTTAGTTTCAATTCGTTTTATTTCTCCACTTATACAAATGAAATCATTACGACAATTCAACAACCTTCTCATCAAAATATACATACGAGTACTTAAAGACCACAAAGATTGATAACTAATTACCTGTATATGCGAATATACATTATATCTATCTTAAGGTACAGATCTAATTTGCATAATATCATGTGACTTAAATTGATGTCACTGTTCTGGGAAAAAGCATGTGAACCTTAAAATTCCCAAATACATTTGTACTATTTTGTTTTGAAACACTTAAAGGAAAATTTTCACTGTTCTACTGATTTTACTTTATTTATTGAAAGTCAACTGGATTTTTTTTTCGTCTCCATCTCATATGATTATGTGAACTAAATTCTCCTCCATTAAGTTGACTACATGAAAAGCATGTTTCAAGGATGTCACCATACTCTATACTCTGTCCCGTTTTGAATAAGTAATACGTAACTTTGTAAAAACCGTCTTTGATATAATTATACTAAAGTTCCATGCTTGTAAGATCGTCTGTGACGCATAAGCCACTTAAGCCTTAACTCAGCGTCCTGTAAAACAGCTCACCTGCCAAAATTCTAGCATTTATTGAAAGTGAAATACATTATTCACACTTCAATTCTGCTTCATATTGAAGTCATTATGACGTTACCAGGCGATTACAAATATCCAAATTGTGTGTGTTTGTGTGTGTGTGTGGGGGGGGGGGTTAAAGCATGACAATTAATTTCATATGTGAAATGAATTGATTACAAGTATCAGATATTCAATTTTTACGTTCTCCGGTTCCAATTCTCCGATGGGTGTTTCTATTCCTTTCTTTTTTTTTATATCACTTCACTCTGTTAAGTCAGTGTCATTCTGACAGCCTAGGACTCTTTACAAATAAATGCCTGGCACGCCTTCGTCTCAGCGCGCTTGAAATAATAAATACTGGTCTTATTTTTCAAATGGAAATTCATCCCTTTGATGTTATTCACAAAGTGGCAAGAAAACGGCTGAGAGTAGAATTCGCGCGACTGACTGGCCTCATGACGTAAATCTCTGCTATAATGTATATCATGTGCGTGTACCTAACACTTCACATAAACCAAACACTTTGTCCCTCGTACGTGACACGCATCATCTACTCTGAGATCGTGTGTTTATGTGTGCATTTTTTTTTATAAGTTTGTCTGTATCTGTGCCGGTGTGTGTATGTGTGTATGTGTGTGTGTAGTGTATAGCCTGTGCATGTGTCTTGTTTGCTCATATAGAGTCCATACCAATCGATTTCTGTGCGTTTATGAGATCAAATAATTCAAAAGAAACAAGACACTTACAGATTAACAACTATATAAAGTGCAACAACAACAACATTAGCGAAACTGATTGACAAATTGCCCTACATCGACGTGAATAAGCACTGAATATTAATACGATCAGTGTTTTTAGTAGTAGCCATGATAAAAATTCATGGGCGTACGTACTCGAGCAGGATGGGAACCTGCGACCTCCTGATCACCGGACAGGCGTCATCTCCACTAGACCACCGAGCAAAAAGTGTTGGTTTTAATCCTTATAGCATGCAGCGGGTACTGCGTAATTATTAAAATTCATGAAATTCTTTCGTCGAGGTGTTTTCATTGCAACTGATTGACAAATTGCCCTACATCGACGTAAATAAGCACTGAATTTATCAGTGTTTTAGTAGTAGCCATGATAAAAATTCATATAGGCGTACGTACTCGAGCAGGATGTACGCCCATGAATTTTTATCATGGCTACTACTGATACACTGATCAATTCAGTGCTTATTTACGTCGATGTAGGGCAATTTGTCAATCAGTTGCAATGAAAACTCCTCGACGAAAGAATTTCATGAATTTGAACAACATTAGTCCTTGTTTTTTCTGTCATTAATTGATTTGACAAAGTGTAAAACAATATACAAATCCTAACAGAGAAGTTAATACATGTATAACATTAAAGACCACGACTTCTAAGAAGCAACGTTTGCTTGCACCTGGAACCCTTGAAAAAAAAAGTGAAATAAATTCTATCCATCACTTGTTGTGACACTGACCAAAGCATAGACCAATTAAGACATCATTGTGATACATCATATGACATTGTGTCTTCATAAACAGCATTGTTTTCTTGTTGTTGGGTTGTTGTTGTTGTTTTTTTTTTTGGGGGGGGGTCCGATTTTAGTGATAATCATAAATATTAGAGGAGGACGTCTCCCTTTTCATCATCTTGTCGTGGGACGAGGAAGGTTTTCGATGACAGCGTGCAGAATGTGACCATCACCCTCAAGGTTGCTTAGCGCGTCTTCATCTCCGTCAGAAGCTAGCGTTAGATCTGCGACGAGAACGCTAAGACGACGCTATTTAGGCAAACATGGTGTTCTGCACATGCGCGAAACAGCTCTTTCCATTGCCCAACCCCGGGAGGAGGCGACGTCGTCTTAGCGTTCTCGTCGCGGATCTGAAGCTCGCTCTTATCGTTACGTTACGCCCGTTTATTTCCGCGTGATGTCAATGCAATCGTCATAAAATTCCACGCGTCTCGAGTTTCATCTGTATCATCACCATCATTCATGTCACAACTTCTCCGCTTCTAACAGCAATCAAACACACACACACACACACACACACACACACACGCACGCACACACACACACACACACGCACACACACACACACACCCACATACACACAAATATTAAAAAAAAAACTGAGACACGCGTGCAGTCACCCACACGTACACACAGGGGGAAAAGAGACCTCTTGCTCCAATTACAGGCCCAATTTAAGGTCGTCATTATTGAATTTCGTCTCACATTTTGGCTCACGAATCCAAAACCCCACGTTTTTCTTCTATCTTTCTTTCTTTCTTTTGGTGGGCGACTTGTCAATAATCGGGTGGCGAAGACGGAGAGGGAGGCAGAGGGCGAGGCGTATCATCGATTGTCACATGACCCGTTGACTTGCACACCCGTTCTGAACAGCCCACCAGCGTCGTGAGGTGCCGATCACAGAACGACGGAGCATGGACCCTAGGGTCCATGGACGGAGCATTCGATCTCAGTACCATCATCATCCCTCGCTCGCGCAGCCAAGATACGTAACGCAACATTCCCTGGATGTTGCCGGGTAAAGAGACCTCTAGCTCCACCTCACTCTCCTTTATTAACCCCCTCTCCCAACCATCCCCCCCCCCCGCCTCCTTTCACTCTGTCTCTCTCTTCCAGTTTCGAGTTTTCAGCGCCCTTTCAGCCCCACCTCATCAACCACATACGGAGTATTGGGTGTTTCGAGCGAGTGGATGACTGGTTTTGGGGGGAAGTGGTTGTTGGGGTTGGGTAAGAGAATGAGAAAGAGGAAGTTTATAGGCGGAGGGATGAAGGTGAAGGCAGGGTGGTCGAATAATAAAATATCGGGATTGATATGTTTTAAGACTTCAATAGTCACATTTCTTGTTGGTATCGAATCAATTGTCATGTGTATCTGGGGTCACTGGTCTCTATTTCACAATGTGTTTTATAATCTTTAACAACAGTTAATGAAATTATCAAATTTTACTCAGTTTGCAAGCTTCAAGACATAATGTCAATCTCGACTCCTTAGCTTATGTCTTCCTGTCTTACGTGCGGGTACCAAATATCGTGCTGTTCATGAATTATATTCGACGACACATTATACACTAAAAATGTTTTGTTTGGCAGATGTAAGCGCTATTCATATCAAATGTAATTCATGATTTATAAATTCATGCCATGTGATACTTTTCTTTATATGTCTATTCTTTCTCTAATTCTTATTTGCTCTGTACGTCCATTTTGAAGCGCACGTCTTATTCCTGGCAATTTAATACTGTAATCATATATGCTACATATAGTACACAAACACACACACATCATTATCGAAGGTATCATCTTCAAACGAATTCTTCAAGTTGAGCAGTTCACACAGTCAAAAGTTTACCTTCTCACAAAATAGAAGTGTCATTTTGCATCGCCAAATTCTAACACGTCCATCTCATAGCCACTGTGTCGCTGCACGGTATGACTCCTTAAAGTTCAGTTCAACAGTTGGCTTGTCTTTCATAAATAAAGATAAAATAAGATTATAGTAGGATTTTTAAGCGTCTCTCCTTTTAACCGAGCTGTAATACCTGTCTCAAACACATAGAGATTTTCCATTAACCTTCGACTTTCCCATTGGTGCGTGTACATTTACGTCATAACAATAAAGTTTGGGTCTACAAGTTAGCAGGTGCATTCCTAACAGTAATCATTTACTTAGTTATTGCAACCAGCACACTAATATTTGTAAAGAAGAATGTTAAATTCAGTTTGAAGGTCCATTTCAGACTTGTGAGGCCGTGGCCAATATCACCTCATCTGACTGTCAGGTGGTTGCGACCAAGTTAATCACCACTTGATGATGATGTGAGAATCAGTAGAATCATACAACCTTCTTATTGAAATCTTTCATTATTCTTTCTGTCTGATTTGACTCTTGATTATTACACTCAACATTAAAGAACTGCACTTTGATTTGATTTGATTTGATTTGACTTGACTTGACTTGATTTGATTTCTGCATTCCTTTTTGATACAGGAATATAGCAAAAATTAATGTCAATAGAACAAATAGATTGAGTGATGACTAACCGTGGAAATATTCGCAAACAGGTATAAACAGACATGCACTTACATATTGACTAAAATATTGGACAAAGAGCTCAAAAAAAAAGGTAACCGCCACTTGGCAGTTATGATCTTCCAATGGAACAGCCAATATAGAGTCTGCGAAGCAGTGAGTTATATGAATGTCAAAGTTAATTATTGCCTGTCTTCGTTCTTTAAAGCAAAAGAAAAAGGAACAACACGGATAAAAAGTTTGTAACTGATCTTGAGAGGGTATAAAAGCACCGGCTATCTCGACATTTTGCGAGTGAGCAACTTCGTGCTCGGTTCTTTTTTCCCCTCGGTATGTACGCCTGCTCCAGGGGGGTTAGAACGTGTCTGCATGTGTTTTGTTGACGCGGGTGCGGGGAGCAGCAGCAGCAGCAGCAGCAGCAGCAACGAAGGGCTGGATCGGTTCGGGGCGATCTTGGCGATGAGAAATGAGAAAGCTAAACCAAAACAAGCATGACAAGGGTGGGTATAAGAGGTTGTTGGGTAAGGGCGACTGACAGGACGGCTGGAGTCGTGGGAAACGGATTTTAGTGTCGAGGAAAAAGAAACAAAGAAAGAAGGAAATAAGGGGAAAAAAGAACTGGCAGGGGTAAGACAGACTCACCGATGAAAAGACAATCCGCTTTTCCAACACCTCCATTATTTCCTACCCACTCCCTTTGAGATGTAGAAGTGGAGGGGATGCATTTAAGGATGGAACAATTCTTATGTCCTTGAAGAAGTGACGAATTGCATACGTTGAAAGAAAAAAAAGCAGGAGGGCAGAGGTATGGAAGGGGCGCTATAATCAAAAACATTTCAAATCAAAAACTCCTGTTTTCAATGTGTATATCAAAAATAAAACAAAAAGGGCTGGATAAATCAAAAAATGAAACATTTCATGATTCCTACAAGGTGCGAAAAATATCAAAGAGGACTGTGTACTTATTCCCGACACCTCATCACTGTGATCTAGACAACATGACAACCCAAATGGTGTTGACAATCGACAATGACGAATCGTGTGATAAACTTTGTCAATGATTTTGGACACCGCTAATTGATATTTTTACAATTAAGTTTTCATCTGACTTAAATGGTGGATATCTTAGATTGAGACTACTGGAAAAAACACAAAACAAACAAACTTGGTTTTGGATATGTCGTCACTCGAATAATGATGGATATCTGTGATTGCAGGAACTAGGAGACGCCCTTTCCCGGTAAAGAATATTCAAAAAACGCTGTTAAGCTAAACTGGTTGGTAGTTCGTAATGAGTGATGCAATGGCAAATAACAATCAGTATCGGTGTTGTTCTCAAGAAAAGTCGTTTGTACTTCTGAGGACTGTTATAAAAGAGTTGATAATCCAAGGAAACACATTTAATGAACTTAGAATTACAACATAAAAGATAAATCATAACGACATTAATAAACACACCCTCAATAAGCGCTGTAAATTCATCTGCTTTTCACTGTACTCCACAGTAAAGTTTGAATGTTCAAATGCTTTTATCATCCAGGATTTCCCATACAACGGGATAACATGGAGTCAAAATAGGAGGAAGAGGAGTAGGAGGAGGAGAAGGAAAGTATCACTTTCAAACTGAGAAGAAGGAGAAAATGGGGGAGAAACAAGGGGAACAGGGGAGGAAGAGGATGAGAAGAGAGAACAGAAAGAAGAAGAAGAAAAAAGAAGAACAGGAGAAAGAACAAGAGGAAGGGGAAGGGAATGATGATGATGATGATGATGATGATGATGATGATGATGATGATGATGATGATGTTGATGTTGATGATGAAGATGATGAAGATGATGATGATGATGATGATAAAGGAGAAGCAAAAGAAAAAAGGTAAGAGAAAGACAGGGGGATGTTGCAGCCATCAAAGATGGCGTTTATAAAGTAAACATGTGTCGTGAAAGTGTCTAACTTTGAAATACATATGTGGGGTTTGTTCTTTACCCGTTAATAGGATCATCAAGATTCACAATGCACTTGACATTGTCCATAACCAGGCTGTCGCTATAGTGATGAGAGTGCTTCATTTTCATTCTTTCCTTAATGTTCTATCATTATTTTGATTCTTCTACCTTCTCAGTTATCCCAAGCCCTTCATTCCCTCTCCAAGACGCATTCACCCCCCCCCCCCCATCATATTTGTTTCTCCGCCCCTCGGTCCCATCAGCATAATACACACACATGAGCGGAGTCACAGGTATCGTTTGTGACGTCAACAACGGCGACGCGACAGGTGGATGGAATGACGTTGTTATGGAAACAGGACGCCGCCTACCCTGGGAGCGCTGAGTGACTTACCTGGGCCAGCCTGCAGAAAATATGGTAGTTGTAAATGTTCAAATCGTAAGCGGAAAAAAAAAAGAAGAAGAATGGCTCCGTACTTGAACCGGTCAAAACTGGGATTTTTGAGAACGGATTTTATAATGTCTTGCACTCCATTCATAACTTTAATGTGTCTAATCGATGAGAAGAAATATGAAATAAAGGAAAAGTGTTAAGTCAACTAATTACTGAAAAAAGCAGAAGACATCTGTAAGAAGAAGAGAAGAACAGTTAAAGGAGGGACATAATTATACTATACTTCCCTGCTCCTAACAAAAATTAAGAAGAAAAATACTAGCTTTGAAAAATGTAATGTCTTTAGAATAATTTCATTTTACTTTAAAATCTAATTCTTCATGTCACTATCCTATGAGCACAAACAGACAGAATTAATAAAGTCTATATTAAAGTCTACTTTCTTTCTTTTATTCTTTCTCTTTTTTCGAATGATTTTCAACCAATTTCGTTATATAGTTCTGCGCACTGAAATATGTTGGAACAAAGTTTGATCAGTTCTAGCGCACTGGCTATTAAGGGTAATCGCTGCGGTAGTGGGTGATGTACGAATGCGATTGCGCTCAACAGGTGCAAGAAAAAAGACCTTTCATAAATGACGACGAACAGGAGTTTATGACTTAAGAGTCCCCATCGAGACCAAAGAATGCCAAGTGTAAAGTTGGAAGACGTCTGTCGATCGAGCAAAGAAAGAAACGGCGAAATTGATTCCAGGGCATTATGGCAATGGAAATCGCAAATTTGTTAAAACATATGTTCGGGTCACCAATCTACGCTGTACCGCTCTATCAAACCCACCGACCGCATTGAACATGAAGACGAAAATTCCAGCCGTTGGGATGTCTCTGCGTCCTATTCGATTATCCGATTTTTCCATTCGGGATCGGCACAAATGCTACGAACAGCGAAGGAGGTACACCGAAACGCTTCTGCACGTCCCGAAAAGTCTTGTTGACATTCGGGAACATAATGAATGAGTGGGTTTATCAGCTTCATGTTGTTTGTTGGCATAAATCCCTTCTCCTGAAAATCCCAAGGCGGCATATTATCATTCCAACCTTTTTTTCCCTAGAACTCCGAATTACTGAGATATAAAAGGGAAACATAAATTCTATGTTTGTGCAATTCTTAGGTTTTTTTTTTTTCTTGGAGAGGGTGGGTTGCGATTATGCAGGTTAGAATTATTCTTTGCCAAGAGCTTTTAAAACATACAGCTGATTCAGCAAGTAAATTGAATAATTCTCCCACTGCCCCGAATACCATGCAACACAAGCACACCACTTGCTACCTTTCCGATTGTTTTAACTGGTTCTGTCGCGTCTGCTGGGTTGCCGTTTATCAACATCACACTCCTGGAATACTTAGCGAGGAACACAAGACAACTCTAGAACTCGAATGACGATGAAAGCTTGAAGAAATAAGACACGAGAGCTTTTTGTCCGGGCATGGAAGAATGTGACGAGAACTTGAACACGTGCCAATATTTCTGCCACCATCAATTTGAGATACAGATATATTAACAAAAGCATTTATGTGATCACCGTTTCTTCTTCTCCTCCCCCTCCTGCGATTTTTTTTCTCCTCTCACGAAGGAAAGTGCAAAACATCACAGATCCATCAAACCGTTTGGTATCGACGCCCATAAATCTACACCTCCACCCTTCTCTACATACACAAACTATAATCTATAGGTCTAAATGGCTCCCTTATCCCATGAGAATGCCACGGTGCCACGCAGTAAGAGGTTATGTCGATAATCACTTCAAAAAACCATGTTTCCAAAGATGCATCGCTGCGAAAAGCTATGTACGGAGTAAAGAGGAGAGTCTAATCGACTAAGATGAAAGTCGATTTGTTTTTCTTCTGAAATTAAGTTAGTTCTACGCTAGAACGTGCAACGAAGTTATGTCTCAAAGTGTGCAGTTTTGTGGTATCAACGTTCATATCCAGGGGCCCAATGACTTAAAGAGGCTTTTGTTTATTGCAACCTATAACGATTGCAGTAACCATGACGGCAGCCGGGCAACAACCAATCAACTGCGAGAAATTCTATCGTTATTCTATGGCAATACAACTTGTGCATAAGCATCTTCATTCCAAGGGTCTCCAGCTTTCGTTAACATTGACATGGAAGATCCAATTTCCATTGTTTTTTTTTTGTTTTGTTTTGTGTGTGTGTGTTTTGTTTCCACTCAACACAACCATTTGCACACTGACAACTCAAACGGGAAATCCGTATCTAAATTACGTTTGATTTCCGACATGTTGTAGGGCCTCATAGCAATTCTTCTTCGAATATGACATCAGACCAGCATAATACACAACGACATGAAAATTCTATTTCTCATGAATTATCTGTAAGAAATGCACTGATAGGCTAACAAATGTCAGCTGCCATAATTATTGATTGTAAAGCAGAAAGAAAGATTTCAGTTGTTTTCAGTTCAATTTATTTACTGTGTATAGAAAGCAGAAACTATAGCAGGAAATAAAAAAAAATATAGGTTGAAAGGTGAGTGAGAGGGTCTTCGCAAGGGACTAACAAGAGAAGAACAAACTTAATAATTCTTCATGAAACTTGTAGGACCTCACCGAAGCATTCTGTCATATTTATGCAATTACGTACTTATGATGGATGTTATGTATCGTTAGAGGAGAACGCCTCGCTGCCCCCCCCCCCCCCTTTCTCTGTCTCTATTTAAAGTGAGACAAGACTATATATCAGTTACCGTGTTGGCTAACCATGAAAACCGAACCAGCTTTTAATTTCGGCCCCTCCATCATCGGTCCTAATAGGGGGAAAAGCGAGTCGACGCAGTAAATATTTCACAAAGTCTTGAGGAGACCCGGCGACCCGATAATTTGGCTTGCGTTGTTTGTCGAGTTTTCGTTTCAGCCTAATTCAGCCATGTTTATGCGACCCCCGTATCACTTCACGCCACCGCGCTGAGGTCGAGCGTTGCATCAGCGTATCTCCAGAAGGGTAGTTAGAAGCGACCCCGGCTGACCCGGCGGAACCATTAATGTTTGATTCTTGCCGATTCTTCAGATGCGGTGGTCCGACCTTTGACCCCAGGCGAACTTGACCCTTTGTTTCGCCACGATTGCGAGATCGCGAGAAAGCCAATACCAGGTGAGCCATTGGAACATTGAACCAATGAAACAGGAAGGATCTTCGCGAATAGCCGGCTTGATTTAATCGCATTCTGGTTACGTGTGGGGCAAATGTATAAAGGGGACGTGACCTTACCTACTGCCCTACAAAAAAAAAGGAACACACACACACACATACACACACACACACACTCAAACGAATAGAACAAAGCTAAAATAAAACACACTTGCAGTTGTGGAGAAACCAACTAAGTAGCCTGCTCCTATTAGAGTTCAACTTCAGTTGAGACGACATTGCTTCATCGCAAGATTAGTAATATATTGAGGAGATAGTGTGTGTTAAGGGGGTAGTGTCTATACATTAAGAGTTTTATCCCAAATGGAGTTGATTCCATTCTCGTTGATTTGAGATATTTGTCATTAAAGCTGCTGAAAATACAAAGTAGTAAGAAATATGCCGGATATGATTATGAAAAAAAAATATATTTCCTCTTGTGTAACAAAGATGAGGCTTGAACTGGAAAGGTTTCATCTTTATACCCTTCGTCATAAAAGATGGTGATTAATCCGGTTTTTTTTTTTCGATCAATGTAATGGAACCTCGTTATAAAGAAGTCGGATATAACAAACCTTCTTTTATATATCAAGGTCGTTTTGCAGGTCCCACCTCTTTGTATTTGTGGGTTGTTGTTTTTTTTGTGTTTTTTTTTTTTTTTTGCACGTTAATAATATAGCGAGAAACCCGATATAACAAGGTTGGTAATTGTCATGGTTTTCAGGTCCTCGTCACAATTACCACGAGGTTCCCAGTGAGATAAAATGAAGCATTTCAGAATGGTAGAGATTTTATCCGAACCGAGCCTCAAAGAAGAAATGGTTTGGCATTAAAACGTTTCAAAATGTTTTCAAGAAAGTAGGACTATTACCGGTAGAAATTATTTAGCAACTACATTGTTCCAATATCAAAGGTGTGATGACACCTTATAGGACTCATATTGCCCTACACATTAATCACGGAATGTATTTTTCTGGATGATATTCTAAAGATTGGATATCATCCTTCACATCATGTGTGTGTGTGTGTGTGTGTGTACGTGCGTGTGTGTTATAATAATCCTTTAATGATGGCTTAACACAGGGAAAGTTATCAATCAAAAACAACCTTTGATTACATTTCTGCGGTGCAGTGTGGGAGATTTGTGTGTTCATGACGTCACCACTCATCGAAAATGACTCTTTCTAATCGAAAATATCAGGAACGAAAAGGGCGACGATTGTGCACAATTTAAATTCACTTCATTTTTTTCTCCTGCTCCACATTCGACACCATGAGTTAAATAGCACAAATTATTATTTCGTTTTCTAATAAAACATGTTGAATTCATAGCGCGTACAATATTCATTATCATCATTCTGTAAGTATTACATCGGACAACGTGTTTTAATGTCATGTGTTCAACTCATTTACTTCTCATGCGTACATCAGCGCAAGTGTATGAAATGAATAGAAGGCTGCTAAAAGTTCTCCCCCCCCCCCCCCCCCACTGATAATACTTTATGTATTTGATATCTCGTACTCCCCTCAAACTTTTCTGGCGGTCTTATCTTCTATTGCACATGACAGATTTTCACCTGGGATAAATTTGACTTTCCCCATAGAGTTGTAAATCATTCGGTAATTCATAAAGTCAATAGTTCGTACTCCCGAAAAATAAGTTATTTTTGAATTCTTTTCTGCCAATCATTTTTATTGTTGACTATTCCATTTACCAAAAAAAAAAAAAAAAAAAAAAATCAACACTGCTGGTATCTCATTTTCCACGGATTTATCTCCGCCCCCTACAACTACCAACTTTACGCATATTTCCGGATCAAGAAATGTGTTCATCGTTCACGAAAGACCATCAACTGGTCCAATGACCGCGATTGGTCAAGACTAAACTAAACAGAAAGAAAAGAAAGATTGAGGGGGAAAAATCTCGATTCTGATTGATTGGCTGTAAATACTGCGTACGCGCATAAATATTAACGAGCCGTTTACAGAATGTGATAGAATTACGCGCAGCGCTAATCGATAAAGCTACAGGGTGTCAGGGACCGGAGTGGATGATATAAGTCACTCTACTCGCTAATCGCATCAATCAGAGAGGTTTTAACTCACCATTTCGCACTCGGTAGAAAAAGTCTAGGCAAAACTAGCGTCGTCAATGATATCTAAACAGTTTTATTATGTATGACGCGATTCGAGTGACATTAAAAATGTTAACAATGCAAGCACTAAAGATATCATTACAATCTGACAATGGGTTTCATTGCTGAATTTCGTTGTTTGTTTGTCTTTTGTTTGTTTGTCTGTCTTTTGGAAACAGTTGCTAATTTGGAACACTACGCGAAAGCGTATCTCGATCGTACTACTCGTGTAGCATCGTTTGGTTTTGCTTTGTTTCGTGAAGTGGGGGAGGGGGTGTCGGAGGAAAGTTTGTTGAGGCTGGTAGACGAATGATTATATCCTATCGTGTCACCGTTTTCCGCGCACCGACATCACACATTAAAAAAGGGCCTGTTTCATAAAGGTTAATCGTAAGATTGATCTTAAAATTGATGCGATTCAAAAAAGTTATACGTTCGATCTGGTATCAAGTCTGTGATGCTTTAAATCAAGCGTTAGAAATGAAACAGACTTACGATCAGGATTGATCTAACGCTCGATTCGCTGAATTACGCTCTGTAGGTCAAGCGTAAGAGCAATCGGGTAACTCTTTATGAAACAAGTCTAAATGTTCACGCGTAAAATTGCGCTTCTTTAAAAAAAACAACAACAACAATTTCACATCAGTTTCTAGAATACCTGACCTTTTTAAAAGCGAAAATGCAAGACGTCTTAAACAGATTTCCCGTATAAAAAGAGCACAATTTTCACGTCCTCGTCTGATATATCAACAACGAGCTGCGAAATAAAATTTTAGAAAGAAGGCGCGAGTCCACTGAATGGGAACAAGTGCAAAAGTTCACAAGCTCCATGAACATGCTATCGCAGTTCATTCGATCGCATTGCCATGGTAATTGGTCCAGAGTTTACGCAGTGCCCCCCTGTACATCAATGATTGAAATTTCCCGCCCGCGGGCTTGGCCAATCTAATAACCACCTATACCAACCATCATCTGACCATACTGTTTGAAGATAATCAAGAGTTTGTCAATAAGGTTCCATTTTCTTCTACAGAAAGTTACTGTAACTACATTGTACATTTCATTTGTATGAACTCAATTCCATTGCTGTTACTATCTATACATAGACATTCTTCGCGGAAATTTTACCCTTTTTCCAATTTTGCAAACAGATTTATTCCTAAACATCACAATTTATCCTTTGGCCCCCAAACTGAAATTGGTTCCAAAATTACTCGCATGCCCTTTTCTTCTGAGGCGAAGGAAACGATTTCATCAGCCGCCAAAGTGATATACTCTTATACTTCTATGTTCATTCCTAGTTCGAATTCAGCAAATGTATGAAATGAGATGTAATGTATCCTTAAAGTAAAGAGTTTTGAGTAGTTCAGCAAACGCTTCTGCCAATTTGAGTATGTGAACGACCCTGAGAAATCTTATTTTCCATGAATATTTTTGCAAGATCAGTCTTAACAACATTTCTAGCATTTTGTTTGTTAGAACCAAGCTAAAAGGAATGTATAATTGCGCTTTCATTTAAAAATTCCTCCGATGACCTCCTCCCACACCCCCTCCCAATCCACTCCCTCTATTTTGAAAGAATAAACATTGTGTCCTTCTTCCAAATGTCATGCCGAAAATTATTGTTCCCTTCGAAGTAAATCGATGAATTATCAAGTTTTGCCATCTTTAATAGCCTTATTGCGATGACATGGGTAATATGACGTCAAATGACGTCACTGACATGTGACCAATGTGGCTCTCTTTTTTTTTCTTCTTTTTTTTTTAGTAGCTATCTAATAACGTAATGTTTCAGATGTTGAACAAGGCCCTACTGGTACATTTGGCTTGGGAAAGGGGCATTAACTTCAAGATTTTCTATAGATAGAGTGTCGATATTCCCAAGGAGCTTCAAACACGCTCTTTGATATTTAAGCTTCTTTTCCCTCGTTACTTCATTGCGTTTATTAAAACGAAATTTCAACCTCTCTGGGTAAATTCGCAACTAGGAAAATATGGGAAAGAGAGTAGGAATGCATTTTCTCCCGCTTTTTCGAATGGGGTCCGACAGAGACTCAGAACTCAATCGTGTCTAGATGTAATGGCATTGAGAAGCTGCTCAAATCAGCTGCTTCGCGTTAATAACACAAATAGCCCTCAGATTAACATTCGGCAGATGCTTTTGGATCCAGAAGGGGTAATGTTCGATCTCCCCCCCCCCCCCCCTCCTCCAGGCACGTCAACATCGATTATCGCCGATCGCCAACATTCGCCGTGGGCTGCCGAAAATCCCCCCGCGGGGGAATGACACTCTGGGACTTCGACGCGGGGAACTCGCTCCGACCCGACGAACTCCGAAGCCGGCCAGTCGACTCCGTCAGGTGGTCCTTGCTGATGTGTTTTAAAAAGCGGGCCCATAGCCAAGGGTCTCGGCTACTGTGGCGCACGGGGGGATGGCTAAGTGGCCACCCGGTGAGTCCGGGGTTGGAGGCTACAGGTCGAACCATGCCCTCTTCGCGCTGCCATGTGCCGTGTTTCAAAGGGGACCCTTAGTCCCTCTTGTTTGTATATACGTTTCCACCATCCACCCTCCATCCCTCCCACCTCTCCCTCCCTATCCCTAAATCTGAGATGTCTGAGCCTCTATTTGTAGGTCGCACTCCTGTGTTTCCCGGAGGTATAATGAATTGCAAGAAAACATCATAAAGACAACCGTGTCTCAAATCATTGTCCCTGGATTTTTTCGGTGGGTCATCGGCTTCTGTGGTCCCACAAGGCTTTAGGGTGAAGTTTGTCCAAGATTTGTCCAATCTCTCACTAGAGATTTTCTGATAAAATATCTCAGAAAATAAGAGAAAAATAATATTGCAAAAATCTCAAAGAGAAATAGCGCTGAGACAAAATAGTGCTGAGACAAAACGAGTTAAACTTTCTGACGGAAATCTATACTAGTATCACCATTATTTTATCTATATAATTATACTCAGTTCCGATTGTCGTGTATGCAAGATTAGATCTCACAAGTGGTTTCGCTCAATTTTATACGTGTTGCATGTATAGTCAAATCTATGAGGACGAGTCAAGACTAAAGTCTTGGAAACGATAAAGATAATGAAAATCATTGTAATGATAACTGCAACAAAACCAATGATAATGATAACCATTGGTGATGAAATTATACTAGAGTGCCGATAACAATAATCTTAGATAATGATAATAATAATGATGATGACATTGATAATAAGAAAAATGACATAATAATGGTAGTGATAAGAATATATTAACAATGTGAATAAAGACTATAGACTAATACAAATTATAGCAGAAGACAAAAAAGGAAGAGAATCCTTCTCTGTTCATGAAGATGTTATGGTATATTTAAATGTTATATTATTTCACTTCGTATTTACAACCTGTCAAGATTCCCTACGCATTCTCGGCCGATCAAGTTATTCTCTAGAGGTTGACAAACACAAATCGCATTTGTAAAAGTGCAAACACAAATTATGATATTTCTTTTTGACCGCAATGATCACTATATTGTATTGTCTTTAGTATAAAATGTCTTAACGAATAGGTCTACACCCAAGCTAACAAACAAATTAAAAAAAAAAAATACCGGGGTCTGCTGCAATAAAAACACAATCAAAACAATAACAACCAAAAACTGACTTTCTTTTCAAATATAAGCTTTGTGATGTTGATCTTCAAATTCTGCTTGCTGATTCTTACATAACTCCTGGACACATTAAAATTAGCACTGAGATTGATTACTCATAGGATTTCACAGCAACACTACCTTTGTTGATATCCATCATTTAGCAAAATGTTTCATGTTTGCCATATGCGATCATGAACTAAAGCAAGATTCTGAATAAGTTTTGTGGGATAGACGCCAAAACATTTCGCAGCCTTGTAATCTTCTTCTCAGGGTGTAAGCAATAATACTCGGCACATAAATGTCACATGCGATCAGTTTGGAAGATACAAACTCAATGCGTCCTGTCACAGTATTCGTAAAGTCTGAGTAATCCAACCTGGGCAAAGTTACCTGAATCACCTGCGTACGTGCATAGCTACGGTGGACTCCATTCATTCGACATTTCATTCGCCGCGGTCCCATCCGCAGCAATATCTGTTGTGACAGACCGGTGTATAATTTTGCAGCGCATGTGCATAGCTCGCAGCACACACGGGGTGCGTAGTTTAATCCCACGTTTCGATGACAACTGCCTTTCACCAACATCATGTCAAATGGAAGAGAGAGAGAGAGAGAGAGTCAGAAACAGAGAGGGTGGGAGATATGAAAGCGAGAGAGGGAGCACAGGGAAACTGAGTTGGAAGCACCAAAAAAAAAAAAGAAGAGAAATGGCAAAAATGACTGAAAAGACAGAAAGAGCACGATTTGAAAACTTTTATCAATTCTGACATACGGGGCCAAAGATAAGAAACAAACCAGGTTGGTCGGGCGTGTATCTCGCCGAGTATTCATAACGCGGGCTCCCCGGCATTATAATGTCGAATCCCCGGGTGCTAACGGATTTGAGGCGGTAAACAAGTGGTTTTCGAGGGACGAAAAGGGATTTGATATGGTAAACATTTTGGTTCTTTGATCGACACGTCCCTATTGGACTCTGTCAGCGCATTCTAAATGTCACTGGCAATTCTGGCAGAAATACCATGCGCGCCGGTCTTTTTTAATGGTCTACCAGTGCCCTTGCTACATGTATATGTTTCATTACCTCACATAAACGATCAATCAAAGTGATTAAGTGGGTCTACAGCAACGGATTGGCAGCTGAATACACTACCCCCTGGTCCGTTCCGATCTAACGTTTCATTATTCACTTTCATTGTTCTGCTCATCATTACCATTACCATTGTTTATATATCTGTATATGTATGTGCATATATATATATATATATATATATATATATATATATATATATATAATATTCTATATATTGATGAGAACTGTTCCTGAGATTTGATATCGGATTGTTTGATTAATCCTTGTGTGGAGGTGTGATTCAAATCTCGAAGAAACCAAGGAGATAGATAGATAGATAGATAGAGATCAAAGCAAAAGGAAAGATGGCACAAAATATATTTAAACCCCCCCCCCAAAAAAAAAAAAAAATACTCCGAATAATTGTTCCGTCAAAGTGTTCAGCATTTGCGATTAAAAAAAAAAATAGTTTTATTTCCAAAATGAAAAATTCTTTTTTGTCCGTAAGGACATTGTAGGCCTTCTGTATCTTAATTCCGAACATTAGCACTGTTCAGAATATTCTTTACTGCAGACGTTATTGATGTAGTCTGTTCTCACCCCCCCCCCTTCTCTGTTCCACCTAAGAGAACTATTTTTTTCATATTGTAGTGGATTCATGACGTCATGTGAGCTGCCGTGTGGAGTAGTTGTCATTGACGGCTTTCAAAAGCAATATTCACGACACCAACTACAGGCATAACCCAATAAGATGAGACCATGGAGCTACTGTGTATATTAGCTCCAGGATTAGATCAAATGATTAATAATATTAGCCTTTTATTAAGAACTACGTCCTTTCTCCTCCCCCTCCTCCACCTTCTCCTTTTCTTTTTTCCTTCGTCTATTCTCGATTTTTTTTTTAAATACGTGCACCTCAGTCGAATCAGACTTTAGCCTACAAGATAAATATAAAGATTTTGTTCCATTAATTTATGCCAGAATTGTGACTGATGCGTGCAACACGCAGTCCGAACACAATATTATATATTATATATTATATATTATATATTATATATTATAAATCATATATCATATATTATATGTTATATATATTATATATTATATATTATATATTATATATCATATACCATATATTATATATTATATATTATATATCATATACTAGTATTATATATCATATATTATACAAATATTGACTGCTATGATGGGCACAGTTAAAATTATGGACCCAAGGTGATGTGAAAACCATAACTATGCCCGAAGCGAAGCTGAGGGCATAGTTATGGTTTTCACATCACCGAGGGCCAACATAATTTTAACTGTGCCCCGAATAGCAGTCATTATTTGTATAAATATATATGACCAGACAGACTGACTGTTCCACCACCCTACTGCAACTGCGGAGTATCCCGCTTGTTGTAAATACATTTAAGTGTAACCCATTTGTTGTCCTCGTCGGGCTCGAGTAGAACCCTAGTACCTCCCTCAACGTCCCTGGTAGAATTATATGCTAGTACTATATGTAGGATAGACATGAGCTAAATCAAATAGCGGAATATTTAATAGCCACTCATGTCAATCAATCACAATGCGCTGTACCAATACGAGTGACAAGCTAAACGTCGTTCACCAGCGTGTAATAGCTGTCCATAAACCATAGGTAACTGCAGAACTGACAGGTGAAATGGTCGCCATTAGTCACGTCACATTAGCAATGAATTACTGCTCGGAACGCGCATAGTTTTATTCGGTACACACACACACACACACACACACACACACACAACGCGCACAACGCACATAAACACGTATCATTGCAAATGACCAAGAAAATAATGTCTGTGACGTCACGATTTTGACTTTTATCTGGACCAATGAGTGAGACTGTTCCGAACAATACGCGCCGGTGAAAGAAGTCATAAAAATGTCAATTTCGTGTTCCTAATGACTGAACTTTTGTTCGACCCTCTTCTCATGTCGGAATTGATGGTATTGTTTCTAAGAAATGTTTCAAATTTGACAAAATAAAAAAACAACAACAGAAAAAGTTACATCCCAACAAAGTCTATTGTTTAAAATGAAATAAACACATGCAATAAAAAAAAAAAAAGCGGCGCGCCTGAAGTGATCCTTACATGCAGACTGGATTTTCCAAACTCATAAGGGAACGGTTTACCAGCATGGCAAACATTTTATCTGATAACTGCCTTTTTACCTGCATAATGATGAGAAAACCTTAAAGCATTCAAGCGTTTTGGAAACATTATTTGAAACTTTTATGGCTTTCTGTATTATGCCATCCTTTGAACATTATTATACAGTCCAGTTCGAAAAGTCAAAACGTTTTTTTTTCTTTGTAATGACACACTACAGTGTAAATAAAGAGTCTTTGTTAATGTAACGCACAGAGCGCTGGGTACAGTTACCTGACGTCATTGACAACTATTTTGTACCCCTCTCCTGTCCCGCCCTTCCCCGTTTGAAAGCACGCAGCTCGTAAATGGGGGTAATAGCTTACGTTTTGTACTCAAGTATATAAACGCTCGAACCATATAGTTCGGTAGTTCCATGCTCGAACAGCGCTCGAACTTTCGGGGGTGGGGGAACTCACATTAAAATAGCCAATAGGTTAAATCCCTCAACCCATACCATCTGTTATACCTATTTCGTCCTCGCGTTTGACATAGCTAGGTATTCCTGCCATTTTTGTCACTATGTATCATGACAACGAACTAGCAAGATGTGCTTTATTACCATTGTTGCTGCTGAATTTTTCATCAATTAGTAGTTACTTCGAAGAAGTAGTAGCAATATTAGTATAGTATTGTCATAAAACTCGTGAGGCACCATGAGTGGCAGTCGTATTCGTGGTAGTGATAGTAGCAGTAGTAGCAGTAGTATCAGCAGCAGTATAGTAGTTGTGGTAGTAGTAGTAGTAGCAGCAGCAGCAGTAGTAGTAGTAGTAGTAGTAGTAGTAGTAGTATTAGTAGTAGTAGTAGTAGTAGTAGTAGTAGTAGTAGTAGTAGTAGTAGTAGTAGTAGAAGTAGTAGCAGTATATAGCAGTGGTGGTAGTGGTGGTGGTGATAGTTGCAGTGGTGTCTATTATTCTTTTTTGAGTTGTGATATTTGATTGTATTCAGAGTGAAAACGCGAGCTTGCACAACATGTCTCCTTTCGTAAATGTTCGTACAAACAGAAAGGTTCTTAACTATTGGTCCTCCTCAAGTGATATTTACCAGGTAGGCCTACATAATATTTGGCACAAAGTCTAGCTCTGCACGTGTCGAAACTCAGAAACAAAACTGTTGTTATTGTTGTTGTTGTTGTTGTTGCTATTATTATTTTGATTTTTTAAGTGCGTGTCATTCAGTTGTTAATATCAATATGAACAGCAAAACGATTTGTGGTCTTGTCTCAAGCCAAACGTGTGTTTCGATGCCGATTTTGCAAACTGTCACACGAGAAATACAGATAATTCTGTGGACGCACTTACGCAAGTTACGCAGTTCATTCCTTTGCTACATTGGAAACACGCATGCGCACGGGTGCGCTCATACATATACACATTAAAAAAAAATCACACGTATATAAAAGCAATACCAATACACACTCTTATGAGAATATATTAGAATGTACATATTTATCATGAACTCGCTGTTACGCAAGTCCTCCTTCACAACGACAGAAATAAGAATCACATAGATATGATTGAACACTATGCACGCGTCACGCCATGCGTCATACCAAACACAACAAACAATACGTACGTCAGTACACAGATTGTTGATGTACTAGTATACAGCGCAAGTCCAAAGAACTGGGATATGACACTCCAGTATTCTCGGTCATTCTGGGTCAAATACAACGCTGCAATCGCCTGCTGACCCTACTATGTGAAATCTGTAGGACTTGCGCTGTGATATCAGCTTGCTTGTAAAGTACACCGAAACTAGAGAACGGCACGGAACAAGACTATCACCCATGGTCATCGGTCAATGTCAACCCTAATATGACACATCCTTAGTACGGGTATCGCACATTTTCCCTCCAGACACCAAGCGACCCTCAGAAGCGGTTGACCAGACGGTGACCTTTGTCCTGTAGGAAGGACATGATGACTTTCCACGTAGTCTTGCTCGTACAGACCTTTATCCGCTAATCCCATCTGTTCAATTTGTTCAGAACACATGCGCTTAGATATGTTGAAGAAGGCTGATATTTGCTTCCAGATATTAATGTCGTGTGATATCATGCTGCCTTTTCTAGTGAGAGGCAAAGCACTTTGTCCCTCGGATAGGACATGAGATGGTGGTCCCCTGTGTGAGAGAGTCACAACTCATGCGTGTAAAAGATCACACTTTATTCATTCAACGCAAAGAGCAGGGTATTTAACCCGGTGAAGTGGTCTCACCTCACATCCAACTGGACCCCATGGAAGACCAGTTATTGCAGCTGAACATGGGCTATCCATCAGCCATCTTCTCAGATCATCTTCTCAGATGGAAAAATGAAACAAAAACAACTTAATTCCTCGAATAGGACGATGAGGATGGAATGAAATGGATGACGAACAGAGAGAAACAATTATGGAGGAGGAGGGGAAATGGAGGAGGAGGAGGAAGAGGAGGAGGAGGAGGAGGAGGAGGAGGACCAGAATAAAATTAAGAAGAAGGATGAGGAACATGAGGATGGGGTTGAATGAGAAACTACTAAGAAAGAGAAGAAGTGATCCAGCGAGGAAAAATTGTGCAAAAAAAAAAAAAATGTCCTGCAACAGTTGGAATTGCCCAAAGTCGTTTCACCTTATAGGTCTGTACTCAGACTACTTAAACCTAAACTATTACCGTCTTTCACTGACCACAAGTGTGCCAATATGTCAGATCTCGACGCTATAAATCTTCCCAAAGCAGGGAGGAAAAAAAAAGACATACCAACGTCAATACAAAACCAGTGATAGCAGTTGACCTTTCACCGAGCAATAAATCTTTGGCCAGTTGGGCAGCTATTACGAAAGGAATTTTATATACCTTTTAAATGTCAATTTCTTTGGTGGGAAATGATGCATCCTGTTCTCTGCCCTGGTTTTATTCACAGAGGGAATCGAGGCCATCGTAAATTACAAGGGCCATTCATGCCATTAGATATAGACTCATTTCATATAACCGCATCACTGTTTTCAATTGGATACACCTCGCAGTCTCAGATACGCATGAACAAAAATTAAATGCGTACCACATACGAGCATAGAAATCATGCACAATAATGAAAATAGTAAATACATATTGGAAACACAGGATGATTACGAGCAAAGAACGTGTAGTTGAAGCGAAACAGACGGATGAACCATAAAACATGTTCACTTATGATTTAGATAGCTTTTTTCTAGTTTTTGTGTTTTTGTGGGGTTTTTTTTCTTCATGGTGTTGTTTAGTTTATCATTTTGATTTTGTTTCCCGTTCTTTCGAGCGGTTCTAACACCTATCACAGGAGCCAAGAATAACTATGTACTCGAACCAAGGGGGTAGGCCTAATTTACTCTGCGAGAAGTACGTGTACCTCATTGCTTAGACTAATCTATAACTGACCCTTTAATGCGCGTCTGCTAAATAAATGGTCCCGTAGCCTGCGCAACGGGGTCACCGGCAAAGACCGCTCGTAAATAAACGGCACGCGCGTACTGTCTGGACGGGCTACTTACCACAGCCGAAGGGGCTAAACCTCTTGACCTTCAACCCACCTTGCACCGACCGAGATAAGTGTGTGTGTGTGTGGGGGGGGGGGGGGGGGGACCGTCGTCCGTCTAGCCACTACGTGACCCGAAACTGACCTGACCTGACGGAGCGGACGAACCAAAACATTGCGTCGGCCCCGGGAAGTGGGGAGGGGGTGGGATGAGGTTCGAGGAATGGTGTCCGAGGAGGACCGCGCTCGCTGTAAAATACCACGCCTTCTCTCTGCAGCTTCGGACGCGGTCATTGGCGTCATCGGGAAACGTTGCAGCTTTTCTTCACCTTCGATAGCATCAAGTGCTTTTGCGTTGCGCTGGATTCTAATCCATGAAGATTTTCACAATACACGCCACCACCTTCGAAAATAAAGAGAAATGAATGCTCGATTAATCTAATCATTTCGACAAATAAATTCAAGAACGCTCAGATATCAATATCAAGACCGCTCACATATCAAGACCGCCTCGTATCATGTACAGACGATTCTTCCTCTTGAAAAAAAAAAAAATCAACAGTCAACAAAATTAAACGACTAGATTTTGTTTCTTTTGTGTTTTTCATCTCCTCCTCACCCATTCTGATGATACAATACATTCAAGATTCGTACATTCTCTGCATGAAACATTTTTTTTTTTCAAGTTGAATATGAAAAGATACAGCCTTGAAAGACAGCCTTTTACGTATAGCAACGCGTACACCAACACCGAACTTGAAATGACCAATTTGATAATCCCTATAGGAGTCATTGTTAGTCAACAACAAAAAATAACGTCACAACCCAAAAAGAATAATTGAGATCTGTTCAGCAGACAATATAAACCACATACCTACCGGCACAACGTCATAATTAACACCAGTTAATGCTTTAGTTTTAGATTATTGCTGAGGCTACTTTTAGTGTTAGGATTCCAATAACACCAGCACTATAAATAGCACCAATATATATAATTTGAAGTCACCTAATTCGTTTACTTGTCTACCTCTCTTCGTATGCATGTTTTACAAAGTAAAGTCAAATCATTTTTACACTACAAGTGAAAAAATACTGAGTCGGAAGGGTACACTCCGTTATTAGCTTGGCCATTATCACGTTTCCTTTTTCTTCCCTGAAAGGCGTTTTCTCAGGACAATTAACAGGAGACATGCCATTTAAGAGGTCACAATCTCCAAGCGCGGACGGGGACGTATCTTTGATAGTTTTCTTTTTTTCCGAGGGACGTATTGATATTTGACCCACGTGACCTTGTGATGACATCATCTCTGAACGAACCTGGCAACAGATCAAGTCATCCAAGGTGGAGAGGGAGAGAAAAAAGATGACAACCGAAAAGGAGGAGGAGGAGGAAAAAGACGAGGAAGAAGAAGAGGAGGAGCGAAGAATGATGTTTCAGGTCTTTTTGGTGATTTCTGACGGCGTATTGTGTTTTGTTGACAATGCCCCGAGGCTCAGTGACTCTGACGAAAACGATTTCATGCATCTTATTTTTGTTTTCAATTGCAAACTCTTAGAGAGAGGGGGGCATCTCATATTTTCTTCTTTTTTTTTTTACAAGCCACTCCCCTCCCCTTTCCCACCCCTTTCCCAGCCTGAGGTTAACATTACAGCTACGTTGCTGGGTAAACAAACAAGTTTACACCCCTCACGCTGAATATCATTTCTGGCAAGGCACTTTCTCCTGTAACCTCACAAAGTTATCAAAAAAAATGCTCTGACTCCATTTCTGTTATATCTCTTTGGCAACATTTTGCGCGTTATTTTACGAGTTATTTTGAGATCATATGAATACCAGGCGTTGTTGTATACCTCTTATATTTCCAGGGATTTTTAAAATCATGTGCTCAATGCAGTCTCTGCGAATTGATGCCAGGGAACCCAGCCGACGGAATTAACCACAAATTCACGTCAGATATAGACGCAGCGCCGATTTTATTTCCGTCATTTTGCAACTCGTTCATTCAATAAGCTTTCGTCAGTTCATAATTCGCCTTAAATGTTTATATCTTGGATGGAAAATAAGTCTTATATGAATATTTCAGATCTCTGCTCGAATAGGTCGTAATTTAATGGAGAGAAATCCAGACTGTAACTTAAAAAGAGAAAGAGGGTGAAAATGGAACATCTAACCTTGGGAATAGAGAGAGGGGGGAGGAGATATTAAAGAAGAGGGGAAGGGGGTGAGAAATTGAACAAGAGTTAGAAGAAGCATTGTGTGAGGATGAGGAAAAGAACGAGGTTGAAAGAAAAAAAATCACGGGGTGAAATATCAAGACTGCAGTTCCGATGCAAGAGAATTAGGTTTGATTAATAACTTAAGCTAGGTAAACATTATTTAAACAAAAAATAACAGAGCGCGACAGAAAAAGGAAGAGAAAGAGAACAGACAGGGAGGGAGGGAGAGAGAGAGAAGGGGGGACATAAAGACAGACAAACAGACAGACCAAAAGCTAGAAAGAGCGGAGTTAAAAATAAGGAAATAAATAGAATAGAATAGGGTCGAGACAGCATAGCCCAGCATAGCGCAGTCGGGCGTACGCGATTCGGCATTCCAGCATGCACGCTCTGCGCGAGTCCCGGTCGTGCAATGGTCGAGCGCCGCGGCGAGTGCAAGCCAATCCTCGTCTGTCACTCTTCGCGCCGTCCAGGTCCGTCGGCGTCTGGTTGCCAGGGAAACGAGAATCCCGCCACCTGTTTGGTTCACACGTTCGCTCCGTGCGCGCAGTCATCTTGAGGAGCCCGCCCAGGTGTGCGGGTTCCCCATTCACTCAAAACATGAACACACCCACTTGAAACTTTTCACATTACAAGTCCTTTATTTTGATTATTGATACAAGTTGTAGTCGTAATAGCTGTTATAGTTGTAGTGTCATTAGCTATTGCTATTGAATAAATGTTTTATTGTCATTTCATCCATTGCAAACATCGCGACTATATATGGTTAAATTGCACATGAAAATCACCATCATTACTTATAGTAAAACTGATCTAAAAAGAATGATGACTCGAAAGAAATACATTGAAATCAAATGAAATCATAGACATTCATGCTTAGTTACAGTATATCAACTTTATTAACATATAGTTATTATAATTATTTTATTATCATTTTCATCACCTTCACAACCATCACTAGCATTATTACTATTATCTAATTTGGAATAAGCAATTATTATCATGTTTTAGGGGGTAGAATATCTTGATTTTTTTTTTTTTGTGTGTGTGTGTAAATTTGATTATATCGACTCTATTGATTACGATTTGTATGAGATATTTGTGTAAACTTTCACCAGCTTTAACAGTCACGTTTGAAATGTTAGCAAAGTTCGACGAAGCAAACAAACAAACAACAATGTTGCAGCTATTTTGGTAGTACATCTAGTAACCCCGAACAAAGGAGTGGGAACCACATATCCCCTGTCCTGAGCGGTTACAGCTCGTTATTCCGAAGGTTCGTTATTCCGAAGGCTCTTCAGTCCGAAGATTCGTTATTCCGAAGGTTCGTTTTTCCGAATTTCATTTTCGGATGAACCAATCTTCGGAATAACGAACCTTCGGAATAACGCCACAAATGTTCGGATTAACGAACCCTTTATCATTTTCGGATTAACGAACCTCTAGGTATAGGGAATTTGTGTGTTTCGGATTAACGAACCTTCGGAATATCGAACCTTCGGAATAACGAAGAGCACCCGTCCTGAACATCCGTAAGTCGATCAGAACGATGATTATTTTGTCACTCCTTGCTTTGTTACTTTATTGAAGTACAGCGATATTATAACATTATCATTGTCAACGCGTGTTGGAGATTTAGTCAAGAGAACACACAACGTCGACGATCAAATTTTCATGTCAACTGTCATTCGCATTTGCAGGACATCTTGCAGTGCATTAGATTAGCCACCATCTTATCAATCAGCAAAACTCCTGGGTGACAAAGCCAGTAATAAAGAGTATTCTTATTTGTTTTGTCAGTTATATTTTGTTTTTATTTTGTCATGAAAGCAAGATAGTAAAACTAGTTAATCAAGTTTCGGTGTGATCCCAACATAGCTCTTTCGGCGACAAGATCAGTCTATTGTCACCTGCTTTTAAAAACCAACATTACCTGTGGTACCCATTTTACACTCCTTGCGTTCATCATCGACCCCCCCCCCCCCCCACTCCCATGAAGGACGGGACCACTTACATGATAGCGGGTGAAGTGAATGTTTCGTCTAGATATTTCCCCTTTTGTCTCTTTCTTTCCATTCTTTTACGAGAAATTATGATACCCATAATATATACGAAGGTCGCCGAGGACAAAGCAGTGATTCGAGAGGTTGTGTGGGAGGTGACAAGCTACATGCTGCACTCGGTAAATGCGCAAAAAGACACCACAAATTTGTCAGAATTTCAGACAATAAATCTCCCTACCCACTTTTCCCCTCGTACACAGTTCCCCGTAGTAGGCTATCAGCGCCCCCCCCCCCCCCCCCTTCCTGGTCCTTTTTGGCTACACAATCACAAATACGCAATGAGATTTATGTGCAGGGCCAATGTCATAATGCGAATTTGCGGCTGTCACAAATTCATGCGTGTGTGTGTGTGTGTGTGTGTGTGTGTGCGTGCGTATGTCTCACACATCCCTAGTATGTGTGTGTGAGTGTGTGAGTGTGTGTATGTGTGTGGGTGTGTGTGTGTGTGTGTGTGTGTGTGTGTGTGTGTGTGTGTGAGTGTGTGTGTGTGTGTACAGGGGGAAAAACATCGATGCCTCCCCGTGTTTAACGGCAGGTGTGGGAGCCACATAAGGCGTAAGAAGATATCATATTGTAGATGAACACCTCGGGGGTACAAAATAGAGAGATACCAGACAGTGAAATATTGAACGGTTGTTGAGGGTGGTGCAGACCTTGTCATAAAGTTCAGACGTGACGATATTTATGACACCTGTGGAATTAAAGGAAACCGTGCTTCTAGGTGAACATTTCCTTTAGTTTTAATTTGATTACCATCCTCTCGTCGAGAAGGGAACAGGTAGAAAACTTGTCAAACGTTTACATCAAGCACTCAGGTGCCACAAGAATGTAACCCAGGACTGAGGAGGGGTTTGCTTTTGTTTTTTGTTGTTGTTTTGTCTTGTCTTGTTTGTTTTTCTTCACACTTTCTGAGATGTTCTTGAAGAGACTTGAAGAGACGAAATCCTCCATTTTGCATATTTTGTAAGTTCGCAAACTTTTTTTTCCCTCCGTTTTGAGTAGATAGAGGCCTATAGTACATAGATTAAGAAAAAAAAAGCTGGCCAAGGTTTAAATTCCTTTCAATTTTTTTTATTCCTTCATAATATTTTAGACTATCTGTTAGGCTATATACTATGTATATATAAATATATATTCATTATGTCTAAGAAATTAAAAGTAAACTGGGATTGTCACTAAAGGGGGTGCCCTTATACGTTCCCCGAGTACAAAGTGCTTTGATTGGTTCAAAGTACTCGTTGGTTATAGCATGTTATCAATTTGGGGATTCTGAGCTGTTAAAGTATAGATACAATGTAGAAATTTCATGCTTTCTATCAAACAGAGAATAGAAAAGATATTTCGTTTCCTCTTACTGATAGAAACATTGGCAGGTGCAGTTCGTATACTCTCGGCACAGAACTTACAAATCTGATGATCTTGCATTTCTATCTACTACGTCATGTTAATCGATATTTCGTTTCATTGATCTATACAGAATAATATCTAATGACATTTGTGGAGACTGCATTCTAAAGCAGAAGTTGATAACTAGGTAACACTTTGCGTGCTGTGCGAGCACAGTAAATCCCATAGATATAGTGTTGTACGAACTGTCCAAAGCCCCTGGCACAAGAACCTACTAAGGACTAAGGACCGTCAACGAGAAACTAAGGACCGTCAACGAGAAATGAATGACAACCACAATATGTCTTGCATGTTCCTCAAGAGAGAACGGGACTGGGGTAGAACATCGTAACGGCGTCAGGTGGCATTCCTTATGATGCCGAAAAGGTCATGCGAGGAGGTGAAGTGACCTTTTTCCACTTCAAAACCGACTATTTTTTCCCGTCCAAGTTGATACCAAGCTTTTGATCAAACATGCGAAATAAGGTTAGAATGAAGACAGACTTTAACTTTAATCTCAAAAGTGCCACGCTATGATACTTTAAACATTAAAGATGATTATTAATACGATGATAATAATAATTAGAGTCACCATGACAATAATGATACAATCATATTGTATTATCCATATCATGGTAATTATGATAATTGTTGCAATCATGATCATTGTAAGCGCTATCTCATATTTATTATCATCATCACCACGATAAGCTTATTGAAGGAGACAGACTTGACCAGAAGAAGAAGAAGAAGAAGAAGAAGAAGAAGAAGAAGGAAGAAGAAGAAGAAGAAGAAGAAGAAGAAGAGGAAGAAGAAGAGAATATCATGAATATGGAAGGCCCAGGACAAACCTTGAACCTTGGCTATAAGGCCTGGTTCCAATTTTGTGCAATGCATAGGCACTCTACCCTCAAGGTCCCATTCTATGAAAGGATGATGTTGTAGAAATGATAATTACAGGGTCCTTGGAAAGAGATACCCTGGTTAGAAAAAAAAAACAAAAACAAAAGAAAAACCACAGTGAATTCATGTATCTGTACGCTTCCGGGTCAAAAGAGGGTCATCACCGTCAAACGTAGGACATATTATCCAAGACGGTACGGAGTTGAAGAATACGAGAAAAAATCAACAACTACGACTCAAAATTTCTTATATATTGTCAAGAATCGTTCAAGAAGAAACTTCGTGGCCTCCAGAAAATGTGGAAGAAAAAATGGCGTTGATACAGTCAAACGCTGGTGATCATAATACCGCGGTATAATGTACAAATAAAATTTCACTCACTTTGGATTTCGATGCCTGTAAAAATAACATAGGCCTATACATGTAGCCCACTATTGTTCAAGATCTATGTATTTGAGTTCTAGTCTTGAGCTATTTTGTCTTTACACAAATTACCTTTAAAGGAGAGAGTGAGGAGAAGAGGCCAGGAGGTTACAGGAAAACAAACGATGTTTGCACGAAACGTTTTTATGACATAATCAAAACGATACGATATTCCTCCTTTTCTCGAAAAGTGGTCGCATGATGCATGTTCAGCATAGTAATGTGATTATGATGACGTTCGCTTTGTCGTTTCGGGTTGACCCGTACTTAATAGCAGTGTTTGCACGGCGGCGCCCCGCTCCCCAGGCGAGCGCTTCGGTGTCGCGAGGTGCACCGGGTACGTCGGAGCTCTTTACGGCGAGGTGTGAGATAACGCCTTCTAGCGGCCATTAACCCGTACTCCGGCCTTGGTTAACCGCTCTGTCATGCGCTGTTGCACAGTCCTTATACATACAACAGAGACAGTGGAACGATTCGGAATTTCCAATTCTATGATAGTGTTAACAATCTATTCTATGTCAACTCAAGGACACCGAGTATTAAAGAACGCTTCTTTGCTTGGGAAAAAACCACCCACACTTTTGTCCTTACACCTTGTGTAGAAGTGTCAGTGTATGTTTACATATCCGTGTATATACCGTGTGACCAGAGGAAAATTATAAGTTGTAATGGCAGTGTGGTTTATACACAATTAAAGGGACTGTCAGTACTGGTAGAGGTGAAGATTCATGTTTTGAACATTCCTAAGTGAGATAATGAGAAACCTCTTATGAAACATGAAAGAATATGTAATTTTAAGAAGGATTCAATGTTTTTTTGATGAAAATTGGTTTACAAATGGCCGAGATATCCAAAAAAAAAAAAATGATAATAATAAAAGGCGACAGGCCACGCCTTTTATCAGGATCTCTTTGTTTCACCTTGTATTTATATATCTCAGCCATTTCAAAACCGATTTTCATATAATAAACTTTTGATACCCCTTAGAATTGCATGCTCTTTGACATCTCATAGAGTGGTTTGTGAATATCTTGTAAAATGTTAAAAGCTAAATCCTCACCTCGACCAGAACTGTGCACACCCTTTAATATATCTTATGATTGTATGCATTATGTCGTATAGATACTCATGGTATCTAATCGAGAAACTGCCACGCTTCAATCATCGTCAACATTAGGTTAAAGGGATGAAGTAGTTTTTGTTGAGATGGGACTTCAGGTTTTCTCATTTTTTTTGTGAGATAATAAGAAACCTCTTATGAAATATGAAAGGGTATACAATTCTAAGAGGATTAGAAAAGTTATTTGTTAAAAATTGGTTTTGAAATGGCTGAGATCAAAACCAGAACAAAGCAATCCTAGAATACTGGTAAAAGGTGGGACGTACCTTTATCAGGATTGCTTGATTTACTCTTTTTTGGGGGGGGATATCTCAGCCATTTCAAAATGGATTTTCATCATTTTTATTATAAACTTTGAATTCCTCCTATGTCATAAGTGGTTTTAAAATTATCACGCCAAAAAAAAAAGTTAAAAGCTAAATCCTCATCTCAACTAAAACTATACCACCCCTTTAATACAACACAGCTACATCTTGATATGAAAGGGGCAATTCTTATTATCATTATATTGATTTCATTAAACATGAAAAAAAAAAACAGAGGGACATTTAATACGATACTATGCTGATCAATATATGGGAGACTTGGGCTGTTCTTTCCTTCATCTACTAATTTACACATTTGATTCTAACTGATGTCACTTCTTTAGCTTCATCTTTCGTTGTTTCATTTCGCTTTCATTGATCAGGTGAACTTAACCTATTCTGTACAAGAGACTTCGGACAGTGTGTATACATAACTATGGTGTTCTCTGTTCCAATCTGCATGCACACAAGGCCTACATAGATATTGAATGGAATTTCACTTTAATTAAAGGAACATTGGTGATCAACACATAACTGCAAATAATACTTTAGAATTAAAACAAATGAAGAGTAATCCTGATTGATTCCAAATGCAAATCTATTTTTGTTTATTTGTTTGTTTGTTTGTTGTTGTTGTTGTTGTTGTGTTTTTTTGTTTTTTTTGGGGGGGGGGGGCGGGGGTTGTGGGGGTTATTCTGAAGAGTGATGCCAAATGAAAGTAGTTAGGGTAAAGAAAGAACTTCAATAGATTAGGAAAAGACGTAAAGAAAATAAACACAGAATTCAAGCAAATTAAGATCCAGAAAAGCAACTAGAGACGTAAGGATCAATTTTTTCATCCCCCTGTCGTTGGGTTTTACCCACCCCTCCTCTTCTGCCGCCCCGCTCTCCTCCCCTTAACCCCTCCTCCTCCTCCTCCCACCCCCCCCCCCCCCCCCCCCCAACGCATTGCGCAAACATTGACTCTGCCGTTTTAAACCGCGTGTGGGTTTGACCTTTGACTCCGGCTAAATTACGACTCGTTCTGGTCTATCGGTGTATACGGACGTCGTGAACTTTCCTGATAATGAAAAGAGATTGGCCAGAAAAGAAGGAGTAAAGAAAAAAAGTGAGTCTCTTACGGATAATGTCACTAAAAAACACACAAAAAAAAACTAAAACAAAAAAAAAGTATGAGGGAGATGGGGAGATGGGATCCCAAGAACAATGTTCGAACTTCGATGTCGTTAACCTCTTGAGGAATTTATCGACGTCCGTCAGCCATCTCTTCTCGTCTGCTTAATTTACGACCGAAGACGAAAATTGTCGTGCTGAACTATGTACGGCGTGGATTTCTCATTTTCATTTCATTTATTTCAACTTTCATCGGTTTTTTTTTTTTTTTACAAAGCTTGGTTAAAAAAAAACAACAAACAAGAATACATGGTATCAAATACATGAGGACAAAAATAGCCTTGTTGAAAATGATGCCTAGACAAATATTACGATGGAAATACATGTAATCGTTTATAATCATTTGTAATTAGATTGAAACAAACATGAGTAAAACAAACTAGTAGTTTAGCCTCCAGTTTTCAATAAAATATGCAACTTTTAATTCAAGTCAAAGAACAAATATACACTAGAAAAGAAAAGAAGAAAAAATACATATTTAGCTACTTATCAGGATGTAACCTAATTGCATAAAAAATGTATTGTTAATATTTTGTATTTTTCATTTCTCATATGTATCATTGCAAGCGGACATGTCAAATGTGAAAAGTTAATATTCAGGGATTGCGACTGAACTTTGCATACCAGATGTTGTAATCAGAACATCGACATCGTATAGCCCTGGTAAAAAAAAAAAAAATAATAAATTTAAAAAAAAATAAAAAAATACAAATCTATGATGAAGTAAAATGTAAGGTCCTTCAAACAATAACCATATAGCAAAACACCTGTTGCTTGATTTTTGTAAATTTGGTTCAATTCATTTCAATTCAGTTTATTTAATCGTCCAATGAAGTAATGTTACTATACAGGGAATTCATTGAGGAATATTTACATACATGAATGATGGTGATTAGGTAAAAGTGTCGAGAACATGAAATAGTACATCACAAATGAATACATATGAAGTTAAATTAAAAAAAAGAAATCCTATATACAAGTATGATAAAAACTAAATTGGCGTATAATAAAGACTCAAGAAGTCTTATTTACGCTCATGAAAAAAGGAAATCATTGTAGATATAGCGTTAACGAAATGGTTTATGCTAAATAGCAGATTCCAGGCATTTTAGTGTTTATTTGAAATACATACATTGTTTAATAGCTTTATATTTACACGATGTCAGAGATACACGTATGGTTTTCAACCTGGACACAAAATAGACAATGCCTTCAGGTAGGTTCAGGGAACTCCGAAACTTGTTGCTGATCAAAAAAAATGTGTATTTTCACCTCTCTCTTTTTTTTTTCTTTTTTTTTTTTGAATTAACGATTGTGTTCATTTTAAGTGACTAGATAAGACGCTATGCAGTGAAGCTCTCTGAACAATGTTAAAATGTCATCTTTGGTGGACTATACTTTGAGTCGATATCTGTGGATCCAAATAATGTTCTCATTAAATTTGCGCCTTTTCACACATCATCAGTTTGATCATCACATGATTTCTACATCATTCAGTGTTAAGAATATACTATTTCCGTCGAACGAAATCGACTTCATCCTAGGGTGAGGACTGTATTGCTCGCTTGAAAAGTGTCCCAACCTCACTGCCACTCCACCCAGACAAAAACAAACAAACAAACAAACAAACAAACAAAAAACAGCAACAACTACAAAATGAATAACTGATTGAGAACGAGCAAGAATGCAGCAATATATAGGAATCCATGTCGATTATTGACTGGACAGATCAAGCGGTAAGCATCCGCATCTTTTTCTTTCTTTTCTTTTCTTTTTTTCTTTTTTTTTTTTTTTTTTACAGAGAAATTAACCCAGACAGGTTTACACAGCCACCTGTACAGATAATCCCGACAACTGAACGGTAGACTTTCGAAGTATGTCACAAATGCCGGGAGTGCACCCATGACGTGAGGAAACGCCCGCCCTCCACAAAGCCGTCAATGTGAAAGGTCATAGGTCACCAGACCGGGCGATGAAAAGATGGATAAACTTATCACACACACTCGTTTCCCCCAGTATCAGAACATGTCAGATATGACAATAATGCAACGCATGACTGGATAACCCGATATCAGCCTATTCGTTCTGAATGTGGCACTTACCTCCTTACCCGTTCTTTAACGATCTGCGTGCCACATTTGATTTCCTGTCCATGGATAGGTAAGTGTGTGTGTGTGTGTGTGTGTGTGTGTGTGTGTGTGAAATTTGAGAGCATTTAACTTTATTGGCACAGAAAGGGTTAAGAATGCCTTTTTGTGTGCAGAAATATTATTTCATTCACAAAGCACAGGCACACAATTATATCGACGTACGGACTCGGAGAGAGAAGTTTTTTATTTGTATTACAAGTAAAACCATGAATTTTATATTTTCTACTTTTCTCCTCTTTTTGTTTGTTTCATCGGGTTTTAAATCGAACATTATTGATTATTAAGGTGCCATCGTCCAATGGGAGTGCACCTTTATAATCCATTTCCACCATCGGAACTTTCGAGGCGTCGCGGTCGACCATGCACTTTGCCCTGGTCGACCCAAGACACCTCTTGAACTATGACCTGCTGGCTCTTCTGACTCTTGAAAGAAAGCTTTTTACCAAAGATATCAAAATCAAAATTAATTTTGGTAGTTTTGATATAATCATGAGTAAGAAATGGACTCAAACATGCTCGTTCTATTTCTTTCATTCCATTTTGTTTCATTGCATATGAATGCTGATACTTTGATCAGGGAATGTACTCTGTAATGAAGTACATGTATAATCTATATGGGTGCGAAAGCAGCATTCAACCGAACAGAGCTTTCAGGGTGACGAGTTGATGCTGAATAAGAAAAAAAAAAAGACACAAATAAAATTGTTGAAGGTGTTTATATGGCTATCACGTTGTCATTTGTGAGTTAAAGGGGCATTCCACACGATTTTCATAATTTCACATCATGTAGTAAATAAATCGACAGCTCCATGTATAGATTTGTGGAAGTTATTGTGGTTCTTGAGCAGAGAAACAAATTAACTAAAAATCTTAAACAAATTACACTGAACAGTGTTGATTACATCAGAGCCTCACATATTTCAGAAATGTAGCAGTGGAATTCCATTACAATACCGCTTGCTCAACAAGTTCACCTGTGAAGAATCTATGCATGCCTTCTTCTTTTGTTCTGCTTCCTTGGGCCTCATTTCATGCATTCTTATGGTGATGCTGCCATGTCATCATCCTTGTTCATTGCAATTTGTTATACATTTTGAAAACATTCTTATTCCTCATCCCAATCACTATAAATTCTGAAACTCTGTAATCAGTTTAACTAATTTATAGTTGTTCAAATGTAAAAGTCTGAAAATCATCCGGAGGTCCCCTTTAAGACATATGGCTACTTGTCTCGTTGTTATGTATATTCTCCTTCTCTCTTTCTCTTTCTATACCCCGAGTATCATCAGTGGCAGTTATACTGAGATAAATCTCGTAATGCTCTATACCACCATCCGTGGGTGACCAACATAATTCAACATTTATCACTGGACGTACCGCCCATCTGGCTACTCCTCTTACGGTCCTTTAATGCATCTCTGTCTTCTAATGGCCCATAAACTAACAACTCCCGGATCTTTGTTGTTGTTGTTGTTGTTGTTGTTATTGCTGCTGTTGTTGTTGCTGTTGTTGTTGCTGTTGTTGTTATTGTTGTCGTCGTCGGCGGCGGCGGCGCATCGTTGTTTTGTTCTCATTCTTTAAGGGAGCTCTGTCTTCTTCTGCCTTCAGCCTCATGTAGAGATTTTAGGTGAACGTCCTCATGGGCTATCATTAAAGGGATGATATAGTTTTGGCGATTCAAAATATGATTTATCTTTTTGCGAGATGATTAGAAACCACTTATGAAATATGAAAGGGCATACAATTCAAGAGGATTGTAAAGTTTATTTGATGAAAATCAGTTTTGAATAATAAAAGATCTCCCACCTTTTACTAGGACTTCTTTGTTTTTAGATAACTCAGCCATTTCAAAACCAATTTTCATCAAATAAACTTTGAATTCCTATCAGAATTGTATGCTCTTGCATATTTTATAAAAAGGTTTCTTATCATCTCACAAAAAAAGTAGGAAACCTGAAGCCACATCTCATCCAAAACTACACCATCCCTTTAAAGGCAAGTCGCACATGGTTGTATAAAAATAACATGGCGGTTGTCATAGGACATATATTTTGTTGATATGTGAATGTAATGAGTATTTACCTCAGCAGCCGCTAAATTACGGTAACTGCGCATTAGGCATCAAAATACGTGTGTTTAGGTGAAAAAAAGTTCTCTCTGTTTGAACAACCTTGCGCAAGCAAATACACAACACAAATTTGCATGATCGCTAAAACACAAATCTTAGCTTGTATGACCAACCCCTTATTGACCCCCAATTGACCTTCCCTTATTCTGGCTGTAGATTGTGCCACATCATGATATTACGTTACATGTTTTGAAATTTAAATTCTGAGGGGATTTCTTTTTTCGTTGTTTTCGTTTCCTCTTTAATTTGGCCGCGTCTCTACAGTGCAGCTTTAATCTAGGCAATTTCCTCCGTATTTCTTTACACACTGTATTTATGTCGGCAGGTAATTTCTAAAGTCACCCAATGCCATGTAGACCTTACTTCTCCCCCCTGGAAGTCCAAATGTTATCATTTTGTCTAAAAAAAATAATATACATCGATAAAGATACAAATCACGAGAAAAATACAAAACAAAAACAAAGCACTCGACCAATCCCGGAGGAAAAGGTAACTCTGCTCATGTCGCAAACTGCGCATTTGAACTCTGACCCCTTGAACCCGTGTGACATTGTAGGAACCCGCGAAGTTGTTATGATACTGCGAAGAGTAATAAACCATTCTTTCCACCCTCTCGCCCCCTGTCCCCCGCCCCCACGCCAGCAAAGAATGACCAAAGCGCCACCATCGTTCCCCCTCAAAAAGCACGTGATGAAATGTTGATCTTTGAGCCTCCAGTAAAAAAAAAATGTTTTCTCCCCTCAACTCCAATTAAGTTTTAAAACTTTCATCGAATGTAATGCTTTGAGGGACCCAAGGGTGTACCAGGGCCCAATGGCAATCTGTGAGTAGACAGCTGTTTAATAAAGCTTTTGAGGAGAAAATAAGTGTCACACACCAAAAGAAAAGCTTCAAGAAGATGTATAGATATTGCTGACAACTCTTGTATCTGACTAGACAGTCTTAAAGGGGAAACTTCTCCTCAAATATATAATTATATGAATTGAGTAAAATGCAACAATGCTGATAAAACAGACCAGTGAAGTTTGTGGAAGATCAGGCGAACCGTCCGAAAGTTATCTATTCTTTGAAGTTATCGTGCTACCATCGCTGTTTAAGAAGACAACAAGTTTGTGATGCTAGTATAAAGGAGATAGAATCATCAATTTAACCAAAACAAAAATGTAAAATATATCGATAATTTTATTAATGGAACGCACAAAAAAAAAATCCCGCTTCTGCTGACATTATGTTGCTAATGAGAACATCGCTGTCTTCTGAATGAAATAAGTCAAGTGCTATTATTTATGTGTATATAGACAATGATAGACAAAGATACAAACAGATAGATAGATTAACTTAATATATTATGTGCATATATATGTACTATGTATTTTCTATCCTGCTCTTTTCAGCATAAACGCTTGTAAAATTTGTTTATGACAGCTGTAATCTTGACAATCGTAACAGTATTACAAATTCAATTCATCGCCGTAATCCCTGTAGCAAACATATCAGATTCAGTACCAGCTTTATTATCGTGCATCAAATCTACCTAGTAGTTTGAGCAGATATGAACCTGACTCGATTATTACCATTAGAACTTCGCCGATGTACAGGTTGGGCTGACGAAGATTTCTGTTTCTGGCGACTGTTCCAGACGCCCTGAGCTCGGTTGGGTAGCAACGAGCATTAAGCAGCTCTCGGTATTTATGATCATCTCCTAAAAGTGGGTATTTACTAGGGGGAAAAGATGGGTGAAAATCATTTCAAAAGGAGAGGAATATGACACTCATTGTGAGGAGAAAACAAAACGCTGTCATTGGTGTGATTTCTCGCAGCCGGCGTGACGAAAAACGAAATGACCAAAGCAGCGTTACTGTGATGTATTATCATTCAAGTTCTCCTTCGAGGAGATAAATCAAGTAAACAGCGATAAATTCTACATCAGGATCAGGTATCGGCCAATCACACAGATATGTATCATATTTGCTATGATAACTGTAAAAGTACAAGAGCAGCGAACAGTGTGTATCATTAAAGGCGCTCGATGATAGACGCGCCGCGCGCGTTCATATTCTCTTCGTCACGATCCTTTGCGTGCGTTCGGCTTTTGTGTAACATGAATGGGAAGAGTATCGCCTCGTTCACTTTCGACGTCACCAAAGTGACTACGTCACACGGTGATATAGCTACACTTTCTACTAGCATTGTCTCGTTTATCGCGTGTACAACCGTCACCCACAGATGCAACTAACTTCTAACTGAAAGAGATGGGAGCCGATGACATCCCACCCCTCAAACAAAATACAAATCTTCATGACATACATGTAACTTTAAATCCAGAGCCCGACGGTCAAGAGTTGGAGAACCTGAACACCAGGTAGTGGGGGAAATTTTCCACACATTGCATTTTATGGGAATTTCTGTGCTTTCCTAGGCAGCGAAAACAACAACCAAAAATCCAATTGCAGCAGATGATCATGATTATGGTTGAGCACTTTATTCCACCACCGCCGTCAAGGGCGTTTATCGTTCTTTTGCGTGACAGCCTGAGCAAATTCGTGATATGAGAATTTCATGTTTCGTGTGTGACGTGTTGTACAAGTAATCAGTTTTTTCGAGTGTCTTGTAGCGTTGTTACTGACAATTCACTGAAATGCAGTGTTTCTTCTCTGCTCAGCGTATGACATCCATCATAATAGTTTGGGGTGAAACAGCCATTCCACAAATAAGTGAGTTTCTGCTACAGCACGAGTTGGTAAAACCGTGAGACCCAGTATGCCTTAATCATACAAGGGAGTGAACGGTGTCTATTTACACCGATCAATCAAGGAAAGAAAAAAAAAATCCGGGCGAAATGAAATGAACATTATTGCATTAAGCATGTATGTCGCCAAATTCACGGGAATGCGTTGAATATAAGATTTTTTTTTCCTCAAGATGACGGCAACTATTCAAATATCACGTCTTCATTCTTTGACTGAATGGAAGATCGAAATGAGAAATGTCTAAGGAAAAAAAAGGATACATATTTCTTTCTTTCAGCTAAACACTTTTAAAAAAAATCTTAATCTCATAACATAATTCCTGGGTAATTTTTGTATTCTCCCACTTCACACTCCTTCCCTTACTCTTTCTTCTGTTTTCACTCATCATTTACAATTTGCTCTAAAGTTACTTGCACCATCATTGTTGTTTGGCAGTCGCTGCTGCACGAAACGATGATTCTGAACTAATTTACGAAATGTAATCATTATTCTACGAAGAATGAATATCATCATTTGATAAAAAGGGAGAGAGCGAAAGCAAAACAGAAGTTACGCAGATACTGAATACGGAAACCAAACAAATCTTCGGAGGTACTCAATATGCTACTTATTGTACGATGTTTTATTTTTTCTTGACACATCCTGTACAACCACGTCGTCGCGACCCATGTTCATCATGTTGTTTGCTATCGGGTTTCACGCGCCCCACATGTAAAGATCTATGTTAGCAGAGGTGACGGAGGCGCCGACCCCAATAAACATGTTTTGTGTTGTACGTAATACCGACACAAATCAGTCGGTGCATCGCTCTCCCCCCTCCCCTCCCCTCCCCTCCCATCCTCTCTCTTCCTCTCTTTCTCTCTCCCTCTCTCTCCGTCTGTCTATTGCGTTTCAGTCTCCATCAATGTAGCAATTATGATAATGCATATACATAAAGTACTGATATGATTGTAGTGTAAGCGTGTGTATACATTAAGGTGTACTTAGTCACTTTAACCTAGTAAGATCACAAAAAAAGGCCATACTATCAAAGATTTGTATTTCATGCAGTTTTTAAGTATAATGTTGTCATAGATTGTCACTTTACTGAATGTAAATCATGTGACATCACTTTGTTGCCAATACAGGCTACTTCAAAATGAATTTGAAAAACAAAATGAGCATTAACCTATAATAATAATTCACAACTGCTTGATCAAGAGAATTGGTTCTCATCACCCTTCCCTTCCCCTCCCCGTTCTGCCAAATATCTGCTTAGTAAGTCGTTAGCTCTTACCCCCCCCCCCTGTCTCTCTCGTCTATTTTCACGATTTCTGCTGTTTAAGACTGTAGTAATTACGTGGCTAGGTTGTGAAACTAAATATTAATCATCGTCATTGAAGGGGGTATAGCTTTACTGCCCGGGTACGCGTACATCCATTTATTCTAGCGTCACCTTGACACTTTGATCAGCAGTTTGCGAAACTCTTGGGTCGGAATGATTTACCATCTATTTAAGGAAATAAATCTCAAATATCGTATGTATCGCATATCAAATCAGTAGCATGGAGTTAAAGATCTCCAGAAGTTCGAAGCAAACTTACAGTAGCGGCCTATTTAGGGGTAGGTTTAGAGAAGTTACCCTACAAGCTTTGCTTTTTAAGTGGGACCCTCCATTTCCATTCTAATCTTTGTATTATGTATATACCTTAGAAACGAAATTCTGTTGTTACTCGTGACCACTTGTACGTTTTCCTTGAAATTGTTATAAATTTGTTCTGTAAATGTATTGTATGTATATTTTTTCTGTTTATTCAATAGAAATGGAAATAAAATTGAAAAGTATAAACGAAGGAGTAGATAACAAAATTAATGAATGTATGAATAAAATGAATAGATAAATGAAGAAGTGAATAGATAGGTGGATAATAAACAAATGGAAAATAAATGAATTGGTACATGGCATGAGTAAATAAATCCATGAATAAAGTACATGAACATCTAAGAAGGACAAATGAATGAATAGATGAACAAATGTCTAGATAGATTGAAGATAATTTACAGGGCGAAAAGTCTTGTTACCATTTCGACTTATTTATGTGCAGCTTTCGCACCATAGCACCTTGGAGTTAAAACATATTTCCCTTCATTCATCGCCCGTCAATGATTGCCGACGAAAGAGAGAGAGAAGAAAAAATCACTGAGGTTATCTGACCACTTATCAAATCACCTTTGAAAACTTGACAAAAGAAGAAAAAAAAAAGAAACTGATAACTTAACGGTCAAGAGTTCGTTGCAATGAATTGTTCACCATCAGTAGTTGAGAATAGAATCTCACAGCTCCGTTCTGTTTTTTGGTTTTGTTTTGTTTTTTCAGGCCGAGCAATCGACGATAGTGACGATCTGGTACTATTTGCTCGCGTACACCCCACATTAAAAAGGATAAAAAGAAAAGGAAAGGAAAAAAGGACTGACCATGCCCGAATGCTTCGAAGACGCCTGGGTGTATATTGCACGGCCTTCCCGTAATTATATCTCATGAAAGAACATTCAATGAGAACTTTTTCTTTTCTTTTTTTTTTCAGGTTGGCACGCCCAAACTGTCTGCAACTTGCGAGGCTACGGAGCAATGGGATGACCGACGAATGCGTGGGAAGATGTTGCGTGAGACAATGAAACGAAGCTCTGGTCAATGGCTGATGAGGAGCGAATGGAGTTCGGGGGAGGGGCAGAGTTCGGATCAAGCAGGGAAGCCACCCTCTGTAGATCGGGCCGTTTCAGGCGACTGGTGTCGAGGGGTGCTTGAAGCCCGCGAACACGAATCCCATTTCTTACGCCACCACGTTTCTAGCAAAATCAAGAGCAAAAAGCAAGAATTTAGATAAAAACAACAACAAAGGCGAGTGTGTGCGTATTTGGGATGCTGTGTGTGTTTCCATCTTGGCAGCCAGACAAACGAACTCATATTAGCCAGCAGTGATTTTTGTTTTCTTGAAGGAAACCTGTCAAGTTAAATATAGTGTCTTTTTTTCTCTCTCTCTCCTTCTTTCTTCCCTTTCATATCAAACGCTAAATCCCATGAAAGCTGCCCAGAATGTCACTCGAAGTCCGAAAAGAAACTTTCAAAGGCGTTTGAAAAGTGAGATATTTTCGTCTCATTAGCGGCTTGTCAGACTTCTGATTGGTAACTTGATCTGGATTTGGATTTTCCTCGCCCCATTATCAATGTGGATCAGCTAAAGCTCATCAATGTGACTCAGGCGAGGTAACGAATTATCTCCTCAAACGCAAAATGCACGTTCTATATAGTAAACTTCTATAGGAGACGCGTCTACTGTTCGATTTCGTACATAGTAGGGCGTCTGTTTAACTGAAAACAGGTCGAGAGCAGCTTAGTGTCATAGACTTATCAAAATGTCACATTTCAACAGAGTCTCTGGCAACATTAAAGATAAAATCAGACAATTTGATGGAATCCCTCTCCAATTGCCAATAACATACATCATCTATTTATGATTAGGTCATGCAATTACACTTTCCCTTTAAAAAAAAGGTGGTTCTTCTGTTCCACTACATGATGTGTTTCACGTAAATGAGAGAAATGCTGTAGCAAAACGTACAAAAATACACACAAACACAGACACAGACACACACAAACACGCATTCACACACGACACACGCTCTCACACAAACGTATATATGCAAAAAAAAATGACGTAATAATTATATGCATGAGCTGATGATGCTCACATTTTGAAATGTCGTTAAGGTCACCAAGCTGAAGGTCATTAACAGAATTGTCAATGATAAATCCGACATGTAATAACGGCATGGTAACAAGCATACCCAAACATGTAGCACTTCGAAAATTCCTCGTCGACACCCCTCCAGGAGAATCCCGCTGGTGAAATCCTTCAACTCCTTCAAACTTTCAGTTATTTCGACATGTTTATGTACAACGTCAGTAGCATTATTTATGAGACGGTCGTTCTCAAAGGGTCCATCATTTTCACACTTTCTACCCCGTCCCCCTCCTTTTAACAAGATACACAATGTCAGTATTTGTCAGAATCTTCTTTGTTGATATGCCAGGATAAAAAAAAAAAAAAAAAAAAACTAAGCACACGAAATGAAAGCACCTCTGAAAGGAGATGACATTGTCAAAGTTTGCTAGAAAGGAGCTGATTACAGTTATTTCGCACCCCACCGGCATATTGACAGAGCTATTAACGGATTGAATCATTTCGATAGCCTTGGTCATCTGATTTCATTGACAAATCGCTATTGTGACGTAGTCTCATCAAGAGCCTTTGTAACAAAATAACGGATAAGCACACCAAAAAAGGCTAAATTTCTTTTAAAGCATACCACTTATTACCTCTTTCTTCCTTCTTTATTTGCATTTTTCTTCAAAACTTTCACATCAAATATGTATGCATGTATCAAAAAAGGGAAACATTTTGCAAGGCTATCTTTTCAGACTGCAACAACAGTTCAAATGTCATCGGAAACAAAGGTGATATTCCGCAGCGACTGGAAAAAAGCTACCCTCACGCGACGACCGTGTCCTTGCCCACTTCGCTCTCACAAAAACGAGCAAGAACAACATTAGTCTAACGCCGCGCGTAAATTGCACTGACCTCTTAATGTGTCGTAATCCGCGAGGAGCACACACGCGGATGTTTGGTGTCTCCATGGCGACGGAAACCCGCTAAGCGATTCGACGTGATTGGCAAATAATTCTTGCGGACATGTGGCCGGGTAACGATGTGAAGTGTCTTCAATGGAAAACCTGGGGGAATGCATTAGATGATATGGCGAAGATAGCCATATTGACAATTATTGTGATGGTTAGGGGGAGGTGACGATCGAGAGGGGGACGGGGAACGGGGTCAAAAAGGGGGAAAGAGAGACAAAATTGCACCCTCTTCTGCAAATCTTCCAATGATGTTCACCAAATATGCCTGGCGATTGAAGTAGAGGGAGTATACACAAATGCAAGTCCAGCAATCTTTACGCTAGCTTTGAACGCAGGCAGGTATAATTTGCCCTAAATTTCGGTCCTCATTTATAATAAAAGCATCACGCGCTCCTCTCGCTTGCTCGTTGACGTCAATGAAAACTTACTTAAGTAAACAGACAGCACAAGATAGTTGTTGATAGTTATGGCATTCAATGATTTTTAGGACACCGACCTAACAATTTGTGTGAAAAAAGGAGGGAAAAAAGACTGCTATCAGCCTGGACGCTCGCGCAAGTATTGCCTGCAAAATCGAATTGATAAAGTGGCTAGATTAAATATTGATATACAGATGCCTACTGCTCAATGAACTGCAAGTCATCGTACAGGCAATGATATCTATTGACAATTCAAGGATTGCCCTTAATTCTGGGATGGGGTTACAACGCGATATGTGGTGCTTTGATATAGCTCCATGGTTCTGGCTGGTGATAACTTAAAAGCTGCCAAATTTGATTAAAAAAAATAAATAAACAAACAAACGAACAAACCGTACCAAGTAGGCCTACTAACTTTCTGCTGCTCACATGTTATCCCTATGATGTACGTAAATAGGACTAATATTTGCGTAGTTAGAAAGCAAACTTAACACAGCAGATGCAATAACATTAATAACAGCAACACACACTCAAACACACATACACCCCTCCCCACACACACGCATATATACAAAAAGTTGTCCAATTAAACCATTCTCTACAAATCTTTCGCATCCCCGTAGATGTTGTAGATGACCCGTCGATTACCCGGAGGCACTGAGTTAGCAGCCATTTTGTTCTTGACTGATGTACATATCAAACTATTCTCCATCGATAGCGATGGAGTTAAAGGGGATGTCAATAGTCATGCCACACGTTGGTAACGCTGTAGTTATCAAAGGCTGAAAGGACAAGTTCACCCAAATATAGGCTATGTGTGGATTGAGTAAATGTAGCTATATTAGTAGAACACGTCAGTGAAAAATTGAGGGAAATCGGACAGTCCATTCATGGACAATCATTACTCATTAATTAATTCCCCATGCTCAAACTTCTGGCAAAAGAGTCACAAAAACACTTTAAACTTGCTTTCCTGCTTTGATCTCATCATCACAGCCAACAGCCAGACTGGATTAAAACAAGACGGCGCTTTGATAAATTTAAAAACTACATGTGCAGAAGATAATTACTCTTAAATGAAGAAAAAACACAAAACGGTTCTTCTGCATTGTTGGGAAATCATCGCTCAAGCAATTTCATCTGCAAAATGCAAATACATTACAAGTGTCCACTTTATTTTGTGAAACAAAAATTGTAATGTTTTCGGGTTTGTTGCTCCCTATCATTGATGTTTATTCAACAGATTAAAATTCGGTTGAGCCTGAAAAGGCATTGCAGCCAAATAAGACCGAAATAAAGGAAACGGTTCTTTTGTCTGTGACGATGCACTATTATGCAATCGTCATTGTCCAAACATTTGAATGTACTAATTTGGGTGTACATAATCAGGTGGCGGCCGTGATGATAGGATCAAAGAAAGACCTTCGTTATGAGTCCATGGGTGTAGTAGGTACATGGTCCATTCAAAAGTTAGAATCATTAAAGTTTCAGTTCGGTCATCGCAGGATGAGGAAACTACGAGAACTTGTGACGTCACTATGGACAACGATTACTATATGAAGAAGAACAATTTATGTACCGCATTTGGATGCAAACAAATTCAACATATTTTCTTATTTCTATAGAAGAATGAAAAAGCACGTGACTTTTTCTTTCAGAAAGCGGGGGAAATTATAAGATTGTGTCAGTATAACCAATAGAGGAAGTGGGCACTTTTCATAAAAATTACATTGTGCGGAATTCTCTTTATATGTTCTTTATGTCGTTGTCCTGCGGTGATGTCACAACCTGTTGCAGTCTTCTAATGCAACGATTGCTGAGCTGAAACTTTAAAAAATCATAACTTTCGAACTGATTGTCTGATCTTCCTCAACACACACACACACACACGCACACACATACACACACACAAATGATTGCTGCGTTACCTCAATCCAGGCATGTACCATATTTGGATGAACTTCTCCTTTAAAAGAAGTCCAAACTACCCACACAGGACCAAATCACACATGCGATCAGACACACACACAAGTTGCCGCCCTTGATTGATCGCATTTCATGGGCAAATCGGGTCAATGAATGATCAATCTTTGTGTCATACTCCAACAACCGTTACTTCCTTCTCGAAGAAAGAAAAAATGGGTAAGTGTCAACAAATGCATTCAGGCTCTGCCGTATTGTTTTCGCGTGACGCATACATTCGGTAAACAAAAAGTCTGTGATATTTCTCCCGTTTTAAAGGACTTTCAATCTGTGTTAAGTATTCTCCTATATACCTCCCCCCCCCCCCACAAAAAAAAAAGAAGTTTGTGTTTATTTTCCAAAGTTTGACGTAAATGCATGTCCTCTATTAGGTTGACTTCCGAACAGAGTACCTCTTTCGGAAGGCAGGGGGGATGATATCCCCCTCAACATAATTAATTGTATTTTAGTGTATGTTCTTTCATGTGAAATAAAACGCGCCATAAAGAATTCGAACCAATAATATCTTGTCTTTTTATACTGTAAGCATCTTCAAATCCTTATCCGCTGCAGCTACCACATTTTTTCTGCAACAGATGGTGTGTGTATGTGTGTGTGAGTGTGAAAGAGTGTATTATGTCTTTTGTTTGAGTGTTTGTTGACATTTCCATTTGAATCTGTGTGGGTATCCTAGGCGTGATGGCATTTCGTTCGGTCACGTGACTCGAGTATGTCAACCAATGAGAGGCGATGGTGACGTTCTCACCGAGTTCTCGCGTGTTTCGCGCCCCATGGCCTCTGCCACTTGCGCGATTGGCACGTCCCTTCTAATTAACTTGATTACGCCGTCAGACATACCTTGCATAATACTCGAGTTCGCACACGCACACATTCACTCACACACACACAGATAAAAAAATACCATCTCAAATATCAATCGTGATACGACGCCTTGTGTAGTTCTTTCTCGTGTGATGTTGACGAAAAAGCAGCCATTTGCCACAACGATTGATTCAATCAATTTGTCGTGGTCGCGGACAGTCATCTGCGCTCACACACACTCACGCACACACACACACACCCTTGGCCATTAATAGTCCCATAATACCCCGTGACGGATGACTAGGATCACATGGGGAGACGTCGAAATAATACCTTCCCACCGAACCCTCGAACGGGCTCACCTCCGGGTAATTTCATTGCCACGGACGCGAATGTGTGATAGACGCGCTGCGACTACCTGTTGGTACCGACACATTCTTCCATTGGTCCCAAGCGTATTGCCGGAACCTCCGTAGGGATGACTGAGCTCGGGGGTGAGCAGCAGCACATGCATGTATGTAACTCTGCGCGCATGAAAATGCAGCGTCAGGCGTGTTTGTGTGGCCTCATTTCGGGGTAACATTTCGCGCTTACTTCTCATTTGCTAAATTGGGCCCGTTAATTCGAACTGACATCAAGATGCGCGCTTGGGACTACGCTGACTGCTTAAAAAGTGCAAGCCAGGGAAAAAAGTTCGATTTTTCTTCAAGAGTTATAATTGAATAATGTGTTTGTATGTTTTGTGAAATAGCGTGGCAGTTCGTGTATTTTTAATACCTAACTTAATTTTCAAGGTCGTTTGAGCACACAATGGCAATAGATTAAAGGAAAAGTCCACCTTCATATACTAAGGATTAAGTGAATGCAACAATATTAGTAGAACACATCATGGAAAGTTTATGGAAAATTGGATTAATTTCAAAAGTTGAATTTTTAAATTTTCTACAGTTACTGCTGGAAGAGGAGACTACTACAGTGTGTGATATCACATGTGTAGAACGATATAAGGAAAATAAAAAGATAATTCCACAAAATTTCATTTTTTAAAGTACACATTCCCTCGACTCGCTACTGACATATCTTAAGCCATATTATTTCCCCTGCCTTCTGAAAGAGGCAAGTCAAGTGCTCTGTTATTTTGCGAGAAAAGTGAAAATATGTTGATTTTTTTTTTGAATACTTTCCTTATATCGTTCTACGCACGTGACATGACAAGCTGTAGTAGTCTTTTCATCCAGCGATGGCGGCACTGAAGCTTCAAAAATTCTGCTGATATTGCAGCATTCTCTCAATCCTTGAAGATGGACTTGTCCTTTAGCGATAATTTGAGGACCAATGGAGAGTGAAAGCGTATTTCTTATATTTGCTTTTCTCTTTTGTGTCATACATGCACCGTGGAATTGTCTTCTGCGTCCTTCGAAAGGGACCTGTGAAGTCAGCCACATATCTTGGCTTCATTATCAATACAGTGAAATGCAAATACAATTATACGATCACTAAAAGGGACTAACAATGACATTTCTTCTATAACATGAATGATGGTTACTGCAACAACAACAACAAAAAGGAGTGAGAGTTAATGTAAGCATTATCAGTGTCAATTTCAAATGTAACTATAAAGTTGTTTGTTTGTTATGCCTAATACGTAAGTATGTATGCGTGTGTGTATGAATATCGTATATTGCTATATCGTGTAATCACTAATGAAATAAAGACATACATTTTAAAGCTTCTTTATGAATAAACCCATCCTGAGAAACGTTGAGTCATTCTACATGACTTACTTTTCCATAACTGAGTCAAATAAACATATGCACTTCATTACCTTCAAATGGTATCGCAAAGCACGACATCGACGGCCACAAAGTTGTACACAATCACGATACAAAAACAAAGGTTCCATGGTAAATTGTGCTGATATAGACTACCAGAAGACCTAAACTGTCAATTCAAGAATGGTACTCTATTAAAGCGCTCTTAGCATGAATAGAAATCGTGCATTGAACTAAATAAAAAGTGTATGTACCAACATATGTATTTTTTTCTCCCTGCTCAGAAGGTCTACACGTTCAGCTATAAATGCCACCAAAATATGTCCTGGTATCATTGCATAGTCATTCAAATGAACAAAAACATTTAAACGTAGAGGTTAACGAAAGAAATGACTCCCTTCGAATGTCTTATCCTTGCTTGAAATGGACGAAAATGAAAAAGAGAAAAATAACTGAAACAAAATGTATAAATAACCGTCAAGGGCATTGCCGTGATACAAGAAGAGGTGAAGTGCCGAGTTTTTGTTTGTAATTGATCGTGTGCCACAGGTCGAGTTACCTCGGCCAGTGTCCCGGCGGTGGCTGGAGAGCCGTGGATGTGAGGCGAGAAGACCCCCCTTTTCTCCGGGCTTTCTGACCCAGAACGAGGGGAAACAAACGAACATATCAAACTCACATCTATACCACAGCCATGGTCATGTTCGTCAAGGTTCCTACACTTTTCGACGTCCAACAGGTCTACACTATTATTCTCCTGTATACAGCTGAATGGTCTTGTTTTGGTCCCTTGTGAGTGGCATAAGGTCGTTGATGATTGTGTGTTTTCGAGACGAGTAGAGTGAAAAGATTACATTTAGGAGCAGGTAATTTGAGTTTGTGTGTATTTGTTTTGTCTGTTATCTCTTTCTGACATGTATTCGTTTTTCTTTTCGTTTTGGTTTTGTTGTGTGCTTATTTATTTATTTATTTGTGTTAGTTGATGTTGTTGCTGTTTTGGTTTGCTGCATTGGGTGCCAGCGATGTTGAAAGACGTGCTACCAAGTGATCATAATTATGGATTTAGACGGAGTGGCTTGTGACCGCAAAGGTCGTTACGATGTGTCCTGATTCACGAAGGACACCTGCGCATCTTCTTTGCAAATTTGACCTCATGACTATTGATGGCCTCTGACAACTTTCACCGAGGTTCTCTTGTTTTATACCATATTTGCTGGGTACACAAGAGGGTATAGGTTTGTCTTTGCTTTGTTTCTTTGTTTGTCTGTTTGATCTTTGCTTTGAAGTTTTGTTGACGCAACATGTTCGATCGATGGAAACCGAACAAGATGATTGTCTCCCTCTTCAGTTTATATTACACCAGTTTTAAGTGTTACTTTTCCTGGAATCCCTTTTGTAACATCACTGCTTCTCTAGACGTTAATCCATTATTTTAATATTCATTCTCTGTCCTATTTGATTTATATATAATGCTCCTTTAATTTCTATGTTGACATGTCTCCTTGTGTCATTTCATTTTATTCTATATAATGACGACGAACAGACAGTTTAATTGAATCGAGTTGAAAAAGCGTTCCTAAATCTGATTTCATTAAGCTGGATTCTGGAAATATATATTCTTGCTTTGTGCAAAGAAGACATTTTAATTTCCTATTTAAACCATACAACAGACAACTGCACGTGGTTTCTTATGACTAGCTAAGTAGCCCATTTTATTCTTTTTTTTTATACTGTCCGCCAACGATTAGGTGTCAGACGAAAATTCTTTTCCTCATAAAGTTAGTACGATGCACACAGTTCTGATGAATAGAATGTCAGGCCTTGTCCTTGTATCTTGCACAGTACTCTCAAGCGCTGTCTTCACGTTGACTGAATTTATTTTCAGGGATATATTATAATAGCGACCTTTTGCCAAGGAACTAAAATGTATCTCCATTGAGTGATAAGTAAGGTATGATCTTTTCGGCTAGGCGGAGCGAACAAAAACTTCAGACTTTTTGACTGTTTGGTACTATCTGCCCCGGAAATATAGAGCACTTTAGCTTACTTTACGGAGATGAGATTTCAGCGATTAACTGTCCTTTATTTCACTGCGCCACTTGTCTGGCTCGCGAAACGTCGTGACAATTGCAGCCACTCTTTCCTGCTGTTGATTTCCCGCGCCTCCGAAACCCAATAGCCATGATCGTCTGTCGCAGACGTGTGACTTCTATACTACCTATTATAGTGTCATTTCGTGTGTGTTACTACTCGTTTTCATTGTGTGTTTTGCTGCTTTTTCTTTGCCAGTGTCTTTGAAGGACTGGGTGTGAAGGAACGTGATGTGATAGGTCATAGTTTCCATTCTATCCGTATCTTTTCATTTTCAAATAATGTAGAACAACATTTATATCGCCATAATCAAGCATTAACTCTTGTAGACTCCAAAGGTGTACACTTTGATTTTTGTAACATGTGATATCATCTATGTTTTTGCATGTATTTGTGATTCTTCTGACTTTTTGATATCATAATATCTTGTTCGCATTATTAAAAGAAAATGACATAGAAGCGAATCTAGGTCATAAACGATCATAAGTATCACGTATATAATTTTCCATGATTCCGTAATCAATTTGCGAAGATTAAACATGGTGTTGTAGGGTTACAGTTCATTTCTCACATAATGTGATGAGTTATTATGACTTTAAGACATTGTGTGATGAATATTCATGATGTGTACGTCCATTCGGAGGCAACATGAAGAAAGCGTTGTTTGTGTTTGCTATGTTTTCCAGCAAAATTTTCCCGTCGGATCATTGAGTATGACTCACTCCGTCAACCTTCAGTTGTATCAATTTTACTTCACTTCAGATTAGTTCAATTCAGTTGATTTTTTCATCAATCAAGAAATGAAACAAACTATAATACAATATAAAGCATGCTTAAAACAATTGCATAGTTTGATTAATTTCAATCAAAGAAAAAGAAGTACAAAACGAAAAGTGAATCGCATAGTTTGTTTGTTTGTTTGTTTTTATTTCTGCATCCAATCAAATACAATTTGAATACAAATTTCAAAAAGTACAAACACAAAGAATAGCAAGTGCAGTGAAATAAATCGATAACAGTACACAAATAGATACACATAGGTGATTGCATTGAGCAATGTAGATACACAGAAACATAAAATAAAATATACAGTATTTTTCAGTAAACAACAGAGATCATTGAATGCAGGAGACCACCATCGTAAGCGATTAAGCTTGGAATGGATGGAGGCCTCATAATCGCATAGTATATAATAGGATATGATATAAGTAGTATAACTGAGAACACCTAGGCATGCTTTGAAGGATAACAATAAAATATGAATGGAAAAAGGAGTGGTCCACTGAAAAGCTAAGCTTGTGATACATGGATCACTCAATACATGATAAATACATAATTTATACATCATCATTATTCAAATCGTAATTTTTTAAAGTGTACTCTCCTTGCATCACTCATGGTAGGTATATATTTGCTCGAAAATGTTTGTGCTGAAAGCTCTACAACCGTTCGTCCAACAAATAATCTCGTTGCAAAATACGTGTAGGACTATGTAATGATGTACAGTAATTACTATTTAATATTGAAATCCCTTAAATCATTATTGATCAATTCAACAATTTCCGCTCAAGAGGGCGCCATAACAAATATTCCTGCAAGGCACGAGAACATGACTTATTGTTAACACAGTGTAATGCCGATCTTTTACTCATTGACCATGATTGCCCTTGAACTCATTTACCCACTGTCGGGTAAGAAGAAGAAGAAGTGAAAAAGAAGGAGAAGAAAAACATAAGTATAAGAAGAACAAGACGAAGAAGAAGAAGAATTTTGAAGGCGATCATGATTTTGCGAATTTGTTCAAATTAGTTATTCAATCGGTTTTAATAGAAGGTGATAAGCAAATAATGTATTTTAAGATTTTTTGTTTCTTAATGTGGGTAGTTGTCTTTGTTCATAATTTCAGCAAAATGTTCAAACATAATTGTTATGAAGTAAGGCTGTGAATTTCATTAAAGATTTCGCTTACAAACGTGGATTCAAACGATACGTGATTCGTGACAAGTTCAGACATGTTTGGTTCTTTGGATGAACAACATAATACAGTGATACAATTATTTTGTCCAATCGCTCCACTTCAGTGGAACTCCTAACCTTCGAAGATCGCATCAAGCGATTGTAATCCGCCACCACATCTAGGGGCGTGACAACATCAAGCGGTTGTACTTGCCAAGTTCAGTCTTAGGGAGGAAAGAGGGCGGTGCCTCGCGTGGACGTGTTGAATATTCATTGGAGAGGGAGGAGGCAAAAGTTTGACGAGAAATCGATACGAAGGTGCTGCAGCAAAACAGGCCACGCCCATTCCACCTGTGGCTCTCTTTCACAGTATCAGTCGTTTTCCCATCTCTCCGTCTCTCCCTCTCCCTCTCTCTCTCTCTCTCTCTCTCTTTCTGTATATTCATTTATACAGCTGTCTATATGTTTATATGTTTCGTTCTATTTTTTTCCATCATTCATGTACCCATCCACTTACCTACCAACTGCCCTTTTATTAAGTCCCGAGTATTTGAAGAAATCTTTGAATACTGTCAAAATAAACAAAATGAAAGTTCGAGAAGTTTTTAATACTAGCAAAAAGATACAAAATTAATTGCCTGAAAGAAAGAAATAACAACTTATCGTGCAATTTCATGTTATCAGCCCGTTTTTTATTATGTTGCACTGTTATTGTTGTTGTTGTTGTTGTTGATGTTGTTGTTTTTGTTTTTGTTACAACCATGTTATTCCGGTTATGAGGATTGTCACGGACTGGGGTGGGGGCAGGGGTGTATAGGAATGGTCTAAACTATTGCCTGATGAAAATGTAAATTTCTTTTACAAAATACGCATTCTCAACGCGGTATAACAATCCGAAATTGTCTAGATTTCTCCTTCACTCTTACTATCGCTCACGCAGTCGGTAGATTGTTTAGTAGGTGCATCTTAATGAAGTCTATTTCGGCTATCATCTTTTTTTTTCTCAAAGCTTGCGAAAGGTTGAGCGCAGTAGAGCTTGTCGCTCTTTTTCACAAAATCCCAGGGAAAACCTACATATTGTGCCCAAAAAAAAAAATGACAAGAGGGTTTGTGTTTTTCTCCCCCCAGTCCACGTCGGATTATTCATCCACCGACATCATGGCCCTTGCCTGATGGTGGCTTCTGGTGTGTGAATGTGCCGTGTCACAAATCCTCCTCGAGAATCGATATCTTAGTCCTACCAATCCTTTAATCTCCAGCCACAAATCGATAGGTTATCTCTCGCGAGATCTTCTTCAGTCTCATCGCCCCTCTCCCCTCTATCTCTCACCCCATGTACCTCATTCTTGCTTCCTCTATTGTTTTCCCCTCTATAGGACTACCAAGAGGCGAGAGAACAGTTACTTTTCTCTCCCCATACCCTCACCCTCACCCCTTTGCAACCACACTCATCCCCTTATTCTTTTGATCTTGTCAGGGACACAACATGTTCATCATCGTATGTTTTTCCCCTTCGCCATCACCCCCCCCCCCTCCCATACATCCATCCCCTCACTTACTCCATTGTAAAAGAGGGGATATGCAGTCTGCGTACTACACGGCTGATTGCCCCCGAGTTCAGAGGAGATATCATGCTCCACATTTAAGCCAAACAAATTTATATTGGGGCATATGTAGCTTTTCTTTAATTCTGAACTCTTCGTACTCCAAATGTACGTATTCAGTATAAATACTAATATCAATTCGAGGACATGCATAACAAGAAATAGAAAACATGTACATAAGCTATGAAATAGTAGGGATTATGATTGCATTTACAGAAAAACGCCAACAGGTACGTAAACTATTGGGATTATTGTGCAAAAGCTGCAGAAAATGCAGTATAACTATGAGGCGAGGGCTGCATTTTTTCATTTTCTTCGGGAAAGAAATAGCCAGATAAGATTACAAGCGTCGATGCTGTCACCTCATGTGCCAGTGTCACGAGAGAATATTTACTGAAAGGGCAATATGTAAAGTAATATTTATATTGACCTTTCCTATAGGTATAAAGAATATTGTCGAATGATAATGATATTGTTGATTTATCGCATGCGAGTCAAGTTCACGTATTATATTCTGAGATCAAGACTGGTCAATAAACTATAATCAAGAATGATTATGTCATTGCATCATGGATCAATGCATAATGATAACGATGATGATGGTGATGTTGATGTTGACAGTTATTGATCGTTACGACGTCATAGATGACGATGATCAAATGATAAATGCTCCTGGTTATGACAATGACGCAAGGGATGACGAGTGCTAGGAGAGAAAAGAAAAAGAAGAAGAACTGCAAGTTTCCTTTCTAATTCTTGGTCATACATTTATGCAGATACAACTCGTTTGGAAGTTGCGTGCTTTTCTGTATGTTTGTTTGTTTGTTTGTTTAATTTTGTTTAAATTATGACGTGGATTAATGGTTGTGCACTGACACTAATCAAACTTACACACGGAAGAACGATCATAGAAAGAGCGGGACATGACGTAGAAGTTTGTACGCCAATACTATTGTACATTTATGTTACCAAGGTCTGTTTTCGTACTGATATATCATGGTACAATCGTAGACTTGGGCGAGAATTACCAAATTACCGACGATTGCACGAGGTCTACTGCTGCGAGTAGGGTTTGTCTGCCTCTCGCTATGGTCAATAGTCAGAATCCCCCCCCCCCCCTCCCATTTTTATCCTTTTGGCATTATTCTTGAGCTTCTCCCTCTTTTCTTCAGATATACCGTCTCCATTCATCGCTACATACTTCCAGACAATACCGTGTCAGTATACAGTTGTACCCTGGCAGTCGTATTCCCACAATGCCCAACCCAGATGGAAAGGAATAGAAGGACCAGTGCCTATTATGACGAAACAATGAGATGGCAACAATAGCGAACTCCTCGTGTAACACTTGGCAGCTTTCTCGAGTGTTCGTCTTTCGCTGTTGTGGTTGGTGTTATGAATATTATTCCTGCCGTTGTTGATGATATTGTTGTTGTTGTTGCTGCTGCTGCTGCTGCTGGCGCTGCTGCTGCTGCTGCTGTTGTTGTTGTTTTTGTTGTTATTATTATTGTTGTTGTTATAATTGTGATGGTGTGTATATGATCATCACTTCTGCTGCAACATTCAATGACTGAATAAGAATTATCCTCCACCCCCATAAAATAATGATCATAAAATTCAATGTTACTGAAATGCATGTTGTTGTCATTGTCTCCTCTTGCAAATTATCATATCAATCATAATCACCAAGCGTGAAATCTAAATTTTTCCTATTATATTATGCTACTCTCTCTCTCTCTCCTTCTCTACCCCCTTTGTTTTTGTTTTGTTTTTGTTTTGTTTTTTGTAGTACGTGTTTTAGTCTGATCTTGTGCCAGAATATTCTGCCTATATGGTTCTCAAAAATCACATAAATTGATATAATATGACTAACTGAAAAGTTAAGACACACAAAATTGTATAGGTAGGCTTCTTGCGGAACAATACCATATACCTTTTGGATTCTTTTTCCGCGTTACGCACAGTAGGCCTATCTGGATATACGTCGTGCGCATGAACAAGCTCAATTTGATCACAATCGTTCGTTTACCGGACCAATAACATTCCTGCGGTGCACAGTGAATGAAAAGTCCCCCTCACAATACCTTTCTTCTGGATCATCTGGTCCTAACTCAAGTTCCTGCAATTGCACTAATCTGCTTACCATTCCCGAAACACGTGATTAACTGCAACCCATCAGTAAAATCCACTAAGACCCAAACAACTTCAATTGTTGCCACCGCTCCCACTTTTTCCCCGCTCATAAGAGAAGGAAAGTTCTTTCTTTCTTATTTTCTCCTCCCCGATTTGAAAGGAGAGTTACAAAACAAAACCTGTTCCGATACGATTAGACAGACAAACATTACGGGTCGGCTAATGCTCTCAAAAGGATTACATGTGGTCTAAATTGAAGACATCATAGTAGGATTCACATAAGGACCTTATCGAACGCCGGGAAGCGGATGGGGAAAAGAATAACATGCTGTGGAAGTGTAATATCTTTTAATCCCACCTTTATAGTGGTATGGCCAAATGCATACGACGATTTTCAACCCCTCATCCCTATATCAATGCAAAACAGAGCGCGCAGAGTTCAGCGAAAATCTGTCATTATGGAAATGATAATCAATACAAGCGCTGTCACGACCTGCGATTGTACTTCAGATTGCGCGAGCATAGCTTGATTCATGGCGTTTCGTACGTATGAGCGTAAAAAGAAGACAGGTATACGATAATACGCCAGCGGCGGACTGTATACCAAATAGGAGGAGGAAGAAGAAGAACGTTTTGCGTAGAAACTCCCTGACGTAAAAAAACAAACAAACAAACCCACACACATAAATACACACAAAACACACAGTTTGGATATTTAATGCACCTTCATAACCAAAAACGCATACATATGGATTCACACACCTTATCTATGTCTGTAAAGATTATAAACTTTTACCAACGTGGCTATTATGTACATACACAAAACGTGTAATGCTTGGATAATGATACTATCGCGACCCTTCATAGGAAACACATTACATGCATCCCCTGCATGTATGTGAAGCTCTCTCAGATTATACGCTTCTTCTTCTTCTTTTTTTTCTTTATGAATCGCCCGAGGCAATGGGTCAAAAGTTTCTTCTAACATTAAATTCACGCATTAATCCATGATCCCGGATATTTCATAACTTTCGATTTGAGGTGGTCCACATATGACATCTTTATTTGGTGAGCTACAAAATGGGACAAGGACAGCTCTTTTTGATATTTTTGAGGTTTTTCATGACTTTTTTTTTTAATTTATGGTGAAATATTATGCACGTATGTTTTTCCGTGTGCATTTTTTTTCCGAGAAGGCCTAGTAATGGATGCGGTGTAGAGTACGTGCAGGCTTGTGTGTGTACAACGAATTGCGTGGTTGTGCGTTTGTGCGCGTATCTATGTTTTCTGCAAGATTAATGTTGTTTTCTTTTAAAGAAGAAATCCACCTCAAAATTGTATCAATTTCATAAGAAAGAGAAAAAAAAAATCCCTGCAGAACAGAGGAAGCATAATCAGAATCGGATAAAAATAAGGAAGTTATGACATTTTGAAAGTTCAAAATTTTTCGGAAAACACTTCTTATTGTCATGTTGTATAATGCAGGATAATTATGTCTGATAAAGAGTCAGGCGTTTGTACCAGGGAAGTCTCACCTCCCTGTTTGTACATACCTCTAGGTACGTTATTTATTTCCACTTATGATTGTGCACATGTTATGCAAGTCTCACACTTTCTTCTTTTTTATGATCACCTGCAGTCCATATACTCCTCACACACGTTGCCATAGAAACGTGGGAGATATACAGAGTGGACAAACACGTCTTCTAATCACACACAAACATACAAACATACTCGACAGACATGTATTTTTACAGGCATGCACGATAACTTCATTAAAACATACAAAGATATACTCCTCACAATATCATCAGTATGTTCGCAGTTAAATCTTGCCATGAAACTTTTTTTTTTTTTTTTGCACGCGGAGTCTGGCACCCCCAAGAGCTCGGCCTTTCAAGACATGACTATACCATGGACTGATCGTCAATTGATGAGCGCTAAGAATTCCGGCAGTACGCACCACAGAAAGCTGAGAAAAATTCCGTCACTATGAGAAGGATGAGAGGGACGAAGAGGAGGAGGAGATGATGATGATGATGATGATGATGATGATGACGATGATGATGGTGATGGTGACGATGATGATGATGGTGACGATGATGATGATGACGATGGTGACGATGATGATGATGGTGACCATGATGATGATGATGATGATGCTGATGATGACGATGGTGATGGTAATGATGATGATGGTAATGATGATGATGATGATGATGATGATGATGATGGTGATGGTGATGATCATGATGATCATGATGAAGAAGAAAGAAGAAAAAACTTGTAGAAGCAAAAGGAGACGAAGAAGACTACAACGGAAAGAATCAAGAATAACAAAGAATCCTAAAGAAAAAGAAGGAACACAAAAAGGAGCAGAAAGGGAAGGGAAGAAAAGATGGAGAAGGAAAAGATGGAAAAGAAGAAGAAAATCAAAAAGAAGAAGCAGTAATACAAAGAAAGAAAAACGGAAGAAGAAGAGGAAGAAAAGGAAAAGGGGATCTGAGGCAGGAGTACGAGGAGGAGGAGAAGAAAGAGTAAAATAATAACTGGAAGAAAAGGTAGAAACGAGCGTTCGAGGCACTTTTTCCAGGGTTTATCAACACTTTTTTTAGCCATAGAGACATCGCAATGATACAGCACACATTGAAAGTTGCTACCACTTAAAATACACGCACAAAAATAATATTTAGCACACACTAAACGACCAGCAGACGTTTGCCACTTTCTGTACTCTGTTGATTCGTCAAGAAAGCAGATGATGCATCAGGAAATCCCTTTCAATATCAAAACTTTTTATTTCGGTTTTCAAAATATTGCAAGAAACCCAAACGTAATTATTTTTGTAAAGAGTGGATTTAACAATGATGGATACTAAATGCGTGTGATCATGAGCCCATAAATCAATTCATTATCAAATCATATTATGGCGGTTACACATTCAATATGGAATCAAGATTAACTAGATGGATAGTACCAAGGATTTATACGGAAAGCATCGATCCTTCACCAAGATCATCCCCTTCCCTATCTCTTTCTCTCTTTTTCTCTTCCTATGTCTTTCTCTCTACATGTCTGTATTCCTGCTATAAAAATAGATATTCCTTAATAAAACAGCAGTCGTCGCAATCGGTCTTATTTTGATGGGATATTAATAAACCCTCAGTTGAGATTACAAATATTGATATATCTGTCTGAATACATAATGATACTCAAAGACCCGAAAGCCAATGAGTTTATACAATATAATACGATGTAGGTTTATACAATACAAAGTCATTACAGTTATCAACGATGTCTTCAGAAATATAACTTCATTTCGTTTCATTTCATTTCCAACAAAAGTATAGAATGCAATATGACATTTGCATAAACAACTTTCAGCCGTGTGTATGAGATCATTATAACACCTTAAAGGTTTATCAAAGACTGTCTTTTCATGCTTGAAATTGAAATCTCCTGAGACGATTAAAAGAAAAAATATTACTATTGGTCTACGCAAACCCTCAATAAGCTTCCATATGTAAATCTCCATGCTGTTGATACCATTGCGCTCACCTTCCATTCCATGACGATTTGAAATAACCCTGCACTGACTTGTTTGCGCTAGACATCAGTGAGAACAATGCTTACATGCACGAAAAGAAAGAATTGGCCGACATACATGTCTGTCGACCATGTATTCAATTCATCTCTTTCATACGAGATGATCATCAACAAGAAGCAAATCTTTAACCCCCTCCCTGCTTGAAGAGCAGACGTTCACCTCCAACTCTACTCCAAAAATGTCCTCCTGAACACGATGCTCTGTGGGTTATTTTCCCAAAAAACCTTTCACAGAAAACTCCCCTGGGGGTCGTGGTCGCCCCTCTGGATTCAATAATCATTATCAACATGTTTTTCTATGTTTTGTTATGTTTTGGTTGATCCATTTGTCAACGTATAGATTCTGCTCGAATGAACAAGATATGATCTGTGTCGGAAAGGGTTAGCTTTGAAGGCAACAGGTGACTGAAGAATGGGGGAACAAATTGACGTCACTCCGTATTACCCGAAACATCGTTGTAAGTCAAGATACCCTGTACCCGACGAACAGGTGTATATATGTGCGTCTATGTGTGTCTGTCTGTCATGGTACTTGTGTTTGCGTACGTGTGTGGGCACACGTGTTGCTTCGCAGACATTGCATGACATGTGTGTCCACGCCCAATGGAAGAATAACAAGTCATTAAGAGTCTTGATGAACTTTAGAAGGAATGCCACATGAATAATGCCATCCACTTGTCGAACAAGTTCATTTTTTAGATACTGAGGCAAAGTTTCGTTCAGCTCGGTGTTTGTTCATGGAAGTCATGTCAGTTGTTCACGCAACATCATCTTCGTGTGAGCTAAAAAAAAAGAACAAAATACTGATGTCTTAAAGGAATAATTTACCATTTGCGGAAGAAACAAAAACCCAGCATTAGTGCTTGAAAATGGTTCTAAAATGTGAGTTAGGGACAGAAACAACCAATGTAAAAATTTGAATCCGTATAATCGATGTCAAGTATTGTTAAATACACAAAATGTGAACCCGGCTTATAGTTATAATAAAAATGTTTCCAGACTAAACCGTCTACAGTAATTTATGGTTTAGTGAGAAAAATACTGATATCTCGACCTTATATGGTAGGCTTTATTGCAAAAATTTTATATGGTAGGATGTTTTATGACAACAGACCTACACATATGCATCAAATGTGATATCTTGAACATTTTTTTTTTAAATCACTGCCCCCAACGGTAAACAGAACCTTTAAGCCTTAAATATTCATAAGTTTTGGTTTTGGTTTCATTCATCTCTCTTTTGTTTTTGTAAAAATAACACGAGCCTTTAGGAAGACCAAAGTGTACAACAGTTAAGAACCATTGAATTTGGCCCCATTTTTTTTCTCTCTTCTTTCTTTCTTTAAAACAACAACAACCATTGATTTGTTCTAAACGAAACTTAGCTTGTTTATCAAAGTAAAAGTTATGCTACATGATGCTCTCAAATGCTGATGCCTATAATTATAATCACAGCAGCCAAAACAACATCACACAATACCATATAGTTCTGATAAGATAGTGACCATTAAAGTGGTGTGGTGAAGTAGGTCGCTAACCTAACCATCTTTAGCTGCTCCCAAGACGTCCAGGGTTGCTACCCTCCTGTAGAACACCGCAAATATCGATAATGGAGTAAATAGTGTCGACAGAATGTGGACCAAAAACGCTACAGGAGCAGCGCATGTATTAGCGCCCATGCACAAACAGTCTCCCTACATACTGTTGAGTGAATGGTAAATATTGAACGCAATGCGAGTAAACACAGTCCCCTTAAAACACTGAGGGAAAACACAATGGCAAGCGTGAGTCCTGTACGATGGAAGAGCGTTAAACTCCGTGTACTTCATAACAACATAATTATCAATCAGAAACAATGATCATGATGATGTGTCTTTAAGAACGGGGGAAATTTTAACGATTTACCAAGCTCCATTTTTGTATCCACCGTTGGACAGTGACATTGCGTGATGTTTTTTGACCTGTGTTTGCCGACTACCTTGAAAGGGCATTAGAGTTTTACAATGCAGCATGGGAGAAACACATGTTACTTCGCTGTTTTCTTTTATCATATATACGTATATGTTCTTCCCTTCCTCGTGTTTAATCCCCCTTTCACTCTCGTGGAGTTTGTCCTTCTCCTTAGCTTTCTTCCACCGAGTGTTTGTCGACAACGCCTATTTCAATTAGGGCGAGAGCTAAATGCGGCTCCTAGCTACTTGCTTTGCACGGACACCCCGTTATCACGCCAAGACGCTCTAATGGCGCTCCCGCGGAGAGCCGCGATCAATAGAAAGGATCGACGTGTCATTGCACTGCCGGAAGTCCGTAAAGAAATGAAATATTGTTCGTACCCTGATCGAAATGTTCAATGACGCAAGATTGAAGTTGACACTACATTCGGCATTACTGGCAGTTATATATGAGACTCTAATTCTGTGTGATTCGTTAAATTGTGGGGTGTTTTTTTTTTGCTACGTCATTAAGTGGCGTAAATTCGTCGCTCAGAAAGAGGAAGAAGAATTTAAGATGATGATGATGATGATGATGATGATGATGATGATGATGATGATGATGATGAAGATGATGATGATGATGACGGCGATGATGAATAATGATGATGATGATGATGGTGATGATGATGATGATGATGATGATGATGATGATGATGATGATGATGATAATAATGATGATGACGATGATGGAGTAGAAGAAGAAGAAGAAGAAGAAGAAGAAGAAGAAGAAGAAGAAGAAGAAGAAGAAGAAAAGACAGTGAATGAAGAAGACGCAGGAGCAGAAGAGCTCGGGAAAGATGTGAATCCACAAAAAATGAAGAACAAAAGAATGCAAGTTATGATTGATGTCTAAATCATAAAAGCAGAGTTTCCAGACAAAATGAAGTATTGGAGCACGAGACTGCCAAGAAAATGTTCATTTCCCATGTATTCCTGTTAAAGCTCATTCCGAGCCATTTTGTTTGTGATACCGGGTGTATTATAGTGATTTTTAAGGGTATTTTGGAAATGAGAAAAATGAATCAATGAAGTGCGACATGGGAGGGGGCATGGTTTCGCGTTCGAAAGATAGATTTCTAGTGACTTTGAGAAGTAAAATTTTACTTTGATAAGTATAACCAGCCTGTTGCAGCCAGGCTTTGGTGTGTAACCATCGTTTCATTGTCAATGGTCATTGTAATAAATTGTAATACATGTGTAAATGGTGCAACTCCTCCTTATAAAAGACAACATACACTTATTGGACTTTTAAAACCAATGGGACACTTGATTTGTGTGCGATGATAGTTTTAAGGATTAAGTGAAATTGCAAAGAAATGAAAGAGTGTGAATAAAGCATCTTTGCATGATAGATCTGACGCCAAGGCGTACGGTATAGATGGACGAAGGAGGGGGGGGGGGTGCTGGTGAGGAGTATTAGTGACAGGGAAAGGCAATGAGAGACTCTGCAATCTATGAACGATGGGGGCGCTAATGCGCCTAAATGTCCAGATCAGACGTCCAGAAACACTCGTTCTTTTGTATCTAATGTATAACGATAGAAATTCCCAAAAGATAGCAGGCGATCAAGGACTTTAAAGAAATGACTGCAGTGGCAGTTGTGGAAGCAGTGTTTGCACGCAGGAGCAGTAACGGGTGTGATCATTTTTCAATCATCAACTTTATGAGACAGCAAATGCCTAAAATCATTTTTTGAAATATCAAACTTGCAAAGATTCTAAAGTCAGTTGAGCCCGTACACTTATCAAGATCTGAAAATGTCTACTGACCGTGTGTATAAACGTGTTGCCAATAATGATCGTTCACTTGGCAGCAGGAGGTTGAATGACATGCGTCTGAGCGCGCTCAGTGTAAAGACGAGTGTGTGAAATCCACTTACGAGTTAGCCTGATGCCATCTTTCGTATTTCTCACGTTCGATAGCAGTATTAACTTGTAATCCGCTAAATTCGACACGAAGTTTACCCACAAGAGTTTTTTGATGAACCATGTTTCTTTTAAACCTCACCTCCCCTTCCCCCGTTCTCTCTATAGTCACACACTTTTCTTTCATGTCTATCTCTTTTGTACCCCCTTTCAACAGGCAACCAGTTGCAATTATGATGGTAAAGTTTGTCATTCACTTCCCCCTTTTCTATTTCTCCAGCGCTGGATCTCGAAGCCGAATTAAGGACGGATTTATTTCTTAGCATGGGCCAAAACTTCTCTTTAAAACGTCGGTGACTTTTTTCTTTTCTTTCTGAAAGAAAGAAGCCAGCGGACCTTGCTGTCAAACACAAATCGATACTTTCCTTTTCGTTCTCTTTTTGTTTTCTTCGACGGGCTTTCACGTCCCTTGTCCAGGGGGATAGCACTGTCTTTTAGACAGATGTAGTTCCCCTTGCTGCGGTATGACACATCCCCGTACACTCGCAGAGGGAGAGGGTAGAAGGGGGGGGGGGTAGTACAACGTGCCCCCTTTCACAAGGTGCGTGTCAATATTTAATGACTTGCATTGTCCCCCGTCCCTGCCTGCCTTGGTCCTACAATGAGCCCTGTGTGTCCCCATCCCTTTGTGGCTCGGATAGCGCATCAAATTGGTAGACATCGGGCATTACAGGAAAAGAAGGGTAAAATGGAGGGGAGGGGGTGCATGGTATTGACAGCATTGAGCTAGGACAGAAAGAAACAAGCGATGACATAACCTTATAATCTGATCTGACAATTGCTGAGGATCCTAAATCATAAAGCATGAAAAAGAAACTTGAGTAGCAACTGGAAGTTTAATCGCTCGGCACACACGCACACACGTTTTTGTTTTTTGTTTTGTTTTGTTTTGTTTTTGTTTTTTTAAGAGAGAGAGAAATTCCCCTTATACAAGGTTTTTGTCACAACTGTTATGAAACAATCAGAATAAATCATTTTGAAATTACTCATAACCAGTAAACCAAAATCAAGTGAAGCTCAGACCGAGATCCTAGACAATCCTATAACATAATCCTATTATGATGACCGCTCTGTTTGAACCGACACCAAACGTTAGCACAATTAATTCAAAATTGCCGAAATAAGCTCTCTTTCCGTTAGGAAAACTGCAAAAAAGGTGTTCGAGTTTAAAACTGCGAGGGTGAATGGGCAAGATATAGTGCATAGAAACATGAGGAGGATAAAAAGTACTCAATTGAAACAGAATATTTTGGTATAATCTTGTAAAATTAGCGCTTTGTAGTTACTTTTTTTTAATGCAGTATAAATTATACGGTCGATAAGTAAAAACGCACGTTTTCCGAAGAGATACGGTTTACTTTGTTATTACAAAAAGATCCGCAAAGATTTTCCAGCCCCCACCTTACTAAAGTCTATACCACTACCAGTCCATCCTCGTTAACCAACAGGAATCGCCTGGTGACGCGAGCAGGGGTGCAACTTTACACCTCTCTCCTCAGGTAACACCACTCTTGTCCTCCCAAGAAAGAACATAATAAGGATAGAGTTCAAGATTATGTTTTGCCGACATTCAAACAATTCTTTTGGCGGCGCATTGCTAGAGTTTTTCGGGCGGAGGAAAATGTTCTCTTTTGCACGACCCACATGTTATCATTACTTTCCCTCTAGAACATGGTCAGGTAAGTAGGTCAGACGATTGCAGAACATTGGCGTAACACTACTACGAGGTGAAAATAGGGTTATAAAGTCGACAAGCATAATGAAATATATATCAAAATCAATTTTGCAATAACATTGTACGAGATAGAGTTCAATTTTGACGAAATTGGGTCAAAATGTGCACATACACTGAAAAACAATACAAGCGATGTCTTCATATAATGCTAGGTAGGAATGTCAAAAGAAACGTGTGTGGCTTTCAGATTTTGCCCATGTTTGTTGGTTGGTTGGATCCAGTTTTTGTGATGTGCGTGTGTGCTTGCTTGTTTGCATAATCATTTTGGGTTCTGTTTTGTATTTAGCTGTTGTTGTTGTTGTTTTTTTTTCAGATGCAGTCTATTTCAATTTTGAATCCTCTTCTTCATATAAGACCTAACAAATAGTCTACGTTGTCCTTTGAGAAAGTCAGAGATTTCTTTCCATTAGCAGAGTTTCATTTTCCATTACATATTGATAAGTGTTCCTATTGATATACCCTGTACATTCTTTTGACTTTATTGTAGGCATTTAAAGGAAGACGTATACAATAAACATTTCGAAAAAGGAAAATACAATGAAAGCAATAATGTTGATACATTTTCGATGAAAATGACGATTGAACCACCATCATGCCGCTGGTGATGACGGTGGTTGTGACGAAGATTAAGAGGGTGATGAGGAGGAGGAGGGTGATGAAGAGGAGGAGGAGGAGAAAGAAGAGGAGGGGGAGGAGATGAAGGAGGAGGAGGAAGAAGAGGATGCGGAGGAGGAGGAGATGGAGGAGGAGGAGGAGGAAGAAGAGTATGTTTTGTATGATAAGTGATCATAATGATAAGGATGGGAAGATGGATGGCTTAGATGGTGGTGACGACCACGACAATGATGACCATGATGATGTCAACATTCAGAAGTCATCCACTAGCTTATCTTCTGTTTCATCTCTGTTATATCTCTCTTGGTGTTATATTCATCATACCGTCGTTTCTCTAACTTTTATTTACCCCCCCCCCCCGCCCGTTCCACTGTCATTAACACCCTGTGGAGGCCTTTCAAAATGACCCCATGCGGTTGTTCGACGTCACCGCACCTTGCTCCATTTCTTTTTCTTTTTTTTTTCTTTTTTTTTTCATTCTTCCCCTTTGGTTGAGTCAAGGGTTACAACTATAAGAAACTATTCGGACCATCCACGATTTGACCCAGCCTCCCGCTCGCACTTGCCCCCTCTTGATCCCGTCGCTTCTCGCAGAAGTACCGGCGTGAAAGGCGATAGAATCCGGTGGAATCTTATTCCCCCAATCTTTATTTTGCCTCCAGATCAAATTTGGGGTCCTACGAATCGCGAAAAATACAAGGAGAGAGAGGGAAAAAACTCAAGTGGTAGCAAGCTCTGTGAGTTTAAGCTCAAGTTCAATCGCGGTATCATTCGGACAGAGACAAAAATAGACGGGTGCTTAACAAGCAGATAGGGGTGAATTCCTTACAACAAAATAGAAGGTATGGAACTTCCAGACAAGATTGATTCCAATCTGGATGTTCAAGGTTAGTTTAATCAATAATACGTAATCTGAATATTCTTTATGCTCTTCATGCTTTTATATATAATTATATATATAATTTTGCCCTGGTTCAATAGCAAGTTTAAACTTGAACACTCTCCTTGAAAGTTTACATTATATCTCTGCATTAATCAAGTTGTAAAATTAGTTTTCTCCCTAGTTCACTCTCATTATCTAAGTATGCTTTTATAGACAAAAAATGACAACAAACTTTCCCCCTTCAAAGAATATTCAAGAAAATCATACGATTAAAAAAGAAAAAGAAATGACCAACTAAATATAGGTCTTAAAAATCATGAAAACAGATGAAGAGACATTTCAAAACTTAATGACTTCCCAAGCATACAAGTTTGTCTCATAATATGAGCAAAGTTTAGAGAGTTGCTTAGTAACGTCTCTTGGATGTAAAAGTGCATAATATTCTTTTCCCAGATTTTCTCTTTTTGCCATTAACGCCCACGCGTTTCCATGGCAACCATGGTGAACGATACCTCGTCTGGCAACAGGCCCTTACTCTGGGAGCTTTCGTGTATCAATTTGCGACGTCACGAAGCTAACTCCAAGCTCCCCTGGACGGTGAATCCGAGCCCGTTTATCAAAACGTTCATCCCCTGGTTTTGTTCTGCCAAAATCTTTTCTTTCTTTCTTTTATTGTGTGAACAAGAAGATAATAAAACAAAAAGAGGAGATGAAGAAAGATTGGAGACCTCGCCGAGGGAATAGTGAATGAAGTCTGTATCTTATTATTCTCTTACACCCAGTCTTTCACACCTCGAACACAAACGTATTTGCTTTAGTCCCCCCACGCGAATTGTCCTCTCTCACTCAAACGCCAACGGCTTTCCACCCCTGGCCGCATCCAGCAATGATCGACCAAATTTGAGCAGCGCGCATTAAATTACGCGCCTAATTTGTTCAAAAATTGTGCGTTTATACGAACCATATTTTCTTTCTTCCCCCGTCTGATCTTTTGTTTTTATCTTGCTCTACACTCTGCCGCAATACAACTACCAGCAAAGGCGGTGAGGCAATATCTCAATCGCTGGGATGGTGGTTGATTTGCTTTAGCCATCATCATGTTGTTTTGAAGTTGGCCCACTTTGAGATTGGAACCGAAAACAGATACAACTCAACACATTATTTTTTTCTATACTCACTGTTTCTAAGACACAGAAAGCAGAGGGAAATACATAAATATATAAACATATAAACATATGAATATATAAAGATATAAAGATATAAATATATATATATATATATATATATATATATATATATATATATATATATATATATATATATATATATATATATATATATATATACATACAGAGAGGGGATATGGAGATAAAGAAAAAGAGGTGGAGGGAGAGAGAAGAGATTATTCCTGTATATGGCAATCAGTGTTCAATTCAATTCAATTTTGGAAATACATTGTACATCGCAACGAATTCTGACCTGTGCGGATTCCCGTCTAAGGGGATTTTCATCGCGTGTTTTTAAGTGTTTGCAAATGTCACTGACATTTGGACTTTTGTAATAAAACACTTGAAAACACACCTAAACAAATATAAAAACAAAATGCCTTATTCTCCGCTAGTCACTCCTGCTCGGGAATAAAACGTATACAGTGTACTTGCAAACAGAGTAACAACAAGCATGATATAATGACTTCATTAAGTGGTATATATTTCTGTATATAGCGTCATCTGCTTCATTCTAGTGACTTATAAGATGGGTATTTAAACAACTGTTTAATTAAGTGGGTTGTTTTGTGTGTGTGTGTGTGTTTTTTTTTTTTTTTTGGGGGGGGGGGGAAGAGGTACTTATGAAGGTATTGCTGAGAGTATTTTGTTTTGTGGGGCCCAGCTTTTATTGGGACCTACTTTGTTGTTTTTGATCCAACAAACTTTCAATTCTTCTTAGAGTTATATGCTCGTTGATTTTTCATATAAATGGTTTCAAAAAAGAAGAAGAAAGAAAGTAAAAAGTTAAAACCTGAATCTTCATCTCAGCCAATTAATACCATCCCTTTGACCAAAGCAGTAGATACATCCGTGGCGTATGTCTGATCATTTCGTCGAAAAACTGCTTTACACCCTGCATATCAATTACATTACACGAGAATATTTGAGATGGACATCCTCGTACATTCTGCGGTTTTCGTGCAAGGTGGAAAATGGTCCCTCACTTTGAAATGTGTCCAGCTTAGCCTTATCATTGCTTATTGCTCTACCAAAAACTTCAAAATTTGATGATCAGACAGGCAGTTTGTGAATTGCTCCCTTCCATTCTTATTCTCGCTTTTCACGCTACAACTGTGCATCTAGCTGCTGGATTTGCAATTAAGAGAGAACAGAATTTGATATTGTTGCAAAAGGTCTTCGTTTAGAAATTTACAATAGTCTTTGATTCAGATATCTTCATACCACATGGGTTCGCCCTCATGCGTGAATGTGGTGTCTCTGTAAGAGGTAACAAAGCGCGCTTTTTGGCGTGCGGGTATAGCTGGCGTTCGGCGAAGTATTCTGTGATCTGCGGACGTAACAATCGCGCTGTGGGTCCTGTGGGTCGAAATTCGGTTTATCCATTAATCGTATAGTAATCGGCCTGAAGGATCGATCGATAGGCCATTGTGATGGCATACTTGAGCAATCGATAACTGTCTGTTTTGGTGGGAATGAACATTGTTTGCGAAAGTCAGGAAAAAAAAGTAGAAAGAAGAGCGAGAAGAGAGGAGAAAGCCAAAGAAAGAGTAAAGAAATACAAGGGAAAGAATCGGTGGTGCAGTTGCATGTGTCAGGGAGAGATCACTAAAGGAAAGAGAAAAAGTAACGAAAAAGCAAAAGGAATAAACTTAAGAAGTATAATAGAACTGGAAAAAGAAGAAGAGAAAGAAATAAGTAGCAAAAGAATAACAGTAGTATGATAGTAGTTTAGTATTAGCAGTACAGTGGCTGCATGAAAAACAGTAGTTGTATAAACATTAGTAGCAGGTGTAAGTTAAGAAATCAGCATCTTATCATAGTTGAAGATGTAGAGGTTTAATTAACAGTAGTAGTGATGGTAGTAGTAGTAGCAACAGTAGTAGTGGTAGTGGTAGTAGTAGCAGTAGTAGCAGTAGAAGCAGTAGTAGCAGTAGTAGTAGTAGTAGTAGTAGTAGTAGTAGTAGTAGTAATGGCAGAAGTAAAAGTAGCCGCATTGGTACACTGCAAAAAGTCCGGTGTTAAATATGAAACACCGAGCTGGTGTTAAATTTCCGGTGCTCATTCATGGTGTTAGATTAACACCTCCCGGTGTCATTTCAAAATTTAAAATTGTTTTTTGAATAGTTTCTTAGTTACTGCACTTCTTGTTAATTTTGAACTTCAACAAGACGATAAAGAATTTTCCGATAAAGTACTTGATTTTTGAAAAAATCTGTAAATACATTTACATCACAGTAACACCAGTTGGTGTGGTCCCCTATTGAAGCTGGATGGGTGTTATACCATTGAAATTAACACCACCAATATCAAATCAACACCATGCGGTGTCATTATTGAATTAACTCTAGCGCAGTGTCAAAAATATCACCAGCCACAGTGTCAAATTAACACCACGAAGTGCCAGGCGAACACTTTTTAACACCGTCACAATACATTTTCTACACCTGTGGGTGTGGTCCTCTATTGAAGTTTGATCGGTGTTAGATTTAACACCCATGGTGTTAAATCTAACACCGATATTTTTACAGTGTAGTACTGCAGCAGCAGTAGTTGGTGTAGCGGTTGTGGTGGTGGCAAGAGTAACGTAATACTTTATAACAGTACGATAAGGAGCAAAAAACTAAAGTTGGAGATTCTACCACTGTTTTTGCCATTAATATTACAATCACTTTGCTATTGCTATTTATGTTTTACTTTTACTACTACTGTCCTTATAAAATTTACCTTTACTTTAACTATTACATTTGCTATTACTAATACTGTTACCATTTTGATTATCATTACTACTACAATTGATATTGCAGTTATACGATATCAGAAAATAGTAGTAGTGAAGTTGGTTTCAGCCTCAGTTTCAGCTATCTTCCTGGACTCCTTTTGGTGTAGGGGCCTAGCCGGACTGAATAATGGTGCAGAGGGGTAATGTAGCAAGCATAACAATGAGAAGAACAGAGAACGAAAATGGGGGAAAGAGTGAGACACGAGATAAAAGATGGAGAGGAAAAGAGAAGAAATAGGAGGGTACAAGGAAAGGAGAAGCAGACGATTACAAAGATGATGATGGTGGTGATGATGGTGATGATGGTGATTATGATGATGATGATGGTGATGGTGATGATGATGATGATGATGATGGTGGTGGCGATGATGATGATGATGATGTTGATGGTGATGGTGATGATGATGGTGGTGATGGTGGTGATGGTGGTGATGGTGGTGATGGTGGTGATGGTGGTGATGGTGATGATGATGATGATGGTATTGATGATGATGATGATGGTGACGATGGTGACGGTGATGACGGTGATGATGGTGATGGTGGTGGTGATGATGGTGATGATGATGATGATGGTGGTGATGATGATGATGATGATGATGAAAAGACAAGAAGAGTACTTGAAATGTATGATGAGGGGATGGACTATTATAGGTGGACGAGGAGAAGGAGGAGGAGGAGGAGGAGGAGGAGGAGAAGGAGGAGGAGAAGGAGGAAGAGAAGGAGGAGGAGGAGGAGGAGGGGAGGGGAGGAGGAGGAGGAGGGAGAGAAGAAGGGAAATGGCGTATTTGGTATCAGTGTGTTACATATCAAGCCATTGACTAAAGGTGAGAAGAAACAAACACTTTTCCTGGATAGCCTCAGGCTTTTCTTTTTTGGGATTCCCTCGAGCAAAAACACGCCAGTATTAGAAAACATGCTCAAAGGCTACAATAATGCTGTCGATATAAAGCAGCCGATCATTAATGTTTTCGCACTCTTATATAATAAACCTCACAGTCATGCCTTGCGCACAGTCTTTATAAGCCAGGCGAGTGCATGATTACGTACGAGAATGACAATGAGCTAACGATATAATAGCAAGCAGGCAGTGATCACGACCATAGCATGGCCAATGTGCACGATCACTTGTTATGATAACATTCCTATCAAAAATCGATAGTGCAATCGATCGGAAATTGTTTACTCCTTCAATGTTTACAATGCGCGCTTATGAGAAATCGAGTGAGTCAGAGCGTGCGTGTGCGTTCACTCGTGCTCGACCCGAAGTGAAAAATAAATGCTCAATTCCCGCTACTCAAGGTCAATCACGTACCTCGAGCTATATATCATACAAATACACATTTATGATATGATATAGCATAATGACAGGTATACATACATTATTATTCCTTTTGTTTTCTTCTGACAATCGCTTATACATCACAATGATACACCCAGTATTATACAACTAAAACCCAAACTCTTTGTCACTGGAATCATTGCAGGCAGATACATTTTCTGACATATAAGAACACAACAATGAAATGGACATACTTATTATTTCTGCTATCGCTTACTAGTATGACATTATTACGAATAATTACTGAAATTACAACAAGGAACTACAACACCAAACCATAGAAGTGTACTTCCATGAACTTGATGGGTCACGTCGAGTGAATTTAAGGCGAGGTCTAGTTTATCTACCAACTCTATGGCCAAATAAAGTTTTACGCAGCACTCATAGTTCGCGTTATTTTTCGTTTCGTGACGTCAAATATCACCCATGTCTTCGAAAGAAATACAAACAAACAAATAAACAAATATTACATCGTTGGTGTAAATCGTACTGTCGAACAAGTGCAAGTTTACAGGGGTTTTTTTTATTGTAACTGATTGACAAATTTCCCTACATCGACTCAAATAAGCACTGCATTAATCAGTGTTTGGTAGTAACCACGATAAAAAAAAAAAAAAAAAAAAAAAAAAAATCACGGACATACATACTCGGGTAGGATTCGAACCTACGACCTCCTGATCACCGGACAGGCGTCTTATCCACTAGACCACCGAGCTTAAATGCACCCGAAAACCAGAATCAGTGCTGGTTCTAATCTTTATGTTTATCTTGGCTAGACTAAATACTGAATGGTTTTGTGCTCATTTACGTCGATGTAGGGCAGTATAAACAAGTCGACGTGAAAAATTCATTAATTTGAGGTATTTTTCCCCATTTCTTCCATTTTGTATTGATTTTTTTTTTTGGGGGGGGGGTAGGGGGAGGATAAGTGGGTTGATATAACTCTAAAACGTACCACTTTTCTCTCTTCTCAGACGAAAACCTTTCATTGCATTTTAGGGCTCTCCGAAACCTTTAAAGAAGACAACGTTGAGTTTAAGAGAGTCCCATTTTTCTTTTTCTCTCTCTCTTTTTTTTTTTTTTTTGGTCGTGAGTTGGTCTCTCATTGGGCCGAATGCATAAACGCTAGCAATTGCTTATGCTAGCCTTTTACTCGAATCCGTATGCATAAAAACAAGCAATTGCTTGCAAGCAGAAGCTTTTGCTGCCCGCAAGCAATTGCTTAGAGACCAAGCATTTGCTTAAAAACGTATGCATAAAACATACCATTTGCTAGTTCTTGCTAGCAATTGCTTACGATTTTCCAAGCTCTGTAAAATGAGCTTGAGCTTTTGCTTGAACCGGAACGTTCCCTTTTAAGTATCATTTTCATATTTATGAAAGAAAGACCACACTTGTGAAGGAGTGGTATAAATCTACAAGAAATTACTCATAAGTAGTGTAAGAAACAAATTAAAAAGATATGGTATGGTATGGTACAAATTAAAAAGATATGGTATTCGTGGTTTAGCACTTTCTTGGATTATTGATTATTTATCCAACAGAAAGCAATATGTACTATTTAAGTCATCTAAATCTCCGAATTCTAATATTGTATGTGGTGTTCCCCAGGGATCAATTCTTGGCCCCCTACTGTTCCTTGTATATATTAATGATATAATAAATACATCAAAAACTCTTAAATTTATACTTTTTGCGGATGATACTAATATTTTTTACTCCCATGAGAACCTCGAAACACTGTTTAATACTCTGAACACGGAAATAGACAAAGTCTCCCGATGGTTTATATGTAATAAATTATCCCTTAATGTCTCTAAAACAAATTTTATACGTTTCAAACCTACTGCTTCACAGAACATTAACAGCAGTTATAATATCAATATTGATGGATTATCTTTAACTGAAGTAAGATCTACTAAATTTTTAGGAATCACAATTGACTCGAGTTTAACTTGGAACGATCACATTCATAATATCCACACGTCTGTCTCAAGAACTGTAGGAATTTTATATCGACTGAAAAACTTCATTTCTCAAAATTCCCTGACTATTCTATACAATGCATTGATCTTACCACATATCACATACTGCAATATCGTTTGGGGAAACTGTGGCTCAACTAAAATTAATCCAATTCTTACTCTCCAAAAACGTGCTGTACGTTTGATTACCAATTCCCGTTACTTATCCCCATCCAATCCCCTATTTCATCAACTAAAAACATTGAAAATTGAGGATCTTCACACCTTTCAAACTGCTGTTTTTATGTATAAATATACATTTAATTGTCTTCCAAAAATTTTTGATGGCTTCTTCACTCCAAATTTCACCGTTCATTCATATCCAACACGTCAGTCGTCCGATTACCATCTCGAAAACCCCAGAATCATTTTAGCTCAAAAATCTTTAAAGCACAATGGACCAGATATTTGGAATTCTTTACCCCCTAATTTAAAACAACGTACGTCGTTGAACATTTTTAAACGAGAACTAAAAAACACCCTCATAATCCAGTATACTTCTGACACATAAAAATATTCATACCACCTGGTCAACAAACACCCTAAACAATGAGTTCACGGCCATAACTGAAGTAATATTCACCTCATCACACTGATACACAAAATAACACTCAACGTACAAACCAAGATTCATCCCAACACAATGCACACCGCACTGCACCGCACGCCCTTCGCACAATTTACTTCCCACTCAGTGAGTGGCAAGATTTTCTTTATGTATCTCTTCGTTGTGCCCTTTGCACAATTACCCCCCACTCAGTGAGTGGCAAGATTTTCTTTATGTATCTCTTTACCTGGGGCCATCTTCCTCGTCAAGCTTAGCTTATGATGATGGTCCCCTGCATTTCATTTTTATCATTTCCTATTGCCTCCTTTCATATATGATATTCGTTCTTGAAAAAAAAAAAAAAAAATGTATGTAAGATCCAAACGTTACGAATATTAGCTGTGTAAATGACTATCTAAGTATTTTGTTGATTTGTGGATTTGTATTGATTTTGAAATGCAGAAATAAAAACTGAACTGAACTGAACTGAAACTTTTTTTCATTTCAACAACGAGAATGTCCGGTGGCTAGCACGCAAAATGTGATGAAAAACAGGTAGGATGTCTGACTTCGGTGGAGAGCGAGGAGACCTCTCTCCACGTGCGATCTGGCAGATCCGGGCTGCTGTAAGCTGCAGTGATGGGAATCAGCCAGTAATACGTGTGTGTGTATAGATGTGTGTATGTGTCTGTGTGTGCATTTCATAGCTCTTCTGCTATGTCAGGAAATGTTTCTGCACACACATGCCCTTTCAAATACATGCTGCCACACTCGTCTTTGTTCTTGTGTTCGCACAGGCGTGACATCCCTTTTGTTGAAAACGCAAGCAATTGCTTGTGCGGGACAAGCAAAAGGTATTGGCATAAGCAAAAGATTATGCATATGGATTTGAGCAATTGCTTGAGCTAGACCTTTTGCTAGACGAGCTTCTGCTTTTGCTTGAAGCAATTGCTTACAAGCAATTGCTTGTTTTATGCATTCGGCCCATTATCTTTGTACAGCAGACTTGAAATCAACACAAAACTTTACAGAATTGTGCTGTGGTCGACAGTCACGACAGTATCCTAATCAACACATATACTACTATCAGCAAGCACAAACTACCATCACATTATCATGTAGACATAGATTATTTCCAAGAACTAACCCTCTTGTTTCGATATTACGTGTAATAATCTTTTTCGTCTATTTAATCAATTCGAAATGTAAAAGATTTTGCAGGTACGTACACGTAGGCATATCATACACAACACTGATATATGTACCTTATGAACCTAAATAGGTAAGCACTATTTGTTACCATGTCTACACGTTTCTTTCTAACACTACAATGCGTTGATATCACTTTTGAAATCATTGACCACTATTGCACTTGACATGTACACAGAGTGAGAATAAATTCGCTCAACTCGTAGCGCGTTTTAAGGGATTCATTCCGTCTTTTCAACGCTGGTCTTATCATGCTGCATAAGCGATCATACTCTCCGCCATTTTGCAGAAACCGATCGATATTCGCTGCAGCCTTGGTTTTTCGATATTGTCTTTCACCCTTACGACACTCAGATTGTTAGGAGAAAACCATCACAGCATAGCACGAAAATACCAAACTTCAAACTAAAAGACTTATGCTTTCAATATGCATAATTATAAAGCAAAAACAATTCTTCAAGAGAATTGAAGGAAGGCGTTGCAGAATAGTCTCCGCAGCTTACAGGCTGTTTACGCTGTCTGGTTCCCTGGAGAATAGAAGGGAGAGATTCAAACGAACATTGGTACGAACGAACACACTGCTACCGATCTTTATTTCCAACAACACAGCAAAAATACACACAACAAACACAACAAAAATGAAAGAAAACGTAACATAAGGCACTGCATTTTATTTCATCATGCGCTTGTCCGTAGAGTCCAATGTTTTCTTGGCCTCTTTTTGCAGATGGAGAGAAAATGTACAACAAACCAAACACAAAGTCCACTAGAACGCTGTTCACTGCATGCCTTTCACGTATTACTACCTTTCGTTGATTGTATACTGTAAGCGCGCTCTCGGAGAAACCTTGATCACCTCGAACGCAAACGATAAAAACTACGAAAATGTGTCGATTCACTCCATTCGAACGTCCGCACATGAATGGTCGTATTCTATATATCTAAAATACGGCATTTACAGACGGCTTTCTGCAGGAATGTCTTGGTATCTTGCGAAGAAGAACCGCAGGCTCATCACTTCACTCGAGTCGTCCATCTTGGTTGCCAAACTAATCGAAGAAAATCGATAGCGCATGCGCACGGGAGCACAATTCTCATCATGTGGATGTTGCCAAGAATATCGTCTGATCTGATGGCAGCATGCAGCTGAAGCTTGCAATATTTTAAAAAATCAAACCAAGCTGGAAATAAAGAAATTTACATTTTTGGCATTTTAGATGACAGTTTATGTGACAAATTCATGATGCTTATCAAATTTACACAACTTAAATCAATTCAATTCGAGTCAATTCAACGTAATTTATTCAAAGCTCAAGTATTTAATTCTGTGAATGCTGCAATTTGTAAGGGGGAAAAGACAGCAAGCATTTGTATTAATGTGCACCTTCATACATGTTTACGGGTTTTTTATTCCAAACTAGTGGATCAGAGCTTAAGATTCAAGCTACTTATTCACGTTGAACAATAAAAGTATGTTAGCGATATTCCTTTCTCCTTCAGCGTTCCTCTTTTGTCTCTTTGTCAATTTAGGTGGACGATGCCCGGAAGGATAGAATTTTGACATATTATAAAGCAAACATTTTACACAGTCACGTAACTGAGCTTGCCTCCCTACATTACTTTGTGGATATCTCTAGTTCAACATGTATGTGTGCAAGCACACAATCCATACGTCTTTAATATTTTGATGTTACACAGTTTGAAGATGGTGTTGAAATAACCATCAAAAGTGAGTTGAAGATATGCAGCTAGTTGTTGCTTCGATACTGGCCTGGACTATGAATCATTTTTCTTTCTTTTCAGGCGAATACCAAGGATCCATCTGCAAGGGTTATACTTATCTTCATACGGTTTATCCACTAAGTTGCTGAAAAAATGATGAATAGATTTATTTTCAGTGAAAAGGACAAGCAGTTCACATCTGATACCATTGTTTGCCATTGACAACATGCTTTGTCCCATTTGGTGAAATGCTGGAAAAGGGAGCATAACGAAGTCGGCGCAAGATGGCGCTCTATCTGCTTATAGAACAGTGCGCGAGCTTGCTACGCTTGCCGAGACAACTTCCATCTACAAACATTATGTACTTGCCAACGATCATGAAAAAAAGAACCAAAAACAACAAACAAATGAATACACACACACATAGAAAAAAAAAGGTAACTAAGAAATGTTTGAATATCAAGTTTTACTCAGACGCCAGAAATAAGAAAAATGACGATTGGGTAGACGGTAGCTGCGGAAAGGAGGGGGTTGCTAATAATAATATTTATCGTCCGTCAATCATTCAGCAATTCAAAGTCAACATGTGTGTTAACTGGACATCAAAATGAAATTCATATCATACTGGGGTATATCGTAGGAAAATGGTAAGAATTGATTGATATTTACGAGGGTAGGGCATCTAAGAGGGCAACGTAGCCCTATCAAACAAATACAATGTAACTAGACAAACATACATACAAAGCAGAACAAGACAATGATGATGATAACGATGATGATGATATTATTATCATTATCATCATTATTATGATTATGATAATGATTATGATGATGATGATGATGATGATGATGATGATGATGATGATGATTATTATTATCATTATTATTATTATCATTATTATTATTATTATCATCATCATTTTCATTATCATTATCATTATCATTACTACTAGTACTACAACTACTACTATGATTATGCTTATTATCATTGTTATGATAAGTGTCCTAGCATTGCCAAGACAACTGTACTTAAAGCACAATAGATTCGGGGAAGAATTATACATGGCTTACCTCGTCCAAAGACAGGATTGGAGCCAGAGAACTCCGACCTGCTTGAAAGTTCCGAGCCTAAATATGTAAGTGTAATCGTTACATCTGTGCTTCCAGTAGTAAGTTATAGTTTTCTCGAGTAATTGATGCTTTCGTTACACAAAATCAGCGTTCGCTGCTCAGTCTCAATGTAAAGCAGAAAAACAGCAAACAATGAATCATTCTTGGTTACGTTGTTTGTTTAAACCTCCTCCCTCCACCCCCCCCCCCTTTCTCTCCTTCATGTAGGCATATTGCTTATTCTGCAAATGCAGCGTAAAGTCACTAAGCGTAATGAAAAAAAAAAATGATTCTGTAATAATCAGCTCAGCATGCCTCCAACATAAGATCAATATTTCATGAAATTTCAGAGACACATTTTAGGCGTCTCTGTGAATATGTGAGTGTGTGTGTTAGTGTAATGAATAGGCTGAAAAAACTGTCATTTCACCAAGACAGAAATTGTAGCCCATCGCATATACAGTATCTCCCGTGTCATTCACGCAGGTTGCGATCCCAAACAAGTGTCTCGTATCCAAAAGAACAAGAATGGAACAATGGGAAACACGAAAATTACCCTGTCATTAACTGACATCCAATTTCAAATTGGGGCGTATTTTGTGCGTACCTGTTTTGTTTGGATTTCAAACACCCTTTTTGGACAATTTTCAACACCTTTTCTCCATCGCGTGTCACCTTCCTTGCGGCTAAGCAGCTTCACAATAGAATCCTTTTCACTGGAGGAATTCCATTTTATCCTTGCAAGTAGAATAATCCCTGTCTTCCTTTGCAAGAAAAAAAAAACTTTCTTCATTCCTACTAGATAAATAAATTGTGTCTTTGGAATCCTTCGCAAACATCGTCGAAAAAAAAAAAAGAAGGTGTTTAAGACTGTTCGGGTTTCTCACAAGTCACCGACCTTTCTTTCTTTTGTGCCACAAATATTCTGATCACTTATTTTTCCGTATTTACCCACTCTTTTCTAGTTTTCTCGTCTTTTTTTCTTTTTATACATTTCCTCTTCTTCCTCTCCTTCGTCTTTTTCATCTCTTTCCTCCGTCCTATGATGCTGATGACTATCATCATACTTGCAATTATTTTAATTTTCATATACCAAAGAAAGAACGACAGAAAAAAGGGAAAACTGACAAATCGCAAGGAATGTAATCCTTAACCTTCTAATAATATACAGTAAGCGTGTGAAGGTTGATAATTCTACATGCTTAGTATGTACAGTATTTCTTTCTTTCGATGGGCTTATATAACATTGTTGTTGTTGTTGTTGTTGTTGTTGTTGTTGTTGTTGTTGTTGTTGTTGTTGTTGTTGTAATGACACTGGAATGATATACATTCTGCACAAAATGCACAAAAGGCCTACAATGTGCCTTTAAGGATCTTAACAACTTCCATGTATAAAACCAGATTCGTCACAAAACTCAGACAGAATTGTGTAGTTTGCAAATTTAGCAGAAGGAATCGACAAAATTCATTCCTCGAAGAAAGCAATCTTTAATACAGTATACTCCGGTGCAACTGATCTCATCGCATGCATGCACCGTCACAATTCTGACGCGTTCTCGCCTTTAGTCGCCATAAACTAAATTGTGCCTGCGATAACCGTTTGGCGCAAAGTATACTGGTTAAGAAATATTTTGACATATTCGTTCAGCGGTGCACAGAATGACGACAACTCGATCAGATAGATATGCCGGCACAAGTGCCGACTTGCTCTTGACTTACACCCTACGTCCCTTTAGTCTTTGTTGGGGGTAGGGACCTGGGATTCGGCAAGAGTTGGCGAAACCCCCTTTTTATTTCCCGGTCTATTGATCATGCGCTGGTTCACCCCTCCCGCGATAATCCCTAAATTTCATTTCTTCCATCATCATTGCGGGTAAAAAAAAAAAGAGAAAAAAAGTTGAGGTATTGTGCCGAGTAGCACCCCACGGAGACTGAGACTGTGAAATTAAGCACGCCTTCTATATCTTTCAAAGAAAGAGAAAGAGAGAGAGAGAGAGAGAGAGAGAGAGGGAGAGAGGGAGAGAGAAGAGGAAGAGAGGGGGAGAGAGAGAGGAGGAGTTGTCATTATATTATACCAAAACGAAACATAATGCACAATGAAGGTGATTGGTAGGTGGTAGGAATACCTGTGAAAATAAATTACAGTTTAGAAATAATATGATTTAAAATAATAATGACAGTATCACCCTCCCTATCTCTTCTTCTCTTTCTCCTTCTCTTTCCTACACTCATTCACTCTTTCCTCCTCCTCCTCTCTGTAATCTACCATTTATCTATCTTATCAGTCAATATCTATTTATCTATATATCTATTTATCTATCTATTTATCTATTTATCTATCTATCTGTAACTCTATCTACCTATCATCTGCATGTCTTCTATATCTTATATCTATCTAGTCTTTTATTCATCTATATCGTATTTATCTATGTGGTCTGTCTCTTTATCTGCTAATCTCTATCTATCAGTCTATCTATCTATCTATCTATCTATCTATCTATCTATCTATCTGTCTATCTATCTATCTATCTATCTATCTATCTATCTATCTATTTATCTATCTATCTATTTATCTATCTATCTATCTATCTATTTATCTATCTATATATCTATCTATCTATCTATCTATTCATCTATTCATCACTCTATCTTATCCATCTACCTATCATTTTCTCTGTACCACATCACAAATGAAAGGCAAATGTTTTATTCATACATCCCTGAGCAGTTAACATTCCAACCAGGAGTTTATGGAGCGTAAACAGTCGCACAATAATTGAAAGTTCAAACCCCAGGCAACATCATTCAAAATACACAAATGACCTTGATACCTTTTTGGCACAGGGGGTTGGGGGTAGGAAGTGAATTGGGTCCATCGCCACGTCCCGTTTGATTTTGTCATTGGAAAGCAGATGGATTAGGTCAACTATACATTTTGAACAAAATTCTTCTACCATTTCTAAGATAACAGAGCTCTACTTTTCCATTGCGACAATGTTTCATATGGTCTCTCATAGCTGGACCCAGATTGTACATTATATAGGGGCCTATGTACTTGAACAGTCAACGTCGACTAGGTAGCAGAATCAAAATGGTTCGGAGAAATCCTTCGACATGCGTGGATTTGAATTTAACCGATTTAATTTGACATCATTTTTCAAAAAGAAACTTCAACTCATTTATTTCGAAAACAGAACTGATGATTATGTGTAGTTGATTATTATACTCGAAGCTTATTTATGTGTTTGTTTGTTTGTTTTGATAACTGTAATGTGCTTCGAAACATCATGTTTATATTAAGCGCTATATAAATATTTCGTATTATTATTATTATTACCATTATTATTATTGTTATTATTATCATTATCATTATCATTATTAACACATGTTTAAGTCCATCCGGGTAAGAATTTTCTACGACTTAGCCTTATTTTCGACTTAAGCGAGGTCTGCTTGGCTTAGGTCAAGATTACTGCATTTCCTTCATGTTTAAAGTGCCATTCCACTCCATATTCTGCTGGATTTTGATAAGTAGAGTAAAATCAAACGATCAGAATGGATGAAATGTGATCAGAGTGGACCATGAAATAAAAATCTATTATCGATAATCTCGCAACTGCAGTGCCATTGTCTGCCAGATCACTACAACCTAAAATATTTATTATTTTTTCTGTTTGATTTCATGTCACCCCAGGGCACTTGTCAACCCTTGATGAAGTCACTCTACCATTTTGTTTTATTCGTTATTTTTTTCCTCCGTTCACCGATGACGAATTCAGAATGTGTGGAATTGCAGCTGCAGAGTAAAACTATCAATTTACTACAGCAAGCACTCGCTCATAGTAAATCCTTGGCGAAACAGACGCGTAGATTCACTGCGGTACAGTGAGCAATGGTGAGTAACACTCTGGGATCTCGGACATGGGATTCCGAGTTCGAATCCTAACAGGGGCATACATTATGTGATAGCCATCCAACACATCCGTTGCATTTATTGGATTATAGTGTTTTGTTCGTTTGTTTGTTTGCCATTGACCTTGTTTGTATGTAGTTTTAACTCTGTGATGTTATCAATTTTGAAGAGATGTGAAATGAATTTGAATTGAATTGAATTGAATTAAGTTGAATTGAACTGACTTGAATTGAATTGAAATATTCTACAACGTGTTCTGAAACCCACAATGCTCCTCTTGATCTACTTACATGAATTGGTGTCTGACGCTTCTGGGGGTATTGATAACGGCTCGCAGAGCCCTCGGGGAGAGGAGGAGTTACTGTGAGGGCGCTTCCTCTGGTAAACAAGGTCATTGTCATCATATTCTACGGCGCTTTCAACAATCACCCTGTGTGTCTGTGCCATTGAAAACATACCACTAACGTCAGTAGTAAAATGTGTTTGAATGTTTGAATGATTTGGGCGTGTGTGGGAGGGATGGGGGGGGGGGGGGGTAGGGTCTTCAGGAAATGGCACCACTGTAGCATGTAATGACGTCATGACGACGTATGGGGCGAAACGTATCATTACATTCAAGTTACATTGGTTACGTGACCACTGTCTGATTAAAAGCTGATCTCTGCTATCCTCTCAATGACAAAGTGGCAAAGCAAGCACCAAAAATTCAAAACGGAAAGAAGACAACAGAAACGTTCGGCACTTCAGGGCAGCGTGTCATGACAATTGCCATTGTTACGGTTAGCGACCAGAACTTCTCAGCCAATCAAAATCAAGGATTTTACTGACATTGTCAGAGACGAACAACTCATCAGGGATGGCAACTTATATGAAACGGTGCCCTGAATCGACAAGAAACTTACGTATTCTCATGGTGTGTGATGTGTGATTTTGTAAGAATTTGCACAATGATTATAACCTTCTCAAAGTGACGTCACCTATACTGATTGCGTGGTCGACGTCGATCTTTGGAATCACAAACACAACAAAGTATTCATCGTTGCCTTCAACTCGTGTCACGCAGGATTTTTTTTCCATTGATTTGATTTAGCACGTTACAAGTAGTGCACCTTTAATTCAAAAAGTCGAGACTCAATGACAACCAAACAAACAAACAAACTTGCGTTCATCGCCGCACAAATTCACTCAGCTGAAATTTCAATGTCATCACAGTGTTATACTCATTAAGCAGGTAGCATGAAAAATGAATGAGGCTAATAACAGCCGTATAGGAAATAACGAATGCAAAAAAAAAAAAAAAAAGAAGAAAGAAATTCACTTCTCAAATTCAAGCAAGAGAGAAAATTAGAATTCTCCTCAAGTTTCCACTCATGTTGTTTATAAGTATTGTATTTTACTTGGGTTAAGGGAGAAATCTAACTTTTGGTCATCTCATCACAAATGGTCAGATTCCAGGATACCTGTCTTTCCTAACTGACAGACTGAGAGCCGTTATCCTCGTCCTGGCCTTCGTTCATCTGGCCTTACTCTTCAGATGTCCATTACACATCTCAAGAGATGGATGGAGACCGGGCATTTTCCTCTATCGCTCCTCGCCTACGTAACACCCTCCCTTCTTTTCTCCGTGAAACTGACAAACTGGATCACTTCATAGCCTCACTCAAGACTCACATTTTTCACCAGGCAATCAATTGCTAACTCTCTTGGAGGACTCTGCGCCTTTGAATGTTCCTAAACTGATATATGGCGCTATACAAATGCTGTGGATCATCATCATCATCATCATCATCATCATCACCATCATCATCATCATCATCATCATATACTTATACAACTTAATCTGAGAATATTCCCTATATTTGTTACTATTATCACCATTTTTATTTTACAGTTTGAAACCATTTAGTTGACATACTGACTAGAATTTCTGTCTATCGCGCTCTCGCTCCACTGTTAAAGCCGAATGTTCCACCTGACGTTTAATTTTCATTGGGATTCAGTCACTGTGCTTAACAGATATCGATAGATATAGAGCACAACATGATTATATATCGTTATGCTGAATGCAGAAAATATATGATCATTATTTTTCAAAGGGCCCAGACGTTGAGCATTAAGTTATCATCTGTCCAAAGAGTTTTTGACAACCCCTGGAACGGCTCGAAGCGGGGGAGAGAAGCTGTCACGTAGCTACGGGCGACGCCGCGGCGGTCTGCCTATGTCGGTCGTTATACGGGCGATGCGATGGTTGAAAGGTATAATATTCACATTCAGCAGTTACAAAATGACGTCGAGAAAAATCATGCGTTTGTAAGAGGGGAAAGGGCGAGATAGACAGAAAAAAGGAAAGAAAGATAGAGGAAGAAAGAATAAGAAAGGAAGAGAATGAAAAGAAGCCTTTATGGAGGAGAATTGGGTTGTTTACCACAGGTAGAAACCACGTGGGGTAAGACTGCGTGAGCCGCGCTACAAGTGGAAATTGAACAATATGATTAATTATCTGGTTTATTTCTTGCGAGTCGCCCCGATACACGCGACTTCTCCCCGGCCGTGGCCGACTCGTCCCCTTTGTGAAATTCGTGTGGGGCTGATGCGATGGCTGCAGATATTGGCAATGACATTGAGCGAGGTATCTATGGATTAAAGAGGTGAACGGGCGTGAGAATGTAGTCATTCTATTTTTTTTTCTTCTTCTGATTGCTTTCTTTACTTATTTAGGTCGATGGAAATAAAAAAAAAACATACAGCTGAAAATAAAGAAGAAAATGGGCAAAAACAGGTATCTAAAGGCGGGGACTACAGGGAGAAGTTTCTGATATATGGCGGTAGACATTTGGCTGAGAATAAAAAAAGATTTGATAATAATAATGTCTTTTTTTTTTACCCAGGGTAGCCACTTCAGTGCTGACACTGCTCTACCAGAAAGCCATGCCGTTATCAATTACCCTAGCGTTGTCGGTACCCGTTGACACGAGAAATGATGGGTCGAATCTCGAGATGGGCATTGTGGGCAATAAAATTTTGTCCAAGGACGTATACAGGCACTTGACGGGATTCGAACTCGGGACCTTCCGATTGATAGTCAAGCGTCTCATTTACTCTGCCATGGTGCGTAGTTCAGAGCCTAGATGATGCGCTAAATATGATACATAAAATCAGTGATTAAATTGTACTTCAGATGATTTTAGATTATGTGTACATTATAATCTATACTCATTGCACGATCATTTAACAGTACCTAGAAAAATGACCTGCGAATACCTCTTGACATTCTCGAGTGCAGTCTGAAGCACTCCGTGTTTAACTTAACATTAATAAACTACATGACACCAACCAAAAACAGATAATAGCCGCTTCATTGAAATTGGACGAAGAATAATCGCAATCATGCGAGAATTTATATCGTAATATGACGAATTATGATACAAATGCTGGAAGATGCTGAAGTTTACGTATTGCACGGTGTCCTCCCCCTCCCTAAACAAAGTTAAACGTACTTACGTGTGTTTTAAAGAAGTATAACAAATATAATCGCATCCTAAGATCCACATACCCACATTCGTGTAGTGCTATTATATCAGGTTATTTTCTCGTTCAGGCAAAGGGAAGGTCAGTGGTCATTTTGCGGTATTTATATAGGGATACGTTGATGTCTGGTCAGATGAATTTTTTACTAACAGCCATCCGGCTTGGATTGCAGACAGTTACTTCAGGGATCTCCCGCAAAGGAATGATTGCCTAACGTTAAAGGGGCTTAAAGAAAACAAGACAGAAACTGGAAAGGAGAATGAAATAAAGAAAGATTGAAATATTCGAAGTTAATGGACATCATAGAAAGCAGGAAGAAAAACGTGAAAGCAATAAATTGTCTTATCCCAACCTTCATCAAAAAAAAAAAAGGAGGAAAAACGAGAGAAAATATGAAAAGGAATGCGGCATGTTACCAAAGAAAATATAGTGCCATGCGATTGTGAGAAAAACATATCAAACGCTTAAAACAGAGGTATACAGAAAGAGAATAACACCGCAAAGGAATGATAGAAATAACTTAAAGAGTGTCTGGAAAATCCAAGTTCAAGTTCAGAGTTAAATAATGCCGAATTTGCTTCGTTAGATATCGAATCTGTGATTGGTATAAGAAAGGACCAGTTTTGCGGAGCGCCCACTATATTGTATTGCTGTCGTCACCGCATTCTCACCTTAGGCGCGAGAATGCGGTGCACTTTTGTCGCGAAATCCATCTCAAAATCAGTTTTGTCATGATTTTAAACTCACACAAGGCACCGCGGCTAATGCGCCAAATCCTAGATCACAGGGAGTGAGCGTGAAGAATGATGGGGGACAAAGAGAAATTGAACGAGAGCAAACAATTTATCGTCGTCACGAGATGCCCACGAGACATGGTGTGCTTCGAAGTCTCGTGTTTTGGTTGCTTGTTTCGGCGGGTGACATTTTCTGGAGGCTCGATTTATCGTTTGGTCCAAACCGCCCAAGGCCAATCAATGTGGTTTACCTTCCTAGCTTTGCCTTGACCTTCGATTTCTGTCGCGTGCGAGTTAGCCAAGACCTGGGACTCGTAAATGATGCAAAGTTGTGATGATCGTAGTTTCTATGGACGGCAACGACTTTGAATGCCCAAAGATGATTTGTCGTTTGTTGGTTGCTACCTTAGTAACCGCAGGGAGTTATTACTGGGTAACTGCAACAATCGCAAGTTTTGTGATACTTGGCCTGGATCTAGGTTCAGGTTCGTACGTGCAGCCGCCAACTTCAATGCGTTTCGTTGCGTCGGTTTTTTGGTCCAATTTCCAGGATGATCACAGAGGCTTTAGGAGGAATAAGGCATGGGCATTTATAAGATCAGCACTTTGTCTAATCCTAGCTCAAACAATGTTTTTTGTGCAAAAGCTTGCAGATAAGAAAAGAAAAACAACAACATCAGTGTGTCTAGTATGTCTTTACTTCTTTGAATAATAGCAGCAAATACGAATTAATAGAGTAAATTTTGTTGTCAAGTGTCAAGAACCCCTCTTAAAGAAAAAGAGATCCTGTTTGTCCATGGGCGTAATAATCCCCAAACATTCTGACAACAACAAAAACAACAGCAACAACATCATTATCAACAACAACAAAAGGCTACATCTAGCACACATACTATGCTGCTGGGCACCGTTTCGTGAAAGTTGTCAGTACTGACAAGTTACCAGGCTCTGACAATTGCCATAGAAACAGTCAGTGACTAGAGCTTTTCTCAGCCAATTAAAAAGAAAAAAGAAAAAAAAAAAGAAAACAACAATAACAACAAATACAAAAACAAAAACCAACGATTTCACTGAAATTGTCAGAGACTGGACAACTTTCACGACACGGTGCAATGCTGTCACACTTAATCGGATTGTATCTGGTCAAACCCTCTAGTGATGGACAAACTAGCAGCGAAAAAAAAAGGAGAAGAAATTAAGTTTTTATAGGTCATACGGAATGCATGTGTTTTCCCCCTTTCAAAGTAAGGATGTCTTCACAGGATTTGGAACTTTTGAACTCTTAAAGGGACATTCCAGACAATTTTCATAATTTCACACCATGTAGCACTTAAATCGACAACTCCGTGTATAGATTTGTGGAATTTATTGTGGTTTTTGAGCAGAGAAACAATACTTTGAAAAACCTTAAATAAATTACACTGAACAAGGATGATGACATAGGAGGTTCACATATTTCAGAAAATAAAATGTAGCAATGTAATTCCATTAAATACCGCTTGCTTGCGAGTTCACCTGTGTATAATCTATGCATGCCTTCTTCTTTTGTTCAGCTTCCGTGAGCCCAAACTCATGCATTCTTATGGTGACTCTGCCATGTCATCATCCTTGTTCATTGTAATTTGTTCTAAATTTTGAAATTACTCTTATTCTCTTTCCCAGTCATCACAAATTCTGAAACTCTGTCCTCAGTATAACTAATTTATAGTTGTTCAAATGTAAAGATATGAAAATCATCCGGAGGTCTCCTTTAACTTTGTGACAAGCGACACAATTATACAATCATAAATTTGATACCAGGTTCCTGTGTAGGACAATATCGTATCGAAGATTCTTCACGTTCATGGCATCGAGGAAATCATATGTTTCTTTCGTTGTAACTATCTGATTTATATGTTACTAGGATCAGTGTACTCTCTCCCGTTTTAAGATCACAGGAGGAGGGTGAACTAGACTTCAGGAAAGTACTTCTGATATACCTGCGGATGAAATTATCGTGACACTTTTGCCACATTCGTCATTTTCATTTGTGACAGTATTCTCTAGTAACATCTTCATACTGAGACTACCATGTTTAATGATTTTTTTTTCGATGATCGTCAGTTTATCGAAGCGGTAATCGCTGGATATTATCTAGAAACATGGTTCCGTCCGTCTTGTCAAGTAGTCAAATAATCAGTTATGTCAACTTCCTTAGTTCCCCGGGAACGATTTTTAACATGTTGTGAAGGAGCGAAATGATGGTGCACTTGGATATACTCAGATTGTGTATTCAAATCTGTATATCTTTTTGTTGCTTCAAGTGTTGTAAAACAAAGTCTAGAATATACACGACTATTTATAGGCCCATGCATCATTTTGTCCACGGGCGTGGCTTAATCAATGTTAATCGGTGAGAGATGCCTGTTAGTTGAACCCATCACGTGATTTTAAGTTAAGAATAGTCCACACTGATATATTTTGAGTGATAGATCCCACGTTTGAAGTCATGAAAAACATGAAAGAAGAAGAAGAAGAAGAAGAAGAAGAAGAAGAAGAAGAAGAAGAAAGTCAGGGTGTAAAAAATGCGCGCCAAATTTCTTTAAAGCGTAAACGCTGTCAAAAAAAATCTATAAAACTGGTTTTCCCCTGAACGACTTCACAATATTTGTTCCGAGTTTTTATTTCTCCCGTTTTAACACACGAATTCTTAGCGTCATGTAATGGCCGCTAATTGCTATGTACCTGTTTCCTATTAGACAATAAAATGTTATAATACTCTAAAATTTATGACAATCTGTCTTCACATGGAGCTACAATGGTCTGTACGTAGTCCGCCATCTTCATTGGCGGTCCGGATGCCAAGGGCCACTCCCACTCACACTCCCCAATGCGTCGAAAAGCATAAATGAGCTATGAATTTCAACTTTACAGTCTCTGAGCTTGTGGTATGTCCTTACACATATATACGTATGGGAAATATATAAACTTTAGTACGTCGAATTTAGTACATGCAGAATAGCGGACCATTGTATAAGAAACTCTTAGTGGTAACATTCTTGGCACTGGTCTTTGTACAAACACCAACGCTTTTTTTTTTTCAAAGTTTAAGCCTCAAGGAACAAAAGTCACTGAAGAAGACAAAATAATATTCATACATGTAGGACGTATCTCTGCGGTGGTGAAAGATATTGTGATACTCATGAGACTACGCACACGAAAACCCTCCGAATGAATTAGGAGGCAAGAGTGCTTAAAACTCGATCCCTGAAAAGGAGAAAAAGAATATCAATGAATACTGTTTACACTTCATACATTCGCCGTCTCTTGTCGAATTAATTCGCTCTCGGAGGTAAAAACGTGATAGCGTGAAAGAAAACAAACCACTTGGCATACATTCTCCTGACAATCACGTCCACATGGCGCAAGTTGTGGCCATTTTGTTTACGCACTCGTCCCTTTTCAGACATTCGTGCTGCACTTATCATAGTTCACGTTCAGGCCACCCACAAAAATAACCCTAGCGTGCACACACACACACACACACACACACAGAGACCAAATTATATGCATAAGATACAAGAAGAGTTGAATGCTTAAACAAGTAAACGTCCTCATCAAATATGGAAAAATAAAACATTTTCGATGATACTGCACACGTTAAAATAATAAGAAGGATTTCTGAAGATCAAAATTATTGCATTTCATATATATATATATATATATATTTTTTTTTTTTTTTCGGCAGCTTTAATCCCAAGTATCTCAAATTGCCAAAATGGATATATCTGTTTTTCCATTTAGATTCTTCATATATACATATTTACAACGAGTTTAAATGATGCAAAACAGATACTTATATTATAAACACACGTTGCCCTGCAGCACATTCTGTCTGAGCGAAACCAGTGAAATCTCGAAGAGCTTCGGAATTAATAACGTATAATAATGAGTACGAACGTGTGGCAGGACCGTCCTAAAGATGAGTGATGATACTAAAAATCAATTGATTCTCAGACTGATATTCAAAGAAGACTAATTGGTTCGCATTTGGTAGTTTGGTTATTGTAACAGCCCGCACAGTCCGCACGATCCAAATCGTGAATCGAATCTTGTTTCGATCCTCATCCCAATCACGTTTACATTCAATCTTGAGGGGCGCCCCCTAGAGCTTACCCAAATGTCGCTCAATGTATTGACAGTCGATCATTGAATTTTCTGCAACAAATTCTGCACGCTTTCCAAAATTCACTGTCGAAAGCCGTTGAAATATTTTGATTCCTTTCATCCTCCCCTCCCCATTACAAAGGTCATTCATACACATAAACAGAGAAATTGCAATAGGCCTACGGTTGTATACAAAAACAATATTATAAATCCTGTATTTCCAAATGTTGTATAAAATGTTTTCATAGATACTACTGTTTCCAATGAAATGCAATTTTCATCCGAAGTTTTGTGAGCTTTGACATTCCAAGGAGGTTTAAGAGATGGAGTTCAACTGGCTGTAATTATTCAAACAGTGGTCACTTTTCTATTGATGTACAAAAGAATTCCACATGTGCATCTGTGCCTTTGGTGACGAGGTTTGATGCCGCCGTCTTGCTGAGCAATCTGAAGATTCATTTTGAACGTTAACTTAATGTTGGCTATATTTTGCTTGTTTATCTGTTAAATGAAACGAAATCTCACTTAATGATAAAGCTCATTAAACAAAGGTCAATTCCTTCAAGAAATATGTGCAAAAGTGTAAATCAGAGCTGTATCATGTGAAAGTGTTTAAAACTGTACCCTCCTGGAAAGCCGGTTTTATCGCTTTTCCACTTGATTCCTCCAAATAAAACTGATATGGAATGATCTTCGAGTATAATTGTATATTAATAGATATATCAGATTAGTGGCCGGGCACGGCCAGTCGAGTAATTTTCATTTTCATTTCATCATTTTTTGCGCAATTTCTATTCGCGCATCCCCGTGTCTTTTCCAGTACATACCATCTATCTTTTACAAGTAGGGATGGCGAAAAGTAATTACCATCACAAAGACATATTTTCGTTAGAAAGTGGCTGATGATTATGCAATGAGACATGAGTCAATTGTCTCCTATCTGCGCGGCAGATCCAGTTTGCAACATGCTTCAAATACTTTCGAGTGGCGGCATCAAACGTGACTTCAAAGGAAATACGACAGTTGTGACTCCATTCTCTTGAACCTCCTTGGACATTCGACCTTGAATGATCTTACCACGGATCTACTCAGCAAATCTAGACTTAAGGTAGCGTACCTGGGCCGGGTATCAAGAAAATCCACTGAATTCTTTTCTTGCTACTTTATTAAAGTAGAATTCTAGACCAGTTGAAAGTTAGTCTGAAAGAAAGAGTTAAATACAAGTATTCCAAGCAGGTCAACGAAATTTTGATATAAACCAGATGAAAATTAAGGAAGTTATAAAATTGCAAAGTTTTGCTAATTTTCACGAAACGGATCTTGAACAGTCAATCATGAATACACAAATAGTGAATTGGTAGGTCATACCCTCACAACTTGCCATATGGTTTGTACATAAAATTTTGAAAATTTCCATTCAAATGCAATTATGCCCCAGTCTTAAAATCCTGACACAGATGACTTATCATTATTTTGAAGTTATTCAACCTGGAATAACATTATGGTTTACAATATCATGGCAGAAAAATAATTTTGTGTCATTTCTTTTTTTTTTACAAGGTCAATAGAAAATTGTGAAGTGATGACATCATCAGCTCACTTGTTTACATATTCATATCAACTGTTCAAAAACTTTTTTTTTGAACTCAGCAAATCTTTGAAATTTCATAACTTTCCAAACTTTAACCCAATTTTGACCAGATTGTCACTGTTGTGCTTATCTTATTTCACTTCATCTTTTGACTTTGCATTCCCCTTTAATTGTACTGAGATAAGGGGTGGGCACACAACCTGAAAACATATCTCTGCCACCCTTTAGGGTGGATGCAAACAAAACAAAACAAAACAAAACAAAACAAAACAAGGAAAAGTAGAAATTACTCGGTGCGTAATATATGTCCCCGCCGGAAGTAGCATTTTGTAACAGAATGTGCAATATAGGTCAAAAATCAAGGTCAAAGGTCAAAGAAGTCAAAGGTCAAAATTCTGTGTAGAAGTTTTGAAGCCCTCACCTAGTGCCATCACATAAAGCAAACGGAATCGAAATCGGGTTAGAAATGGCGAAGGAGTAGCATTTTGTAGCAAAATGTACAATATAGGTCAAAGGTCAAGGTCAAAGGTCACAACTGAAATTCTGTGTAGAAGTTTCAAAGCTCCCATGTAGTGCTATCGTATAAAGCAAATAGAATCAAAATTGATTCATAAATGACAGAGAAGTAGCAAATTGAAGATTTTGATCACACACGGAGGCACACACGGACGGACGGACGCACGCACGCACGGACGGACACACACACGTACGGAGCCCGTTTCATAGTCCCCTGCTCGAACTCGTTCGGCGGGGACAAACAAACAACACAACCTCACACCAGTGCACACACAAATACATATAATATATATATATATATATATATATATATATATATATATATATATCTTTAGAAACATTTCTGTGCTCAAATGCACCTAAATTTGAGACATGAAAATGACCAGCACCTCAACACTTTGATTTACATACAGTAGTACTATGATAAATATGAACATCCAAAATGACAAAGAGAAGGAGTAGAGAACAGAATACAATTTGGCGTAATTCAATTCCGAGATTTATTTTTCAGAATTGCAGTAATGAAGAAAGGAAATGTACAATATTGTTGTATATGACAATGAATCGACTCGGTTCGTATTCCTCAGTCATCGGAAGTTGAGCATGCTTTGTGAAACACCTCGCGCAAGCAATACATTCTTATTAGACTCGATGGGACCACAAATTGCTGTATCAAACTTCCGTTTGACATCTACAGTAAACAACGACAATATCTGTGTAAGTGAATGGTCACAGTCACATAGTATATTTACATCTCTCAATTCAATACAGAGTGTTACAAATTTACATGTTCATTATCTACATATCAGAACCTTTAATATTCAGTCAAGAGATACGTGATGATAGTGTTATATATTAGAAATATAATGGCACAAAACTAAAACAAACAGAGACAACAAAAGCACGCCAACGACCGAGATCCAATCCTTATAAGGAACACATCCCCAGACAAGACATGATAATAATAATAATAATAATACAAATTGTAATAATAATAGTAATAATAATAATAATAATAATAATAATAATAATAATAATAATAATAATAATAATAATAATAATAATAATAATAGTAATAATAACAATAATAATAATTTTTCAAACAAAAATTACAATTTACATGCAGCTCATGGATAATTTTGTAAAGCTTTGACAATTTCTGTAATTGTTAGTTTTTGATGGACACACAAATCTTATTGCAAACAAAGAAAGTGTTACAAAATACAGCACTGAAACATACTACAGGTATCAGCTAATGGTTAGATTTTTACTTCATGACAACTGTACCTCCTATCAACCCACTACTACCTAACAATAAATAAATATCTACTCAATCTGCAGGCAATCTGGCTTGTAACTTTGGTTGACCTTCTATGCACTGTATGCAATTAATTAAATTTTGTCAGCAATTATGACTGTAAGGATGATACCAGATTCTAAAGGAGTGTCTTTTCACTGTGCTACTCAGTGCAAAAGGTACATTCCAACCTAATATAAAGTATCTGGGCACCTGTTGAGAAAGCCACACCTGTGGGCACAGTACACTCATAATTTCATTACTTGGTCAGCATTTCAGTCGTGCTGCTAGTTTATGACACACATACACACAAACACACATACAACATCCAACCACATCGGTGTTCAGCTTCCCGGCAAGGTCCCTTTTTATACACAACACATACCTGCCAGCCATAAAATTCAGGAAATGAATATAGCAACTGGGAGACAATAATTCAAAAATAGGAATTTTCATCCATCTCCCATACATCACTACATAGGCCCTACATATTTAGCAGGTGGTGACTATAATATAAGAACACATGGTTGAATGAAACTTCATCTTTCCAAAGAAACAGTAATGTTCCTACAATGATGGGAATACTTGGCAGGCATGCACAATAGCGTAGAGGATAATGTCCTATACCTCAAGGACACGAGTGACAGAAGCAGGAATAGAACCTTCGACTTTCTCGTTGCAAAGCCCACTTCGCTGTGCCTCCACACCGCCACGTTGTGAGTAGGTGGCACCAGCAGCACTGTCAAACTTTACAACCTGCCACCACCAACTTCAACAGCGTGCAACGAGCAAGCTCCTCGCAATGCTTTGAAAATTTCCCTCCAGTGCTCTCGTTGCCATCTCCTAGCAACGTCCTCCTTCCATTTCCATATGGCGACCACAGATCATTTGCTGTATTTCAGGTTTCTAGCCCTATCACATTTCTTTGCTCCCAATAAATATAAAGCAACCTTTTTTCATTATTTGGGAGCACCGTTTGCTGCACCACATTCCTCAAAACTTCTAATGCAAGAACCTCTGCTTTTAAAGAAAAAGATTAATCCTACATTAAGAGTAAGCTTTCACACAACTCTTCCCCGTACTTTTCAACAGTATTCATTATTTGATATGTATCGATGTAGCACATTGTAATGGAACAATTTTGGCTCCATAGAGGCACCAACCCTGTGTGCATTCGCATGCTTGCATTTGAGAAAATGTGGCACTATCGCACTTTAGAATCAGGCACTTACTAGACCTCCATTATTTCTGCATCACACTCCAAATTATCGGTAGCGAGTGTCAATTTTAGAGATCACAGAACTATCATTTATCTCCATTATTTACACATTTCCATTTCCAGGTACGAAACAAAATGCATTCTTTACCCTTTTCATGCAGGGCATTTTTGTTGATGGATGACAGCATGGGTTTATACAGACACATAAGGTTGAAAATCACCTAAAATACTGGCGGTAAAGGTGTACATGTACTCCATTTCGCTTGTTGTGCACACCGTTATTTGTAATAATGCATAGCTCCTATCTGGGCCATCATTCAGCCATATTACCTTGCTTACTTTATATACAGAGAAAGACCGGGGAATTAAGATAAGCAATGTTGTGTTTTATTGTGAGCTAGTGCATGTATGTGTGTGTTGTGTGAGTTGTGTGTGTGTATCAGTGCTATGCAACAGAAACATGTAAATTTGTTACAATTCATGCAATTACTTCAATGAATGAAAGTGAAAAAAAAAATACTAAACAAAAAAATCAAAACCCATCCATAGCAAAACAATTCATTAAGTTTTTATTGTTAATGAACTTATGAACAGCTAGTCCTGCGCTCAGTACTGAATCTCCTTCAATACTGAAAAGTCTCGGGTTCGACTGCTTCACTGCCATACCCCCATAGGAAAGTACATAAAGAGAGGAAAAACTGTTGACTGGGGAAAGAACATTTGGATCTTAAAAGTGAAGCCTGTTGATTCAAAACTTGGGCAGCCTGTAAATGTCACTCACTTTTTTTTTTCCATCTGCATGGCTAGCCAATGGGCAAGTCTACCCCTGACGATAGTGTCAGTGTGTGGATACTACAGTCCCATTTAGCGTACAATGTATGGCTGCGACTGGTCCTATGCCACTTAACCCTTTGATTACGTGAGCTGTATATGCATCGTATTTTGATGACTGGCACCAACAGCACCGCACAGCCAGAAGGGTTACTGTATACATCATAATTAGCGAGTCTAATCTTTCACGAAATTTGACTTCCCAACGATTTCATGAGTGGTTAAATTTGCAATCGTCGACTTGAGTAATGAAAGGAAACATGTACCTGCGCAGGTTACATTTATGTCAAGGTCAGAGTTAATAATTTCGCATGTTGTTAAATTTGCCTGTAGCATGTAGCACCCAGCTCGCAAAATTCATGAAATTGTAGCGAAATATTCATCATATACAGTAAACAGCAGTCTGCCGCACAAGAGAAGTTGTGGATGTCATTCCTCTTCAGACAATCAGAATAACAGACAAACCTTCCAAGACCTACAGCCTTCTGCATTTCCACCTTTCTCACTTTGAATGATGTCTGTCATCACCACTTTGAACACATCTGATTCTTTACACCACCGAGGCTAAGGGTTTACCCTATGTAAATCCTGACCATGATGTTTAAAGCACAGCACAGGAGCTGGGTGAAGTGCTATAGATGGGACTACATACCCCGGTATGTAAGCTTTGGTCAAGAGCACATGTTGTGAAGCAATCAATATGTTCCATCATCCCACAGAGCATAGTAAACTGGTACTGAATGCAGCACCAGTTTGATATTCAGCACATCCCTTGAAGAACATACAAAGAGCAAGAGAAAACATGTATTAATTTCGGAAAGGGGTAGCTTCAAACACACACGCAACCTTTTAAGAATAACAGCACGCTGAGTAATTATTTCATTCAATGAATATTTTCCATTGGTCAAAACCACAACACAGGATTGGTCAATTTCCTACAATACACGACCTTTCAGACACACTTCGGTCTACAGAAAGAGAAATAAAAGATCAAACGTAACATGCTTTATAGCATTCTGTTGAGTCTGCATTAATCACAGTGCATTTTCAACTTCGGTCTACAGAAAGAGAAATAAAAGATCAAACGTAACATGCTTTATAGCATTATGTTGAGTCTGCATTAATCACAGTGCATTCACAGTGCAAGTGAACAACATGGGGCTTTGTCTTTTGTTTACACTCAGCATTCAATCAAAATACAGTAAATCCATTTAAATGTGCAAATCCACATCTTTGTTTGACAAAGCTTGTACTTAAAGGCATACATCATCTTCAACAAAAACACACACAAAAATAAGTGTGCTTAAGCCACAAATTGGATTTTCTTCAGCCAAGGTGGTTCAAAAAACAAAACAAAAACAAAAACAAAACGGGTTGAGAGGACAGAAAAAGATACCGTAAAAGTGGAAATTTTTTTCTCTCTAGTTTCTGGTTGCGCAAAATTTGCGCAACCAGATACTAGAGAGAAAATAAAGGCAAGCAAATATTTTTGCCTGCCATATGTTTCTGTAGTTGATGTCTCGATTCTGCAGAATTAAAAGCATGTGAAGCTCTTCTCACCCGGCTGAGCACGAAAATTAGTTGCACGAAAATATACACTTTTACAGTTTAATATCTCTTCCTCTCTCCAAGAATTATTTCACTTGGAGAGGCAGCCAGAAGACATGCAAAAGCCCAAGATCAGGAAATGAGTCCACATCAGATTAAACAAAACGAAAACTTCATCTCTTTTAGACCCTCTTGTCAGTCAATATTAGCAAACTCTCACAGCTTTCTGATGATCAAAGGTTAGGATTAACAACAACAAAAAAATCCAGAAATACTGCAAAATTAATAAAACAAAACACCAGATAACAGTCTACAATATAAAATCACAAAAATTAAGAGACAATGACAAATCTGCCCTCAGTGGATATTTCTGCAGAAATACATGTACATGTATGATAAAGCCAGTGGTCTCTTACAGACGCATGACGTATCAATGGATGATATGTCTTCAGAATTCCACATGTTCTAGAATGGCTTTTACTTTACAAGCGGAAGATTTTGTGGTATGAACATAGCATGCAATTCATAAAACACATACATGCTTTGAAAATGAAAATGTGAAAAAAACTCCCAGAAATTGTGTCGATTTCATGTTTCATTAAAGAAAAAAATACTGTGATACCAGAAATTTTTTAATGCATTTTAATTTCGAGAATTTTGTGAGACAAGAGTTGTGAAATTAAGATGGACATGAAAGTTCTTGTCTACACTATATGCACTGAATGCCAGTGGCAATTCACACACACACACACACACACACACAAAGATTCATGCTGCGAAAATGGAAGTCCATTCCATTTCGCAAAAATGCCATGCTACAAAAATTTCTTGCTTAACAGTTTGATGAAGATGCTCGATTGAATTACAGCACACTGTCCTTGTCACATTCATGGCTACCTTTTAACTGGCTGTGGCATTTGGTCAAGAGGCATGACTTGTGTCCGCAATTTGTTTGATTGTCCTCTTCAAAATTTGAGGCAAAACTGTGATGTTCGGCTGAAATTGTATGGCGCCCTTCAGCAAAAATCTGACATGCACGATAGCCATGCACGGAAGGAGCATTCGAAAGCGTAAATGGTGCCCAAGTATCCATCTTTACAGTGTGTCGAAGGGGGGGGCAAACTGCATTGACTTCTGCTCAAAAGCAACAAAACAAGGAACAGAGAATCCAATGGAACCTACACCACTAAAGATGAGTTTTCGCAGATTAATTTGCTTAGTATCTGCCTGGCAAAAGAAGGGATCTCCATACACACCCACTGTTGTGCTATAACTGCAATTAAGTCTGAAAAATGACTGGCAAATGCCACTGCAGTCCCCTTTGAGAAAAATTATCCCTCCGGCAACACATCTTGCAAGCGTGACAATGCAATTTGTCACAACCAAACACAATACAGTACACTCCCATCACAACAAAAATGGTTGTAAAGAAATTTCGTTATGATGATGTAAAAAATATCAGTTCCTAAAGTCGGTTTCTATAATATCACTATATACTTTATTTTCATAGTCAGCTATCACAGAATTTCAATATAACAAAACAAAACTAGTCATATATTGATAGTCACCTGTAGAACCTTCATGTGAACACTGAAACGAGATGCACACACACAAAAGATGACTTTAAAAAGTACATTTCTAATGTTAACAATAGTGCTTGAACTATGCTATATAAATCTGGTAGCAGTTTTGAATGTAAGAAGGATGTCTCGGGCAGGAATAAAGCTAAAGTCCATGCGTGCACTGAACTGCATAATTCTGAATTCCTGATTATGAAAAATGCCACTCCTTAACTCCATCCCTTGAAAATTAATCTGGGCTGGGGAGCAAGCATCGTATAAAGTGCAAGAACTTTTTCAGCAACTTTTTATAGTGCAACAATACAATGCCATGGACAGTTACAAAAAACAAAAAACAAAACAACAACAACAAAAACCCCAATAACAACATTTATCTTTTAAGTATCAAGTGCTCTGTTACAGTGATTCTGCCACGGATCTCAATTTCTTTCAGCAAAAAATGGCAAAAAAAGAGTCTTCTCAATACTTCATTCAGGACATCAGTGGAAAGGTGGAAGTCATAATTCAAGCTTCATTAATTGCCCGCATACATTACTTTTAGACACACTCAAATTATTCCCTTCATACAAAAAGTTAACAATCTGGTTCCTTTCTCCCCCCCCCCCCCCTTTTTGCTGGACATAAAGTGTCCTGAAAATGCACGGTCAGTCCACTGGATGCTGGCCTAAGCACAGCTTCATTCTACATGGTCATTTCAACTGAGTCACTACCAACAAACTCAACTGTAACAAAAACACCTCCTTTTGCTGTCAAATCTCCTGCTACCACACTATGATCAACCTCCTCGGGAAAAATTCTCCTAATAACAACATGATATGCTGAGAAAAAGTTTTTCTGATTTATTCTGTGTAATGCTGTATGTATTATCAAAGAAAGATGTCCAAGCATAAAGGCTAGCACATGAACTTCATGCACGATCATTGCCGTATGTGAACTTCATCCTGCACAAATGCATATGCCACTGCCAAATGGCCTCGATTGATCTTGAGAGGCCAAAGAAAACGGGATATGGGATAGTAAGTAAATCACGTAGCATACGCTCCTCTTTGCTGTCAATGCACTACATCAGCAGTCATGCCTTGTGCTAGACCGTATAAAACTAATGAAGTAGACAGCCACAAGTAATACAAAAATAAGCTGTGAGCAGCAGAGGCTGCCATATTTAAACATGCTCTGAGGTGGGATCACTACGCCCCTCATCAACCAGCCTAGACCTTCTGCACAAAAGACATTCTGCTATTGTACAGAATTGAGATGACACAAAAAAGAATATCTTGACAGGATCTACCAGATAGCACTCTGCTCTGAAGCATATCGAGATATAGAATAACTTACAGTACAAAAACAATATGAGGGGAAGAAGGATAGAGATGAAAGGGGGTGGGAAGTCTGTTGCTAGGCAACCCCTCCCTTCCTGATGCCCTCCACTACCTCCCGGCTCCCACCGCTCAGTCCATCTTGAGATTGACGTAGATGTAGCGGATGAATCGCAGCGAGGCAAAGAAGGACACCGTGCCCAGCATGAGGAAGAAGACGTAACAGAAGAGCAGGGTGTAGCCGAAGAACTCGATGGTCTGGAGGCCGCCCGACATGCTGGACCGCTTGTTGTAGTAGAAGATGGCGTACAGGAACACAAACACGCCCGTCGATCTGGAAGAGACAAGTCACGAGATGCGTTTTAAGTCTGCTTGGCGGATGTTCATGAACAGTCTTTGACTTGCTTCATCGATTGTCATTCATCAAAAATATGCATCTTTGCATGAATGAGCACAGGCGACTCCTGTTACAGCAAAGTCCTCAGGAGCAGCAGTTTTCTTTTATTATATCAAAATTTCATAATAGTCAAACAGTATAGTATATTTAGATATATAGGTGACAATTTTGGAACCTACATATTGTAAATTTTCATTTTGTTGCATCAAGGGCTTTGTTATTTTTGTGTTCGTTATGTGAGGAGTGCAATGTATTTGAGTCATTGGGCAGGCAATCATTCAAAAATTGTGGCACATAGAGATCCTTACTCAAGTATACAAATGGCTTTGGATAGGAATGATATATGTGACAATGCACCTCAAAACGAACATAAAGTCGCACACACTGATTTTGCGTGAGGACTGAAAATAAGTGAAATGGGTCAACCTAGCCGAACTTGACTTTTTCATATATTCTGAAAGAGCGGGTCTTCTTTTACATTATGCTAAAATTTGGTATCATAAAACGGGCAGGAAAGTGTGTGTTTTTAGCAGTTTATCTCCAACATTTTTGGTAGAATAGTGTGATTAGGTGTGTCTTTAGAATCCCTTTTTCATTTCTGAACAAGGAAAAGTAGAAATTACGCGGTGCGTAACATATGTCCCCGCCGGAAGTAGCATTTTGTAACAAAATGTGCAATATAGGTAAAAAATCAAGGTCAAAGGTCAAAGAAGTCAAAGGTCAAAATTCTGTGTAGAAGTTTTGAAGCCCTCACCTAGTGCTATCACATGAAGCAAACGGAATCGAAATTGGGTTAGAAATGGCGAAGGAGTAGCATTTTGTAGCCAATGTACAAAATAGGTCAAAAATCAAGGTCAAAGGTCAAAGAAGACAAAGGTCAAAATTCTGTGTAGAAGTTTTGAAGCCCTCACCTAGTGCTATCACATAAAGCAAACGGAATCGAAATCGGGTTAGAAATGGCGAAGGAGTAGCATTCTGTAGCAAAATGCACAATATAGGTCAAAAATCAAGGTCAAAGGTCAAAGAAGTCAAAGGTCAAAATTCTGTGTAGAAGTTTTGAAGCCCTCAACTAGTGCCATCATATAAAGCAAACGGAATCGAAATCGGGTTAAAAATGGCGAAGGAGTAGCATTTCGTAGCAACATGTACAATATAGGTCAAAAATCAAGGTCAAAGGTCAAAGAAGTCAAAGGTCAAAATTCTGTGTAGAAGTTTTGAAGCCCTCACCTAGTGCTATCACATAAAGCAAACGGAATCGAAATCGGGTTAGAAATGGCGAAGGAGTAGCATTTTGTAGCAAAATGTACAATATAGGTCAAAAAATCAAGGTCAAAGGTCAAAGAAGTCAAAGGTCAAAATTCTGTGTAGAAGTTTTGAAGCCCTCACCTAGTGCCATCACATAAAGCAAACGGAATCGAAATCGGGTTAGAAATGGCGAAGGAGTAGCATTTTGTAGCAAAATGTACAATATAGGTCAAAGGTCAAGGTCAAAGGTCACGACTGAAATTCTGTGTACAAGTTTCAAAGCTCCCATGTAGTGCTATCATATAAAGCAAACAGAATCAAAATTGGCTCATAAATGACAGAGAAGTAGCAAATTGAAGATTTTGATCACACACGGACGCACACACGGACACACGGACGGACACACGGACGGACACACGGACGGACACACGGACGGACGGACGGACACACGGACACACACACGTACGGAGCCCGTTTCATAGTCCCCTGCTCGAACTCGTTCGGCGGGGACAAAAACCTTGTCCACACTCTTCACTTTCAACTCTAATAACTTTTGAAAGGATGATGCTACTGCTTTGAAAGTTGGCATTGATTATGGACAGAGTGTGTTAATATACAAATGATGCACAGGATAGAGTGCATTAGTGTAGGCGTAGTGCACTCGAGGGTATTTACAATTGTGAAACATGCACGAGGCGAAGCCGAGTGCATGTTGCACTACATTGTAAATACCCGAGAGTGAGCTACGCCTACACTAACGCCACGAAATAATCCTGTGCATCATTTGTTTTATAAAATGGGTCGAAAATTCGAAAACTAACATCATTTTTCAGCGTTTTTCACGTACCTTTGTGGGTCAAGACGTCCGAAGATGTTCGTCCCAAACTTTTACGCACGTCGCACTCGCGGAAGTCCCGCACATACAGTATAAGTATAATGGGGGGTTGGGTTTCCGGACACCCGCATGAAAACTTACTTATTTTACATAGAATATGCACCCTTTACCTTAAAGACTTGATATAGACTCCTCATATAGGCCTACTAGACAACATACTCTGAAAACGGCGTGAGAATTAACCTGCTAAATCGTTGGATTTGCTCTTCAAAGTGACTCCATGTACGCGTCCGGTCCCATAACGCTTGGTCTACTGTACTGTACAAAGTGTACGTATATGTATAGTATAGTACAGTATACGTACGTACGCCACATATGTTATGCACAAGGGAAGACAGGCCGGCCGGCCGGCAGCCCGAACTAGAAGTTGTTTGCAGGATTGACAGCGCGTACGCGTATGCATGCAATTCATCAAAGGAGCCGCCGCGCGCACAGACGATCGGCAATCTACCATAGGATTACAGGCAGTGCAATAGTACTGAAGTAAAGGAAGGAGGTGTGTCTCATTTCAGAGCTTCCTATTGGCTACATTCTTGAACCCATTTTATAATGAGGCATCTTTAATTTCAGTTTAATCTGATAATCCCTTCATTGTTGTTACTCTGGTGGTTTACTTCCTGTTTTTTGTCCCATTCATAGCACAGCCAGCACGGTTTGGTAAAGATTAAGCGCTTGAATAGACACTGTACTTCAGAGCCTCTTTTCTCAGTTCACACTTTTCCTGAGTTTGTGCTTTCTTTCCAATATTTAGATAGGTTAGGAGAGTCCATTTGATTTGAGTTATACATCATTTTACAGCTTAAAGTCTGCTCTTTCAGAATATGGTCTTAACTAAAAATTCATGTCTGGCGACTTTTTGTTTGTTTTGAGGTGCAGGGTCACATATTGCTCTCCTCATCTTTTGTTGGCAGCAGCTCTAGATGTTGAAGAGAATCAGTCAGAGTACAAACTTCAACACCAAGGCAGCCTGCCACATACCACCAGGGTGACCTTAGCAAAGGGACGGACATTACAGGGGGAACTCACCCTGCGCTGAAAATGGAGCGCCACCACCAGCGGTAGTCCTCGTTGGAGAGCTGGAAGTAGGTGAGGGCCACGGAGATGCACGCCGTGACACTGAGGAGAATGGCATAGACCACGAAGAGGATGCCGTAGAGGGTGTACTGCTCGCGCCCCCACAGGGTGGCAAAGATGTAGTACAGCTCCACCGAAATTGCACTGCATGGAGAGCAAGAATTTTGAGTGGTACTGAATGCCAGCACGTAAAACTCGTACAATGGGGGCCAATGAGCAGATGATTTCTAAAAGTAAAGGGCACATTCTGTCAGCCACATCCCCACATCAATATTCTACTCCTGTAAAATTCTTTGCCGCTTGACTGGTTAAGATGAATTTTGCATTTTTTTAATTCTGCGGAGTCAAAATATTAAATAGTATTACATATAACAAGCGACAAATTCACATAATTTTGTTTTTGCACTAGTTTCATGTCACGCAACGACCTAAACTTTTACAAGATACTTCACTTTTTGTTTTTTGTACATATGTGCATGCATACATTGTACATGTGATGTCGTAAGTAAATAGATCAAAATTTCATGGAAAAGACACAAAGTTTGCACAAGTGCACACCTCCTTTGTTACGTCTTTCGCCAACATGTTCACTGCATTTATATATTCTATCCCAAAATACTTGATAATCTTAAAAGTAACATTCCCGACACAGCTTTGGTATTCCGATAGGAAATTTATTTACAGCATTTCTTAAATTGGAACTGCCTCTGCAAGAACGGCATGCATAAAGTTTGCCCCTTACCTGAATGGGAGAAATCCGCCCACGACACAGTGCACGACCCACGACCGGTACCAGGGCACTGAGGGGATCTCCCTTGCTATGTTTTTCGTCCTGCACGGCGCGTCGAATCCGTCAGCCATATTCTTGCCCATGATGCCCCCTATAACCGTCAGCGGAAAGCCGACTGCGGAGCGGAGCGAGCATAATAGACACAAGACATTCATGACAATGATGATGACAATCCAAAATGACAGCGAAACCACGAGTGTGGATACTTATGACTGTAAAAATGGAAAATTTGTGCATGACTACTCTTTCAAGCCGGGCAAATATTAATAAGCTCACTTGGTCATAAGTTTGCAGACATGGGTATATCTCCAATAAAAATTCTTTGCTTGTCATTTCCAAATTATTTCAGTAGAGTGTAGAAATGTCCATTTTATTGTATGGCAACTACCATCCTTTGTTTAATATAATGAAAAGTAATATCTATGAAAAGAAACAACAAAAAGTGAACACTGCCATAAAAACAACAACGCATATTGCACAGGTAAAGAGATCCACACACAGCAATTTCGTTCCTCTGAATACATTTTGACACGTATTTCCCATGCAAAACTGTCCAGCGCAAGCATCTAACAGAGAGAGCAAATGGAAGTCAAATATGGCAGTCTCCCTTAGAGGCCAGTGCAGTATTTTAATTGAAGAAACCTGGAAGTTACCCATATGACATAAGTCTACGTGTCCTTCAACAACTTTGCTTCTGTGTTTTTGCTTTGTTTTGTTCATGTTTCTTTCTTCTTCTGTTTTTTTTTTTTTTACCAGTGGAATTCAAGAAACAAATTCTCATGTCAAACTCTCAAGGCCCAAATTATCTCTGCAAATATTTTTCAAACACATCACTCAGTAGAACAGTTTACCTACATCTTCATTAAATTGACAAGTAAAGGTCATTCAGAGTTAGAAAAATGCTTGTCATAGGCCTGGGAAACAGGGTAAGAGCTAATGCATGCAAACTGAAACAGCAGAGATAAATAAATGGAAATTGGAAACTGAAATCTCAGCACTGAAATATATTTAGTGGGGACATTCTGGAAAAGGGAAGTTGGTAATGTATTCAAGTGTAATGCACAACCTCAGAACACAGAAAGCTTGTCCAACCTTGTCCTACCAACCTTGTCCTACTTAAAGGACAAGTTTACCTTCATAAACATAAAGATTGAGAGAATGCAGCAATATTAGTAGAACACATCAGCGAAAGTTTGAGGAAAATTGGACAATCGATGCAAAAGTTATGAATTTTTAACATTTTTGTGTTGGAACCGCTGGATGAGGTGACTACTAAGGCTCATGACGTCATATGAGTACAAGAGTATAAAGAAAATGTAAAGAAAATTCAACATATTTTCACTTTTTTTCGCATAATAAAAGAGCACTTGACTTGCCTCTTTCTAAAGGCAATGGGAATAATATTACCCATAACATATGTCAGTAACGAGTCAAGGGAATGTGTACTTTTTTCAAAAGATGAAATTTTGTGAAATTCTCTTTATATTTTCCTTATATTGTTGTACGCATGTGACATCATACACTGCAGTAGTCTTCTCATCCAGCGGTGACTGTGCAAAAACTTCAAAAATTCATAACTTTTGAATGGATTGTCCGATTTTCTTCAAACTTTCAATAATGCATTCTACTAATATTGCTACATTCTCTCAATCCTTATGTTAATGAAGGTGAACTTGTCCTTTAAGTAAGAAAAAACCTAGAAAAAGTCTCTGAAAAAAAATTGAACTTGGGTCATGCTCAATTCTCTCATGACTTCCTAGATACCTCACTAGTGTCCAGGAGACATCACAGGGATGTCTCCATAACAAGTGGAGACTTGAGTCTCCACTACACATAGGTCACCGCTTAGTCTCCAGGCCAATGAGATACCTACTCTACTTATTATTCAAATGTACTGACATTTTTCCTCCGAGGTCTTCCTACCAAGATATTTCATCCACCTGTAAACTGTCACCATATTTGAATACTTGGAACCCAGTTTCATGAATTACTTTTCACTTATGACGGACAAGCGTCTGGCTAGCCACGACATTGGATGTTGACTTACTGCAGAGCCATATCATGAGAAGGAGGAGAACGGTGGTGAACGGGAGGGCCATGGTAGAGTCCCAGTGCCAGGCGACTGTGTTTACAATACTCCAGATGATGAAGGACGGAACTGGAATTGGGAAGAGTGTGGAGGACCAGTACGTGAAAATGTGTCTGTGAATTATTTGAGCCAATATCAAGCTGCATCTCACCCCATTGGTGACTCAATCATCACAAAAACTTAATGTCATCTCTGCTCTGATCAGAAGCAATATCAACAGCACTGCCATCAACATCATCACTGCCAACATCGCCATCAATATTGTCACCTTTAACATCATCATCTTTATCAACATCATTGCCATCAACATCACCACCATTAAGATCATCATCAGCATCAACATCATTGCTATCAACATCGCTATCAGCATCAACATCATCACCAACACCATCAACATCACTGTCAACATCTTCACCATTGACATCATCATCATCATCAACATCAACACCATCAACATTAACATCATCACCATCAACATCATCACCAACACCATCAACATCATCACCATCAACATCTTCATCATCATCAACATCATCATCATCATCAACATCATTAACATCTTCATCATCAACACTATCCACTTCATCACCACCAACATCATCATCATCATCACCAGTAACATCACCATCAACATCATCACCATCAACAGCTTCATCATCATCATCTTCATCATCAACACTATCCACTACATCACCACCAACATCATTAATATCATTGTCATCATCATCATCACCAGTAACACCACCAGCAACATCAACACCATCGACCTCATCAAGGAATCATTATCCCAAGGGTCTGGAGGCTTCATCATCAGTGCCACAAACACGATCACAGTCAACATCACAATGTTAAAATACCACTCTCATTTGCCTTGCAGTCATCACTACACTGCCAATGTAAGGAAGATCTTACATGTACCAGCGCTGCTCTCATCTTAATAATTGCCGTCAATCTCACAGCCCAAATATCAAGACTAATACTACAAAACACTATGAATTTTGAAGAAATGGGGGAAAAAACCCACTATGTCATCATATCCAAGGACATCTGGTACTCACCTGAAAACATACTTGATGTGAGAACAAGATTCCAGACCCAGTTCTCCCCTCCAATCTGCTTGTAGAAATTACTGGAGACATACCCTGATACACCTGTGAAGCAAATTTATGATTGGGGTCAAAAATTCATTGACCTTAAATCCAATCAATGCTGATTTGAATTTAATCTAAATCAAGTGAAATTGACTATAAAAATCAAAGCAGAAAAAAAATGTGACAGCCAAGATTCCATTTCTTCAGAAATTATGTCATCCATGTTTTCCTCCTAATTTCAGCATATTAGCAACATTTGGGGGGCTAAAAAGCTCCTACCTGTTCAGGACAAGTTTTAATTCTCTTTTCAACTATCCAACCTGCACATCACTGTTCTCTAAATCTGAAGAAATTCAACCCTGCTGTAGAAATCATTTGTCTTAGGCACAAAATTAAGACACTGAGTCATCTGCTGCACATTTCTTTAATGTTCCGAACACACTTTATAGCAAATTCAGCAACAAGCATACATGGTAGGACTACAAATTGAGAGATTGTTTTAGGAATAAAAGATCTGCATTACCTGACGTCAAGGCATAGAGTAGAATGAAAGCTGTGTTCATTGACCCGTGCCGATGAACGTTGAACATCCCACAAAGTGCCATAAGAATGATAGCTGTTGCCAGCGTCAAGAACTGCATTCCGACACCTATCAAAATAAGAAGGACATGAGAGATAAGAGACCAAAGTGTTGCAGCAGGTCAAAGAAACTGATAAAAGCAACAATTCCTCTTTCAGGTCCTCTCCTATGGAATGTCTCTTAAACAAAACATATACACAAGGCAAATGCCAAATTGTGTCTCGCCCATTCGCGTAGAAGAAATTAATGTTTTTCTAACTCCCGGAAGTTCACTGACCCACCTATGACCTTGGCCTTGTGGTGACCTTCAACTCCCCAAGGGACAGTTACCATCCAAGTTTGGTCACAAACAGACAAAGGGATCAAAAGTTATGAGCCATAATCGGAACGCACTGTAAAAACTTAACATTGGGCCATAAAAGTTCGTTGACCCCTGTGATGACCTTCAATTTTTTTTTTCTTTCTTTTTATGTTTTATTGATTTCAACTATTAGCATACAAACATAAGTCATTTCCAATTATGGTATACAAATAACACAAACAAGAAAAATAAGTTTGCGAAAAAAATTCCCCAAGGGACATCTACCATCAAAGTTTGGTCACAAATGGACATAGGGATCAAAAGTTATGAGCCATAATCGAAATGCGCCGTAAAAATTAACATTGTTCATTGACCTCTGCCTGTGACCTTTGACCTTGATGTGACCTTCATGTTTGGTAAAATGTGTAACTTTGTATAACCACTCTTCCCTCCAAGTTTGATTGAAATTGAAGTCCTCAGGAAAGAGTTATTCAAGTTTTTGTAGCATCATGAACGGACGACGGATGACGGACGGACAGACAGACGTTGTAGGCAATCCCTTAGTCTCCCCACACCTCCGGTGAGCTCGACAAATATAACCCACCAGTTTTTCATCAGTTTAGAAAGAAATCAAAGCATCATCACTTAGGATGATAACCTTGTACCGTATATTGTGTACACCAAATATTTCACAAGGTTTTTATTTTCGCGAATTTTGCGAGTCAGCTGCCAGTCGCGAAATTAAAAACACACAAAAATATTGAAACTGATCCAGATATGAATGTGACATACACGTGTACATTTTTCCGTTCAGTACAGGACTCCACAATCACAAATTAACCACTCACGAAATCGCTGGAGAGTCTTGATTTGCAAAAAATTTAAGACTCGCTATGAAAATATATGACATATACAGTACATGCACTTAGTTTCAGAATACTTGCCTACCTTCTTGCATGTTCGGTCTTATAATGTTCATTGTCTTTTTTTAATGTTTTTGTCTCACTTTCCATGTGATCCCTTTAAATCCTTTTATTTAAAATCAACCTTAGAAAGGCCTTTAGGTTTTTGTTGATTCCACTAGTATCTGACATGCCTTTGTGGGTACATGTTGGTTTGCAGATTCTTATTTACTTGACTTGTTGGTCAGATCTGCTTTTTCTTGTGTATATTTTTTGTTTTTAATCCAATTGTAAAAATCAATGAAATGAACTAAAATTTGACTTGAATTTTTCTTTTCTGGCTCCAAACAGTTTTTAACATGGACATCATAAGGGAGAAAGATATTTGACTTGCATGAAAACTTCACAAAATATGCAGAACACTGCGGCATCTAATGAGGTCTGCACAAGACACATGTTTTGTAACTTTCACCAAAATACCATACATAGAGCCTATGTGAGTATTTGTATTCTGATCAATTGATGTTCATTTGCTTTTGCTTCGAGAGCATTTGCCATGATACCATATACATAGTAATTCATTTTCACAGTTTTCATAGCTTTATATCTGTATGTACAAATTTGGAAAATATTCAAAGGGAAAATGTTTTTAACAGGATGAAAAAAAAAATTAATATATACATATAAATAATGCACAAACACTAGGAATAACGCAAAAGCTTAACACAAATGCTACACACAAGTGTGCATCATCAAACAGTGAATATGGGTGATTTCAATCATATGCATGTACACAAAAGGTACACACTGACCTAGTATTGCACACAGTAAGCTCTTGTGCGGTGGGAATCGGAAGACGTCGGTGTGAACGATCTTCCATCCGTTCTCTTCCTGGTCCAGCTCGTCCGCCTCGTCATCGTCCAGGTTGTAGCGGGCAAAGTCGTTCTTCAGAACCCGCATCTGTGCAGGAGTGGAATGAGTAACTTTTGGAGTTAGCCTTTGTCAAGTCTGGGGCTAGAATTATCATTATCCCTCCCCCAAAGTTTAGCTTAAAATTCGCTCTCTGGCTATCTAATACTGCATGCGACTTGTATTTCGTGAGGTTTTCATTTTCGCAAATTTTGTGGGTCGGGTGCCATTCACGAAATATAATTCAATGCAACCAGATACTGTCTTGATTCCATGGAACTAAGAACTGCAAAACTCTTCTTACCCAACCAAGTGCAAAAAATTAGTCTCACAAAATATCCACTTTTACAACATCCCTCTTAAACAGAAAATCCTTGACAGAGACTAATTAGACACTAGGTCCTGTACTAATGGGACATCACACATTGTCATTCAGTTCCATCTACAGAAGGCACTACAAGAAACTTACCTGGTATCTTAAGTTTTCAAAAATAACATGTTGATAACTGTCCTTTTTAACCCGTTGAGGACGAGTACTGAGTATACTAGGGCAAGTGTCTATGAGAAATGCCTGTTGTAGCAAAATCAGCCCGTCCTCAACAGGTTTAACTGTCCAACAAGTGAAGGGAAACATTTTTCACTCCCTTCTTTTAACAGCTCCACTCATGTATGTGACTAAAACATACTTCCATGACATTGTGTACGCAAAAAAATGAGAGGGGAATCTAGCAGATACAGTTCATTCCAACACTCACCAAAATAATGACCACAAATCCAAGCAGGAGAAACACAAGCACCATGGAATTGATGATGGAAAGCCAATGGACCTATAGAGGATGTCATGGAAACAAAATATACATGTGTGATATACAGTTTATAGATACATAAAATTAAATATAAAGGGAAAATATAATGGAGGATATACACTATATTTGTATTGAATAAATGCATAGCCCTACATATAAATACCGTCCCTTCTACTGTCTTATTTCAAATGCAAATAAGTTCCGGAACCCCCACAAATGATGATCTAGACAGCTATCTAATGATACAATGGTCCTGAGACTGGTATTACTTTGGAAGTATATTATATGGTAGAGATAGGAAATCTGGGAAAAGAGTGTGGTGGTTACCTCATTCCACTGAATAACCCTAAGACCTCAAGCCACGAATGTCTGATTTACATATAACGGGGCTCGAGATTCTGCACTACAAGAAATATAAAAGCAGCAAGCAAACTGTTGAGTATATATTTCATTAACCAACTACTTATTTATGTCTGTTCTAGAGAGAATCTGCAGCTTTGTACATAGTGTTGGCTCTCAATGGAGAAAAGGGATAGATGATGAAAATTACAGACCTCCAGTGTTCTCGGGAAAAAGTTGGCGTTCTTCACGAGCCGGCGCCCCCTCTCGCTGTATTTCATGGTAGTCTCGTGCCACGTGACGCTGTACGTAAACTGGACTTGGAGTGGGGGCGTGACGTCGTCCAGGCTGACCGGCTGCTTGTCTCGCGTCGTCACATTCACAAAAATGATCTGGAGAGAGAAAAAGAAGAAGAAAGGAATAGTTGGGTTGTCTAATACCAAGTTTGGACCAGATGGTGATGCATACAATGGCACAAGGAAAACAAAAAGAGGAACTAGGAGGGGAAAAAAGAAGAAGGAAGAGATAAAAAAAAAGGGAGAAAAGAAGAGGGAGAACAAGACAAAGAAGAGGAGGAATAACTCAACAAAGACAAAAGAAGACAAAAAAGGAAAAACAAAGTAGAAGAAAAATGAGAAGACACAGAAGATACACAAGCAGGAAAAGTAATGACAGAAAAAAGAAAGACAAAGAATAAGACGATGAATGAATGACACAGAAAAAAGATAAAAAAGGAAAAGAAAAAGAAGATAAAAAGAAGAAAAAAAGAAGATGGAAAGACAAAAAAAAGAGAAGACAAGAAGAACACAGAAACAAAAAGAAAACAAAGAAAAAGAAGACAAGAGAAAAGAGAGAATACAAAAAGAAGGAAACTATGGAGGAGAGAAAAAGCCTAGAGGACAAAGGAAAAAAAAAAGAAGAAGAAGAAGAGAAGAAGACGAAGATGACGTCAGATATAACCTCATTAGGGCTATCAGTGCTCTACCTGATGACCAATTCCACCAGTACTACAGGTACTTCAGATTCATGAAATTCATTTGAATAATTACGCAGTACCCGCTGCATGCTTTAAGGATAAGAACCAACATTTGCTGTCGGGGCGGAAGCTCGGTGGTCTAGTGGAGATGACGCCTGTCCAGAGATCAGGAAGTCGTAGGTTCGAATCCCGCTCAAGTATGTCCGCCCATGATTTTTTAATCATGGCTATTACTAAAACACTGATCAATTCAGTGCTTATTTACGTCGATGTAGGGCAATTTGTCAAACAGTTGCAACTACAGGTACTTGGTTTCATTTCTTGGTGATGCGGACGTTACGGGTGAAAAAAAAAATGATAATGAGGGGGTTTTTCTTGGAGGGGGGTGGGCCAAAATGAGAGCCAGAGGGTTTCGTTCTAAGGTGTCCCTACGTGTCCACGCTGATCGTAGTATGCAAACTACGAAGCATGACTGGCTAGCAAACAATCCTTGAATGATAATGTCAGAGGTGACAGTCTTGCTTTGCCAGATGTTCTAGAGCTTCCTCCATGTATCTACCATTTTACATTGGCTCTACGTGAGTGCTTCCATAGGGGTCGCTATAATCAAGAGAAAGGCCACATGTACGTAAACCTTTACGCTGAGCAAATCCCTTCAATCTTTGTCTTCGTGGGACTTTCAGAAAAGAGTTTGAATGTGGTGATGTCTTGCAAGATGTGGCGACTGCCTTGAAAGAAACTTTCTCTCTCTTCTTTTCCCCTCTCATCTCGTTTGACAGGCTATTTGACGTCATCATACAACTTTCAGAAAAAGGTTGGTACATGTGTCTCGTGAGAAATGGCAACTACATGCTTGTACCATTGAAAGATACCTTGCACTCTCCTTTCTTCCCTCCCATATTTTGTTAAATGTGTCTTGTAAATTGGACATTCACATACTAGCATTTGATTTTGACTGTAATTACATAAAGGCAGCGAGTCAACCAAGCTGGTAGCACATCTGCCTTGCAACAACTAGCTCAGAGGGTGTGGTGGTCAAGCAAGAGGCCCCGGCTAAGCAATGCGGTGTGTTATCAAGTCATCCCCTCTTGTGAGGAGCAAAAATTGCTACCCCCCCCCCCCCCCCAATTTGCTCTCAGCCAATCAGATGCAAGAATTTTAGTAGCTTACATCAGCTATCAAATTTGTTATTATTAATAACAAGTTCTATGAAATGGGGCCCAGGTATTGGTCATAGGCGGATTTAGCTTTGGCACCCATTTCTTCTTATCACTTCTCTCTTGTCCATTTGCCTGAACTGGTATGGGAGGAAAGTTAGACATTTCATTCATTTCACAGCATCTTGCAGTTTTCAGTTTTCGGTTAAACAATTTTCATTACATGACAGACAGTTCTAATGGACAGGAGTCAGTGCATAGCAGAGAGGAGACTGTTACCTGATCTCCGTTGTACTCTATGTGGAAGTGATGGTGCACCCACAGGTAGATTTTATGAGTGTGTGGTATGAAACCACTCTCCTGGAAGTGGCCCACAAATCCTCTGAGTGGTATCTGATCTGCAGGCAGAAAAGACATGAATGAAAAGGGGAAAAAGAGGAACATCAAATACTGTAAAGCACAGATATACCGATTCCTATCAGCAGATGTACTTACCACTAAACTACACAGTCTGAATCAGCATCGTTGGTCAGTAGAAGAAGCCCCTGTTAAAAGCTACATGAACATGTATCACCTTGTGAATCTAAACCCATATGGCCTGAAATAATGACACCTCTTCATAAAAGTATCTTCATAATCAATCAATGTAGAGTGACTTTGGTTGAGCATTTAAGCCTATTGGCACCATTGAGCCTAAATAATTGACTGTGTATGCGTACAAACACACTGCTACATTTGTAACTGGACTATAGGAATTGACTGAAGAAGATAAAATCAATGAGGGGGGGGGGTCCACTGCAGTGATACGGGGGTATCGGCGGGTCTGTTTGCATGTTCCGGAGTATCCACATTGAGTCAAATGTTCTGTAGGTTGCAGTGTAACTTTTACCATGGCAGGGTTCGAAATTGGCGATGGTCCACTGGCCATTGGCCACCCAAAAACACGTCGGACTAGATAAAAATCATAAAATTCTGAAGTTACTAGTCCGTCTGGCTAGCCAAAATATTGCTTCAGTGTTAAAATTGATTCTAAGTAGTCCGCCTGGCTAGTTAAAAAAAAAAAAGTTAAGTGCGACCCCTGCATGGTAGAGATTGCACTTTCTTCCTGCAGAAACATTAGGTCATGAAAATACTGACACATTTACAGATTACCAAAGCATACTTTAAGAACATTATCAGAAATTATCACTATTAGTGAAGATATTTCTAAGATGGCTAGCATGTGTGTTTTTTTTTTCTTTTTCAGAAGCAGATATCAACTACGATCACATTGTTGTGTGTAATCAAGTTCAATGGCAAAAACAGAACCTGCAGCACATTAAACTTTCATGAGGTTGTGAAGGTTAAAGAGAGAGTTCACTACTGTTGGAAAATACAACTTGAGTTAACATACTGATATTTGAGATGGTCATGCCGTACTTCCGATAATGAATATGCATCATATTTGATTCAAATGTCACACAAAGAGTACTGTACAGTGTCTTTTTCACACTACAGTTTGTTGACATTTCAAAGAAAATACTGGCAAAGCTGAATGTAAAGTGGATGCTCTTTCTACTGTTCCTTCCTTAAAGGACAAGTTCACCTTCATAGACATGTGGGTTGAGTGAATGCAGTAATATTTAATCAGTAAAACACATCAGTGAAAGTTTGGAGAAAATCGGACAATCCATTCAAAAGTTATGCATTTTTGAAGTTTCTGCTCAGTCACGGCTGGATGAGAAGACTAGTTAGTATAGCTTGTGATGTCACACGTGTACAACGATATAAAGAAAGAATAAAGAAAATTCAACATATTTCCATTTTTCTCGCATAACAAAAGAACACTTGACTTCTCTCTTTCAGAAGGCAGGGGGAATAATAATACCCTTAACATATGTCAGTAATACGTCGAAGAAATGTGCACTTTTTTCAAAAAGTGAAGTTTTGTGAAATTTTCTTTTTTATTTTCCTTATATTCTTGTACGCATCTGACAGATGTGACAAATGTACTTTAAAAATTCTTAACTTTTGAACGGATTGTCTGATTTTCCCCAAACTTTCACTGATGTGTTCTACTAATATTGTTGCCTTCGCTCAATCGACGTGTATATGAAGGTGGACTTGTCCTTTAACCATTAAGATGAGATATGTTGTTTTTTGTTTTGTTTTTTTCTTTTCATGACCTACATTTATGAACTTTTCTGAATGCATGAAAAGAGTAAGAGCATTCATATCCTTGCAGTACATAAGATATCCCTCTGTGGTCACACAATAATGTTTTTGTTTTTTATTGTTTGTTTTTGCTCTGAAATACGCAAATAATGGGATTAAAGACAACCCCCGTCCTTGTTAACTCACCAACAACAAACTCAAAGTAGTAGAGATCTTCGATGGCCTCGCGCAGTTGCTTCAAATCGGCCTCGGACAGCTTCATGACGCACAGCTCGCTGTTGACGGCATTCTCTGCGAAACAAGCGACAGCAATTCGACCACGTTTGGAGAGTTGTCCATTCAAAAGTTACTGCCGTGTTTCTCAGCTCAAAAGTCTATGGCTTCGTGTTTCAGTACACAGAACAGAATAACAAGATTGGGCATTCCCAATACCTTAACCTAGCAGACAGGGTGAATTTGTCATTTTCATGGCCAATTTCTTTGCCCCTCTACAGTTTTATAGCAGTCACTATATTTTCCCCTCCCATTTTCCCTCAGGCAAACATTCCTTCTGGATTTGGGCTTCTAGTCACTTCACCACTATTCTGATTTTATTTCAAATCTGAGCACATGTGACAAACTTTTAGCACACAAAACTAGACAAAAAAATGAATAAAGAGGAAATAAAGTACAAAATAGATAAATGTCTAAAAAGCTTGATATTAAACACAGAAAGGACTACATGAATAATCATAAATACTATTAAAGACTCAACAGTCCTACTACAAGTTAACCTTCACCAGTATTCATGCAGAAACCGTCCCTACAAAACGAGTAAATGCTAAAGAACATAAACAAGTGAAAAAAAAAAAAAAAAAAGAAGAGGAAATGCATAGCATATGGTAGGAAGTAGCACCTCATGTAAGTGATGATAGCATTGAATGATAACGACAATGATAATAATAACAACACCAACGTACATTCACAATATATCACATTTTGTACTAACATTTCTAGGTACTGTGGGGCATTATGGTTCCAAGCAGATCCACTATTTAAACCTTCCGTTAGAATTGTCAACCACGACCACAAAAAGCACCATTGCACACACCTTTGAATTTGATTTTGTAGGTAGACACCGCCATACGATCTCCATCCAGAATCTCACCCAGTGTCAGGCTCTTTGTCTCTACCTGGAGCAGAAACGAATCAAATAGAGTGCACTCCCATTATATCAAACACAGTTATAACGAAATGCTTATTACAACAAAGTAAAAATTCAGGTCAAAATATTATCATCTATACATTTATGTACTTTACTGTTCAGCTACAATGAAATTCGATATAATGAAAGAAAACCCCCAGTTCCGAGGACTTTGTTACAACAGGAGTGCACTGTACCACGATTATTGAACTGCAACATCTACAAAGTGTATGTGTGAGTGAAACTTACATGTACATCACCATTTTAAAGGAGAAAAGGAAAAAACTCTTTAGGGGAAAAATATAAAGCATTATCTATAATGAACATAATATGTTGAAAATACTCTTCTGACATGTCATCCCAGTGAATACATCCTATTAGATATAATACTGTATAAGCTGTTGTTTTCGCGAATGAGGAGGTCAAGGACAATTTCGCGAGATGTTGTTTTCGCGAGTTTGACTCTGAGGCTATCATAAGTGCACTAATGACTGTCAATACGAGATATTTTCGCATGTTGTTAAATTCGCGAAAATACCAGTTTATCCAGTACCCTGTATGAAGTTGTGCCATACCTCATTTATGCAAGAAATTTAGGTTACAGATGATTGTGAATTGGGTTACAATGACTGCTTATTTTCAAACAAGCAAGGGGTAACTTTAAATATGTGCACAAACTTAGAAAAAAAAAAAAAGAATTGAGAAGAGACAAAAATAGAGAAAGAGAGAGAGGAGGAAGTAGAAGAAGGTAAAGCAGCAGGAATAGAAATATCAAGGTAAAGAGACAGAGAAAGAGAACGAGAGATGAGCAGGGAAGGGAGGGAGGGGGTTCTTGGAAAACGTGTAGATGACTTCAGGCTACGGACAATGTGCAAGATCATGAGGGACAAAGTCTGGTATACAGCGAGGGCATATTACATAACAGATGAAGAAGGAGGATGAGAAAGACCATATGTTACACACGTATGATAGAATGAAGAGGGCATTGACAAAAAGGTAGATGAGAAATGCAAAAGAGAAATACATTGTGAGGATGATGAGGATAATGATGATGATGTGATGATGATGATGATAATGATGATGATGTGATGATGATGATGATGATAATGATGACGACGATAATGGTGATGATGGTAATGGTGATGAAGATGATGATGTTGATAGTGATGATGATGATGATGAGGATGTTGATGATGATGATGTTGATGACAATGTTGCTGATGCTGGTGAGGATGATGATGATGGTGATGGTGATGATGGTAATGACGATGATGGTGATGACAATGATGATCTTTCATATCTGGGCACCATTTTTTTAAAAGTTGTCAGCCCCGAAAAGTTGCCTGTCTTTGACAAAATAGTAACAGTCAGTGACCACAATTACCATAGCAACAGTCAGTGACCAGCGTTTCTCATCCAATCAAAACCAAGGATTCTACTGAAATTGTCAGAGACTGACAACTTGTCAGGGCTAACAACTTTCATGAAACAGTGCCCTGATGCTTACCTTTTCTGGCCGGCATACCGGCAGCTGATAGTAGTGATATGTCTCATGAGGGTTGAAGTAAGGCCCAACCTTATTGACGTAGAGTGGAACCTGTACAGACAGACAGGCAGAGATGGATAAGAAAAAGAAAGTAGAACATTATGAAATCTGCTCTGCATGGAATATACAGCTCTGGTGACTAGTTATTATGCATTCAAATGTTGACTAAACTTTCTTCACTCACTGTATATATCTACTGTATGACAACTTGAAAGCTTGCCAAAGGACAAGTGACACTAACCTGACTTTGCATCATTTTTTTCACATGTATCAGTAATATCAGTAATAATATCAGTAATACTATCAAAGGGGATTGCTAGTAACTGATTAGTGGGATTCAGTGGGAATGCTGGGTGATGATTGTTCCAATCCTTGTGGGATTCATTTCAGAGTACATTATATATCTATTGTTGTGTGAAAATTATTTGCTTCAGAATGGTCTCATATTCAAGTAATGTGCAGTTTAATTGCCCCATCACTATACAGGCATGCTAACCTGGAAACATTAAACTGCACATTACTTGAATATGAGACCAATCTGAAGCAAATAATGTTCACACAACAATAGATACATAATGTACTCTTAAATGAACCCTACAAGGATTGGAACAATCATCCCCCAGCATTCCCACTGATTCCCACTGATCAGTTACTAGCCATCCCCTTTAAACAGTGTTGAAAGAATCACAATCACACAGCAGAACTTCATAAGCCACCTATTTTTCTCAGATACTTATCCCTTCTCCACTATTTTAGAATGTCAAATGACATGAAACCTTCATACTTGCGCTGTGCACTATTTGTCATCTTTTGATATATTATTCCAATTTTGTCATGGATAACTCTGGTTCAAGTAGAATACAATACAAATACATAATAAAGAGGGCACTAGATTTTTCCAAAGATACAGACCCCAAGGGTGGTATTTTCTGTTATCATTATCATTACTATTTATTCAGTATTTCAGACATGTGTACAAACACAACACAAATTTGATTCAGCATGACAAAGAATAAAATTATAACACAACCATATTAATCAGACATGGAAAAACAGGCCTACCACCTAGACATCTATAACACTGTATAGCAACATGAGAAACGGGGCTGTCAAAGGCAAGAAAAGGTATCATGGAGGCCTAAATGCAATTACCACGACCCAGAGGTCTTCTATGTATGATTTGGTTCAAATTTACGTGATTGGATAATCTATTAAGTTTATCCTGCAATTTTGGTACAATTTGGTTCTGTGGAATTCAAGATAGACACATGGGGGGTCCAGATACCAAAGACCAAAGTACACTTGTATAGTAAGGGTACTAGGTCTCGCGCAGGGACTTAATGGTCGCGCATAGCGTAACTGCGTATAGCAAGCAATATTACGCGTAGGACTAAGCGCAAAATTTGCCGATACGCCCATGGAATAAACATACCTGACAACCGCTAAACATGAGAAGGAAGCAGGTAAGAAATTTTTCACTAAATTTCCAATTTTTTCGAACAAATTTTTCACTAAATTTCCAATTTTTTACCTTGTAATTTACCTACCTTAGCTTAAAATCTTTTTAAAGGATGTTGTAGCCTAGACGTGTCGTCTCACTTGTCTCGTTCGTATGATCGTAGCCGATAGAATTCGTAATTTGTTCGATCGATCGTTTATAATATTCTACGAAAGCCGAAGCACGTTACAGCCACAGAGAGGGGCAGACACTTTCACGCATGAAACTACATAGGGCAGCTGCGCGACCTTTACATACCCCGAGAAATTGAACGCATAAAATTAAGTCCAACATACAAACGGCGACAGCGCACTACTCCGTCATCGTATCATCAGGAGATTCTGGGAGGTGATTTTTCTGCATTTTCGTGATATTTATTGAGAAATTCAGGTACGATTGTGGAATAATTTCTATTATAAGAGCATCACAAATTTTCGTGCGCGATATCTAGACCCCAATACCATACTTATTAGTGCCGAGTTCTGACTTAAGGAGCTCTGCCCTTTTTTTTTTTTTTTGAGTGAACCGAGTATGGTACAATTTTGTAAGTATTACCCGTTACTACAATGTTGATACCAAGGTAGAACCTACTTCATTTGCTCAACAAAGTTACATGTAGGGTAACATCCCCAGTATTCGGTCACTTAAGCTTTTTTGCAATATTTTTCAAACTAAAATAATACATACCGGGTACATACATCATATCTACAGCAATGAATGTGAAATATATCAAATTTCTTTAATCTCAACTTTCATTTCGTTAAATATCTCACAGAATTGCACAAAATCGCGAAATATTTCACCTTGAAAATTCCCCAGTATACGGTCATCGGCTCAAGTATTCGGTCACGCGATGTGCGCGTTCAAAGTCAATGCGTGTTCAAGGCAGCTGAAAAACGCGCGCGCGCTACCTTGTTGGCGCAAAATTGCATCGGGGAAGTTGCGGCGACCGTTGGTGACCGAATACTGGGGCCTCGGCACTTGCATTCAACCCTTGAACATTGGGACACTGTATCGGCACGTATGGTATGGACATTTTGTTTTTCTTTTGCGTTTTTGAGGATACCATTACACTTCATGCTTGCGATAAGTGAAAATTCCCACGAGAGAACGGCGTATTTCTCGATTTTTAGAGCTTTTTCGGCGACCCGTACTCTTAAAACTGGGCCTTATCCGCGCACGCTTTTGGAAAGTAGCGCCGATTCTGCACTTTTGACGGTAAAATTTGGGATTTTGGATGGATTTTTGGAGGGGGCTAAGGGAGTTTCCTGTTAGTATTGTGAATGAGTGTGCAAGTATGTGAATTAGTGTGATTTGCGTGTGTTGTGACAGTTGAACTTACTGGCTGCTGGTGACTAGTGATAAGTGACCGAATACCGGTGCCTGACCGAATACTGGTGCCCTTACCCTAGACTCTTCAAGGGTTGTGCCAAGAATGTTATGATACAGACTGCTTGGGTCTGGGACTCTTTTCCTGGTGACACACATTATGCTCTTGATTCACATTTTGATTTTAGAGGATAAGAACACTAGCTAACAAGTGTTAGGGCCTAACCACATTAGGCCTAGATAACATTAGTGAGTAGAATCTAGTGTGACAATTTTAAATTAAATTTCATCTAAACACAGACAGTGGTGTCACAGAGTTCTCGACCAATGCATTTATGCAATGAGATCGCACTCGCAGGATCAGATTCTCTTGCTACGTAGGCCTACATGTAACAATAACATGTAAAATTTATTAAATCTAACGTTAGGTCCATAACTAGGGTCTCTAGAAATTAAAAATCTATGGGTAGGCCTATAGGCCAAACTGTTAGATCTAGAGTTCATACAAACAGACTTCATCTTAGCGATAGCGTAGTGTTTCGTTTCATTCTGCAGATTGTTTCTCCACCCACTTGACATGATTGTCATGACTTGACGTGGCCCCTTTGACCAGTTTCTATGTGTAGGCAGGTAGAGAATAGGGTTACCGCGGGCACCCGCATCCGCACCGCGTACCGGTCAGCGCACAGCTAACGTTAGAGCCAGCGCCAGCGGGGAATAAGGGGCCCGTTCCTCCCTAACTATCCCGAGTTTCTACAACTATATTGTATATCTTATCTTAATATTGAATAGTTGTACGAGAAAATATCATCGCCCAAATAAACAGTGGGCACGTTCACTGCCTATCATACCTCGTCTCCATCTTTGAAGTGATTTCCCCCACAAGAAACAAGTTGAAATAGTGAGATTGCGGCGATAATTCTAGCCAACACGACAGTCGCCATCTTTAGTTTACAGTAACCTCGTTCGCAAACGTTAAAAAGATGATTGACGATATCTCTTAATATTTGATTTTTTTTCAGATTTTACATGTATGCATCATCATCAATAATTGTCGATGATATTTTCCTTGAAAAACACTAGGTGTAAAAATGGACACACAGGAAATAAAGCTTAAGATAATCCCTTTTCGCTTTTCCAATCTATAAGTACTAACACAAAGCTGTATACGAGAGGAACAGTGAGGAGGAGCAGCGAAAAGTACCTTCCGAAGCGCAAGCACTGCTGCATCAATCTCCGCGCTGCATGCCACTCTACTGGCTCTGTTGAGCTTCGTGTGTGTGGGGATGAATTGTGCGAACCTGTGTATAAATATCATAACATATCTCCTACATATTGCTCCTGATGCTGCCTGACTCTTTCTTGATATAACATCACGATAGTCGCATGTAAATGAGATTTCATGTATCGAAGGGTCATCTACCTGAAATAACTTGCCCAGTTGCCATTTATTACGCAAACAAGGAAATGTTACGGGAAGAACTATATTCACTCGCGCATTTGCATTCACTGAACTATGCGTTAATCCATAATCCCCGCGACCTTTAGCTAAGCTGATCGCCGAACAAAGCCCGAGATTCACTCGTCGAGCGACAGAAATAGAAGCGGCAAATTCGCCGTTTGCGTCATTTTGACACAAACAGCGGTCGACTTGCAGCGAACTCCAACTTTCATCGACCATTCGAGCTCTTTCGGAGTTACACATCGGAAGATTTTCAAGTGCAAACTTGGTGTAGATTTTGCATGTTTCCGATAATCTTGCCGGACAGCTAAGCCTAATGCAATGGATCTGCAGCAAACTGTGCAAGATCTCGCGGAAGCATGGGTGGCCGCGAACACAGATACGAGTTTCAGCCGTACGCAGGTAAATAAAAACATGACGTATTTGCAAAACAAAATCATCTAACGTTGCGGGATTTTTAAGAGATGTGATGATCTCATCTACACAAAGAATCATTATCTTACGGAAATATATCGAAAAATCCCTCTTTTGTATGGTGAATAGTGTCTTGCAGGGAATGTATTTCCTCGATTCAGTTCTGGAGCTGTGCCTCCCTATCGTATCACTGGCTGCTCATTCCGCCGGAACTCCGGTGGTGTGGTGCGCAGTCACGGTGGATGCTTATTCGCCTGCTCCAGCCTACGCCACTCGTAAGATAAGGGCAGCTTGTGATGTGGCCGTGCAGTGTGCCCTGTGCAGTGACGAGGATCAGTGCAAATATACACTACACTATCTGAAATTGCCTTCTCACACCTCTTGGTAGAATACCAAAGGGTTTAGAATGCATATGGTATAGTGTTCATAAACTTTAAATGTTCTCATACAGAAATTAGTCTGATTAGTACACATGTCATGTCACAATGTGTAGCACAATGCACAATATATGTTCTAAAAAATAACTTCTACTCCAGCTCTATTGCAAAACCTACAGGTAAATGATGTCTAGACCCCTGTCTAGTGGATAACAGTTATGCTGGCTCGTTTTCTGTACATTGATTTTGAAATACTGATGTGTAGTTTTATATTTCATTTTATTGAAGGTTTCTAGTCCCCTACTGCTACTAGTAGTTGTACATTGTACATTGTATGTCACTCACACTTTGCTTATTTTTTTAATTCCTTGTAATTTTGTTTTGTTACGTTTTTCAAATCAGCAGATTTTTCTGTGACTTTAAAGCGTGATGATAGGCTCCTATATATCATATTCAGTTTGTTGAATGCTGAAATTTATATGAACTGTGCATCAAACCGGAATCGAACATTTGCTACAATTCACTTATGAAATGGATTATGTTATTATTATTTTTTGTTTTTTGTCAGTGCACATTTATCACATTTTCATGTGCATGAGGCTGAATGATACATTTGAAATGAACAATAAGTGTAGGCCTTTTATACACACTTTGCATACAACTTGTTTGTACAACATTGAGCAAATATCAGAAAAATATTAATACTGTACTTTATACATTGCTTCAAAGTACATAACATGCATGCCTTTTGGCTAAGATCATACTGTGTAGTAGCATATCAACAAAAACAATCTATTCTGCTCTATTTAAACAAAATCCTTAGGCCTACAAAATATGTACTTAAAGCATAACATGATCATTGTTATTGTTATAATTGTTTTTGTACTCATTTTTATTTAAATATATTTGATGCATTTTGATGATTTGTTGGGAGGTATGATTGGTCAGTTGTTCATTCCTAATACATATAGCTGTACTTGATACATGTACCTTACAATTGTGTCTGTTTACATATTGTATTCTTGCACTAGCAGTGTAAGAACAAGAATTATTGTCCACAATTTGTTTGTGATACATGCGTCTCGCAACCCTCGCTTGTGGCAAAGATGGAAGTTGGTTTTTCTTCCAAGAGGTTTGAAGAGTTTATTGGAGCGCAAGACTTTTAATAGCCATAATACATGTAGAATGATTTTACCTCAATTGAATATGTCTGTATGAATGAAATTACAAAGTTCTGCAAACTCTTTTGGGATATTTTAATATTCTCTTTGCTAATTGTGGCATTTGATCTTTCTATGAGGCTATTCCATAATGTTGGCAAAGAAAAGGGGAAAAAGTCAATAAAGTCCATGAACAGCGCAGCCTTTTCTAGACTAGCAGAGTTCCAGTTACATGTAATTTGTGCTCTTAAAATAAACCCATTGGTCAATAGCAGTACACCTCTGATAATGTCAACCCCCCCTCCAAAAAAACAAACAAACAAACAAACAAACAACAGTAGGGGATATAAAAAAGAATATGAATCCCAACTGATACTTTCATAAACTTGGCACAAAAAGAGAGAGAGAGAGAGAGAGAGAATAGCAAATTTTGTCATTACACACATTTGGCATCTGAGGAATGTTCATATTTAAGTTCGATGTTTGTTTGTTTGTTTGTTTGTTTTTAAATTTGGTGTTCCCTTTCATTTTCCATTCATCTTGTGCTCAGTAAAGGGTGCCTATAGAAGAAAATTTCCTACTGTACGTACAGTTTATACAGTATGTGTACACTGTATGCCAGTAGTTTCATGATTCGCCATAGTACACAATATTAAACTCTATCGTCAGCTGATGAAGCAAATCACACTTTGATTTTGATTTTTTTTTTTTTGTAAAGGACAAGTCCACCTTCATAGACATGGTGGATTTAGTGAATGCAGCAATATCAGTAGACCACATCAGTGAAAGTTTGAGGAAAATCGGACAATCCATTCAAAAGTTGTGAATTGTTGAAGTTTCTGCTCAGTCACTGCTAGATAAGAAGACTACTACATGTACAATGTATGATGTCACATGCATAGAACAATATACAATTGTAAGGAAAATATAAAAAGAATTCCACAATCTTTTTTTAAGTGCATACAGTCTGTATCCTTTGACTCACTACTGATGTACATGTATTCCCCCTGCCTTCTGAAAGAGGCAAATCAAGTGCACTTTTATTATGTGAGAAAAGTGAAAATACATTGTATGTTGAATTTTCTTTATATTTTCTCCATGAATTCCATGGTGACTTCACAAGCTGTAATAATCTTCTCATCCAGCGATAGTGGCATTCAATCTTCAAAAATTCATAACTTTTGAATGGATTATCCAATTTTCCTCAAACTTTCACTGATGTGTTGTTGCTGCATTCTCTTATTCCTTACATGTACAAGCTTGTTGATGAAGGTGAACTTGTCCTTTAAGGACAAGACTAGCCTGCATTGTGCAATAATGTAGTAATGACAAGTTGTGAGTTTCCAGTCATATACGTATGACTTGTAAATTGTAAAGCTCTCATTTGCAGAGTTTTTTTTGTCCACTCATGTACGGTACTTGAGGTTCTCTGAAGAGCAGTACATCAAGAGCAAAAGCAGAACATGGGAAGCATGTTGATATCAAAGCTCCCCTTCTAAATCCTGCACATTTAAACATTTTTTTTTCTCTTTTTAAAGGAGTACATTGTATAGTCTTAATTTATCTGAGACTATGAGCTCTTCAGTCTCATTTGTATAGTATTTCCATTGCATACGGTACCTGTACACCATTTATTGAAACTGCTTGCTTTATGAACGAGCTTCTGTACGCATTGACTATATGTATGATACCCTGTACAAGTCAGTGCATTTTTATGATTAGGATATGGATCTACAATGGATTAGGGTATGGATCTACAATTACTACTTAAAAGCTGGTAATCTAGATATTTCACAGGACTGCCCAAGAGTTATGAAATCTGGAGTTAGAGATTCATCGTGCATATTGCACCAGTATTCAAAGTTGTACATGTTGTTAAAAACATAGTGTAGGCTAAAAGTTTTCATGATGACAGCACCCAACAGCTGTACACCTGTTTGTGTTATGGTGTACACATTGTACAGCTGTAGCTCTCCTGGTTACCATGGTGATGTGCGACTTCGCTTGTGAATCACTCAGCATGATGTGGTATGATACATTGTACAAATATCGTACTCACACTTGCATTGTCTTGAAAGAAATATTTTTGTTTTTGTTTTTGTTCTTGAGATTTCGACAACGGCGGTACAAAATGTATTTTGACAAGGACCTCATTGAGGGTCTATGAATATCATCCAAGACTTTTGAAATGAACAATTTAACTTTTTAAAGGCAAATTTGAAAAACTTACATGTCGTTGCTTTTTATGTCTGTGTGCGTGTTCGTAATTTAAAGTTTTCAATCCTGCCTCATGGTGAATTGTTATACACCTTAATTGCACAACTGAATTCAATCATTATCAGCAGTATAGCATTCTCACAAATGAATTCCTACATATTTGTACTGGCGGTTTTCACAAATAAGTTTCAACTTTTGTATTTTATATTGTTTCAGATTCATTGATCCTTTGCTTTCACTTCATCCTACACATTTTTCTTTCTTTTATAATGTCCTCTTTAATACCACAAACTCATTCTTCCATGGATATTTCTTTCTCCCCTCCCCGCAGCATCTGCAGGTTTACGGGAATACCGCACCAGAGGAAGCCGAAGAAGGGACCGAACCTTCGACGTCCAGTGAGGGCGACTTCAACCCCGCCGTGGCGACGCCGTCCTCGCCCCCTCACGGGCCGCCGGGCGGAGACAGCAACTTGACGTCGTCGCACAGCCGGAAGCGAAAGCAGTCCAGCCCGCAGCAGAGACGGGAAGGGGCCGAGTCCGTCTCCCCGCCGCCGCTATCAGCCACAGCCTCCGGAAAGGGGGATCCCCCACCCATGAAGCGGCTCGCCCTCAAAGACACAGGTGAAAGAATGCATCTTGACAAACCGATTCACGGAGTACAGTAGCTGCCTGTACTTTCCTGTCTTTCTCTATTATTCCCAGCCCCTTTACTGCACCCCACCCCCAGAAAAAGTCCAACATCTTTTTTTTTTTCCTTTTATCCAAGCACGATTATATTAAAAAAACACCCCTGATAACAAACTGCAGTGTACTATTTTTATGATGAATCATGTTTTCCATGACAACTTACAACACTCACAGTTGACTTGGTCCATGGTATCATATTGCTACGGTGCCTCCCATGGCAATGGTACTGTAAAAGTGGAAATTTTTGCGGTGTCGAAATTTCCCGCGTTTCGCACAACCAGAAACTAGCGTGAAAATAAAAGCACGCGAATATTTTTGCTCGCCATATGTTCCCGTACTTACTGTCTTGATTCCGCGGAATTACAAACGTACGAAACTCTTCTCACTGAGCCGAGCACGAAAAATAAGTCGCGCGAAAATATCCACTTTACAGTAATTGTATCGCCTGGCAAGTGGCAAGTATTGTGAAGTGCTTCTAAGAAAGGAATGGGGTCATTGAGCATTTTCCACCCAGAAGAAAGGAAAAAACCCCTCCATGTTCAAGTTGACTGTGGTAAGTTTCGTCGTTGAACACATACCTGAAATCAATTGTTTTTGAGAATATATGTACAGTGTGACACGAAAACCATTCATTCTTTTTCATGGACACAATGAAATTTGGTCTAGCTACATTTGTGTGTGTGTGTGTGTGTGTGTGTGTGTGTAACCTTTGATAATTAATCTAGAGTGACGTGTGCAAATGACAGACCGAAGACCACCAGTTTTATAAAATCCCATAATGCAACTCGCCAGCACTCCGGTGTCCAGGGGCATGCTCTGGTCATCGTTATAGGCATGTGCAGTCTAGAGATTTAAAGCATGTCATTTGCAGCTGAGTAATTAATGTAAATTTGCCACGTGCAAACGAGAGCAAATAGAAAAGACTTTTGCATCGCTGCAGAAAAACTGATCTTTAAGGACTATAAAGTGTGAATGGGTCATGAGAAAGATCAAATAAACAGAGTGGTATCTGTAGTTTCATTTCGAGCAGACATAACTCAAGGAAATGGCAGAATTTAATTTTTTGTTATTTCATGAAGAAGCAAGGTCTGTTAATAACCACTTAAAATGCAAAATATATGAAGTGACACTATCATTATCTCACAACTAATCTCATTGATCATTATTCATAAAAATGTTTGTGGAAGTCATGTTTATGACCTGGAATTTATGTCAACTATAATTGTACAACCGTTTCCTCCCAAAGTCTATATTGCTATTAGGTTATCACAAGTACTTAATATGATGTGGAAGATTAAGTGTATTCTGTGTTTACTTCATTTCAAAAAGGAAAGTTTTTTAATGCTTTAATTGATTTGAGAAACAAAAATAACAGCAGGAAATATGAACAATCAAACTTTCTTAATGTACATAAAGATGGATTTATAACCAATAGCACGTCAATCAAAAGGGAAAGTTAGTGAAGAACAGAACACTTGTGAGATGAAGCCTTTATCACTCTTTAATTTGCATTAAAAAACATGTAGATCTACTATCATATTACATAATTTTTTAGGGTGTCACTATTTTGCTGTTTGTAGTGTCAAAGCAAGTGAAACTTTGAAATTCAGTACCACATATTTCTTTCCTAGAAAAATAAGTTTGTATTTCACCTTTCTGTTCATATGGTGCATTTTTTCTTTAAAATATTTCACCCTGATGATCATTATAAAATGTAAGTCCTAGAAAGTGGGGTTCATGGGATTTCCGTTTGATTTGTATGTCGTGCAAGTCTTTACAGGGTTTCTCTCCTGACTACTACACTGTCAAATGATGATAAAAATGATTAATTAAGTGCTAAAAAAGGTCAAGGAGTGAAAGGTTTCGGGCTTCTCTCATTAATTTTTTGTTGGAAGCCATATCTCTGCACAGCAAAGAACTGAAAATGAATAAACAACAACATCATAATAACAAAATGCACGTAATTGCCAAAAGAGGGAAAAAGTATTGTCACGACATGCAGTGGTTCACAGACAGTGTTTGAAGAAAATTTACATTCTAGTAAGCAGTGCTGTGGGTAGAAGACTTGTGAGTGTGGATTAACAGACTTGAACAAAAACAACTGACAAATAACATCCATAATCGTAGCACTGTCATTTTATCAAAATTGTACAGTCTTGACACTGAATGATAACCAACTGAAGATGAAAGTGAGGAGAAAGTATCGAGGCGTCATTTAGAAAGAGGAATAGTGTACAGTACTAATAATTTGAAAATGAAAATGTGAAGGGACACCTTTTTGCCATACTTGTATATGCAGCCAAAGAGATCTGTAATGTGGTTCCCTTACATTTGCTCCTGTGGCAATTGCTCCCATGAAATATCTTCACGCAATTAAAGCCAAGCTTAAAGTCTACCCACAAACATAACCCCAGCCCTAATCCTAATCCTCACATCAAGCTAAACCTAAACCCCTATCACAACCCTAACCCTAACCCGTTTTGAATCATTTTGAATCTTTATTTGTAATATGGAGATTGTTCAATATTATGGTTCCATGACATTTGCTCCTGTTACAATTGCTCCCATGAAATATCTGCACGTGATTAAAGCCAAACATAAATTCTACTCACAAACATAACCCTAACCCTAATCCTAATCCTCACATCAACTGAACCTAAAACACTATCACAACCCTACCCCTAACCCTAAAGTTTTGGGGTGAAAATAAGACCAGAGCAATTGTCACAGGAGCAAATGTTGTGTCATCCTGTAATCTAAGGCAAGCTCGAAGGCAACAGTGATTGTGCAAAACTGAGGAGCTCAGGTCTCTCAGACAGATAAGCCATATATGTAGAACTTGCTACTTGAAAGTACTGTTTAAAACCCTGCTCAAACTGATGTTGTTAATAGAGTAAAATATGATTTAAAAGGAAGTTAAATCATTGTTTTATGAAAATAGGAACAAAATAAGTAATAAAAAAAAAAGAGTTTAAAAGTTTCCCCATGTTTTCCCAATACAGTGATATTAGTGGTAGTCACACATTTATATTGGCAGTGGTAATTATAACTGACTTGAATGTTAATATTTCCCATTGAACTGTATGTGACCCTGCATCACAAAACCAACAAAAAGTTGCCAGACATGGATTTTTAGTTATTAAGAGCAGATTCTGAAAGAGCAGACTCTTAAAGCTTTAAAATGATGTATAACTTGATTCAAATACATGTAGACTCTCCTAGCCTACAAATTGTATCTAAATACTGGAAAGAAAGCACACACTCTGGAAAAGTGTGAGCTGGGAAAAGAGGCTCTGAAGTACAGGGTCTATTCAAGCGCTTATTAAATCTTTTATTACCAAGCTGTGCTAGCTGGGCGATGAAAGGGACAAAACACAGGATGTAAACCACAGGAGGGCAATTCCACGGTATGTAGGACACAGATGCCGAAAATTCAAAATGATATTTGTTTCAAACACCATACATTTTCAGACAATACTTGAGTTGAAGTTTTAAGAATCATTATGTTTTTCAATAAAAGCGGCCATTTTGATTTTCAAAATGGCTGCCAAAATATGCCTATAACTCAATGGTAAGAAAGAGTGTATTGTCACATAATTTACCCTCTGTATATCCACTTTACTAGTACTCTAAACAACAATCTTTTATATGTATGCAGTTACCAGACGAGTCTTTTACCACATGATAGAAAGAAAAAGCTGGTTGCTTTAAAGAATATTATAAAGACTTTTAATTAGTGTGACAATGATGGATGTAACGTCAGTTACCAAAAACAAGGAATTTTTAACTTTATTCATCAAAGAAAGTGAGCTGTATGATGTAACTTAGGATTTCTAATGTATGCCCATATGCCTTCCTTTCAATACCAGAAAATAAGGATACTTGGCATACTGGAGAGTCAAATGAACACATCAAAATGTGTAACGTCAGTTACCGAAACGTCATATACCAGTATGTAACGTCAGTTACCTTGTCAGTAATTATAACTTAGGCAAATGTTATTACTTTAGGCCATTTCAATACATCTGGGAACTTTGATAGGGAATGATGTCATCACCATGGTACACTGTACGTCCATGGATACATTTTTTTTTTTTGTTCATTTTATCTTATTTATTTATTTATCTTTTTTTGTTGTTGTTGGTGGGAGGGTTGAGCTTTTGATTTTCTGTTCAACACAAGTTTAAGGTTAAAGCATCTGGAAGTTTAGGTTTACCACATGCAATATATAATGCACTCAAATTACTATACAGTACATTCACAGTCCTACGGGATGATAAAGCTACCAAATTTGTAGGCCTTATCAATGATGTTGTTGCATGGTAACCACCTTTTTCTATTAAAAAGCTTGTGTACAGCTGTATACCAACAGTTTTATAATCTTTACTAATGACTACTTTTGCTAGCATTTTTCTTTTTTTCTGGAAGCTTAGTGAAGTTTCTACCTAAAGGCAAATGCAGGAACAGATATATTTCTTCGCTTGCACTTAAATGTGTGGTTTAGTTAATATGGCACATCTAGAAATGGTACATAAGCAGGTCTGACATAAGGCATGTACTGTAACTAACACTGATGTTGCTCAGCATTTAACACTGATGTTGCTCAAAGTGAGAGGTGATTCTAGGATAAAATAAAAAACTGTTCATATTTGTTTATCACTTTATTTCATTCATGCAGGGACATTTTTGTAATACATGATAATTATGAACAGGAAGATTCGTTTATATTGATCTTAGAATTCTTTCGTTGCAAAGTTCTATTTCTTGATATCTTGGATGTATTTGCAAGCCTTGATATACCAGTGAAAAGGAAAAGAAAAACAATTACATTCCTTCAAGCAAGGAATAAACAAATAATGCCCTTTTGACCAAAATAGCATGATTCTTCTTCACAGAAAAAATATTAAAAGTGTAACACTATTCATTTAAATCATTATTGATAATGGAGATCTTTTTTTTTTTTGTGGCCCTAACAATGCCTTGAGGGAGAAGGAGTAAAATAAAGAAAAGAAGAAAGAATATATCACCGTAGATTTCATACATATATAGGCCCTATGAATATTTTTATTTGTATGTCTGTGTTTTTTCCCCATGACCTGAAAGATTTTTTTTTTTTTTTTCCAAACACAAAAATATCTGTGTTTTGTGTAGTACTGCAGGGCATTATGGGTGGGGTACTCTAGATAGAAATTTTCCTGTTCATTAAAAAAACAAAAAAAAAAACCCAAAACAAAACCCCTTAGTTATGTCAATATTCATACTTGGAACTGCTGAATCTAAATGGCTCTGTGTAATCATAACTGTTGAATAAGCATTCAATCTTAAGACAAATGTCAAGAAATATCCTCTGGTGCATTTACATTATTTTTGCTCAACTGTGCTATGGCATGGGGGGGGGGGGAGCTTGCCCCCTAAGGACCCCATCCCATTTGTGTCTTTAGATTTTGTTTTAATTTGTTGCTAAGTAAATGCCTGGGATTGTTACTGGTATACTGCAGCAGTATAACCTGTAAATAAATTAGTTCTTTGTAAACCCCATAGGAAAAGTATGTGTAACGTCAGTTACGTAACGTCAGTTACTGACATGTTTCCCTTTAAGTTTTCATGAAACACAAAGAAAATAGACTAATGTTTCATTTCATTTGGGTATTTGTAATTGATGAACCAAGGTATGATTCCATATCAAACAAATCACTCTGAAAGGTCAGAATTATAAAATATCACAAAACTATTCCTAATCATGATTTTCCATGTGTAAACCCTATGGCAAATGTAAGCGTAACGTCAGTTACGTAACGTCAGTTACCGTCATGCCTTCACTGAAATTGGCATGGGGCTAAAAGGAAATATCTAAAGTGCACATTATTTTGCACGACTGTTCCTAAGAACCTAGGTATATTGCCATATAAAACACATAGAGTTTAGAAGTCAGGGACATGAGATATTTCCATTTAAATCTACACCATAATTTCCCATGTCCTTTTTCCGTAACGTCAGTTACCGACACATTTTCACTTGCTATGTGATAAGGAATGTAGTTTGAGAGAAAAACTTTCCACCTATTTCTTCATTCTCATGAACTCATTCATCAATGCTAATTACAGGCCCCGGGTGCTTTCATTCACAAAACTACAACATAAACAATTTCATGAAAATCCTTACGCGTAACGTCAGTTACCGTGGAATTGCCCAGGAGCAACAACAATGAAGTTATTATCAGATTAAACTGAAATTGAGCATGTTCTATCAACACATTCTGTCCCTGATTAATGCCAACTTTCAAAGCAGAAGCGTTATCCTTTCAAAAGTTATTATACTTGAAAGTGCAGAGTGTGTAAAGGATTTCAAGAAATGAAAAGGGCCCTCTCTACCTGATCATTCTACTTCCCCCTCCCCCCCCCCCCAAAAAAAAAGGGGGGGGGGTTGTAGAAAAACTGGTGAAAACACACTTTCCCATTCATGTTATGATCCCAAACTAAAGAATAATGTAGAAGGATAGCTCTTTCAGAAAGTATGAAAAACTCAAGATTGACTCGGTTGACCCATTTCACCCTTTTGGAGTCCTCATGAAAAATCAAGGGGTGCGACTTTTTGTTGGTTGTGGGATGCATGGCCACGTATACAAACCCTCACTAAATGTCCCTTCTTTGATGTGACTTGTGAAATCAATGAGAGAAAGATGTACTCCTCTTGTCAAATTATTGTGATATGAAAAAAAAATCAACAGTGACTTTTAACTCTTTATGTGTCATGGTGGAAACCCCCTGTGTGCCACGTTATTCTGAGACACGAAGGTAGTCATGCTTTGAGAAAGAATTCTGTTTTTCCAATTTGTATAACTTCTACAAATTTCTGTTAATATGGGCGTAATAGAAGGCAAAGTTAAAGAGGAATGCCAAGCTTTGTTTCGATATAAATTGTATGCCGACCCTATTTTCAATTTTTTCTTTTAATGACCAGTTGCTACATTACTATAAAGGCATGACTTTTGCACATTAAACCGTGACAGAAACATAGAATGTACGAGTAAATCTCGTTGGAAACATCGCTTGATAGTCGATCACCACATAGAATGCAAGCCGTATATGAGAGGAACAAAAGCACGAGAAACGCTTTCATTGTGCCGCGGGATTAGCAGTAATTAGCGGTTTATCGATCGGTCTTGGCGGCTTTGTTTGTTGAGCAGAATATGCGAAGTTGGCACGAACGTGGCACATAAAGAGTTAAAGGGATGGTGTAGTTTTGGTTGAGATGAGGTATTCAGATTTTAATTTTTTTTAATGTGAGATGATTAGAAACCCAGAGCTTATGAAATTTGAAAGAGCATACAATTCTAAGAGGTATTCAAAGTTTATTTGATGAAAATTGGTTTTGAAATCACCAAGATATCCAAAAACAAAGTAAAACAAAGTGGTCCTAATAGAACCTCTTTGTTTCTGGATATCTCAGCCATTTTAAAGTGGATTTTCTGAGAATAAACCTTAAATTCCTCTTAGAATTGTATGCTCTTTCATATTTTTTTTTTTTTTTATTATTATCTCACTTGTTCGATTGCCCGGAGCAAATGAAAATCAAAGTTGGGCAAGTGGTTTGGAACAATAAGAGAAAAATGCTTGCAAGAATTGGGCAAGCAAAAAGTTTTAAAGCCACTTCTTTTTTTTTACTTCCCCCTTCAAACACATAAAATCAACCATACAGAGGCGCAAAGATAATGACTGTTTGATAGTAATGCAATGCACTTTAAATTCATTGCAACAACTTTCCGTCACTAATGTACAGAAGCCCCAATGCAATGCAATGCCAACACTAGATTGAACCAAGTTTGCTTCTCCAGTGTGTTTATAAAAGCATGAGAATCAACGTGTGCTGTTTATTCAGATGAAACCGTAGACTTACAAGTGATTTTCTATATCATTTTTTTGTTTTGTTTTGTTGTTGTTGTTGGTTTTTTTTTTTTTGCTTTTTGGGCAAGTAAAATTCAGGTTCAGGCAAGTGTTCTGCAACAATTTAAAAACCTACCTGCCCAACCTGGCAAGTCATAAAAGAAAGTTAGGTAGCACCTGATTATGATTAAAAAAAAATAATAATAATAAAAAATCAAATACAGCACCAAACCTCAGAAATTTGGTTCTGGGGACCTGCTTGGGTTAATGCATTGTTCGTGTGGGTGGACAGGATTAGGCTTTCTCAACTGCGCGATCAAGATAGTGAACTTCCCTAGTCGTCTGGAGGCAGGCCTTCTCCAAGGTTGTCTAGAATGCTTTATAGGATCACACTAGATTCCCCGCACTGCAAATCAATGTGTACATTTGTGAAAACAACAATTGCAAGAAGCAACAGCAGCAGCAGCAGCAGCAGTAGCAGATATTACCAAACCTTACGAAAGATGGCAGTCTCTTGTACGATATTGAACCATGAGCTCTGTGTCACAGAATTCCCCCAGCTCCCTGATTCAGCCAGCGCGCACGCCAAGACGGAAAGAGCAGCGCTGCCCAATCACCTAGTTGGCAGCGTCCGCGGCTGCTATGAGATTTTAGTTCAGAAACGTGTGTAACGACGAATGCTTATTATGCTGCTGTCTTGTTTTTCGTTTTGTTTTTTGTTTTTGCTAGAAGCTGCTTCAGGAAGAATTGACTTTAAGCCCAATCACAGCGGGATTAGCGCTGCCGAAGAAGAAGCAGAAAAAAAAAATCCTGCGCTTCCTTCCTGCTCCTGGGATATTTCTGTTCGCGGGATCACGCAATGGCTGTTACCGACGCTGCTAATTTGTTCATGGGAAAAGGGAGAAAAGAGAAAGCGAAGGTGGGGCGGGGGGGGGGGGGGAAGGGGAGAGAAGGGAGGATAGACTGATAGCTATGTGGTTAGGCTAAAGAGCTAATAGATCTCTTAAGCTTGTTTTTTTTTCCTTATTTCTTCTTTCCACGCACTTCCTGCACAGGATGGCAATTAATCCAGTTTCTTCTTGGTTCGCATCCGACTCGCATTTTGACACTGCGAGTGCGTCACCGCTGCCGGAGGGGACATGGTATGAGTCGAGAGAGGGGGGAAAGTACCTGTGTATCTGGTGGATCTTGTCAAAGCACAAGCTGGGAAGAGAGAAGTAATGGGTCACCAAAAAAAAAAAAGCAACAAACAACCAAGGGGATTAAGACACTTATATATCTCTCACTTGTCGTCACCATACACATGTATTATTCCCCCAAGATACATACTTGATGTCTTTTTTTCATGCCTCAGTCTGTGTGACAGCTTGAGAGCTATCTTTCCTCTTGTTGTTGTTGTTGTTGTGTTGTGTTTTGCGCAGTCAGTAAACACGTCGGATTCGTGAGGGTGCGCAGGAATGCGGGCTCCAAGGTCGCGCGAAGAAGAACAGGAAGCGGTGTTTGTCATCCGAAATGTAGACGATGAACTTGCCATTGGCATATTACATAATACCCTGATTACATTTGGCATCAAGTTTGTACCTCTCTCTCTCTCTCCCTCTCTCTCTCGTTAGGAGAATAGTTCCAAGGATGACTCTTCTTTATAACTACATTGTGTAAAAAAAAAATCCCCCGGGGGATGTACTCCATGTTTTGACAGGAAATTATGCATCACCATCTTCTGTTTTTTGCCCGAGCATTCCCTCAGAATGGAAGCAAATTTGCGATGATAGACATGGATTCATTATGAAGGATGAACCTTGTTGCATTTCAGATAGTGTAGATACAAGCCTACAGCTTATGGGGGAAAAGTTCTTGTGGTATATGAATAGATGAGTGATTTTCAAGTATTGGTGAATGGAAGTGTGACATACACAGTGACATGACATTTGCCCCTGTGACTATTGCTCTGGTTTTATTTTCTCCAAGGATTTTAGGGCTAGGGATAGGGTTGTGAAGTGGGGATTAGAATTAGAGTCAGGGTTATGTTTGTTAGTAGAATTTATGTTTAGCATTCTATATCTGTAGCATGCAGATATTTTATGGGAACAATTGTTTGTTCATAAACTTGTTTCTTTTGGGGGAGGGGGTACAAGTACAGTGTAATGCCAGATGAGTGTAAAAGAAACGTGGAGCTGTAAACTCATAGCATGACCAGCAAGAGCATTAGTGACCTTCTGCACCTGATAGTGCATGGTGAGCATGTTGGAGGGAAATGAAGGGATGTAAGCCCTCTCTCTGTGCGTTATTAGGGCACATCTTGAACAATTTATTGCAAATATTAAACACAAGTCATAGGTGTTTTTTTTTTTCTTATCTGCCACTTGCTCCATGTATTTGTATAAAGTGCCATAATATCACAGGCTGATTTATACTTCCACATCAAACAAATTTATGTCATTTTGAAAAGTAGGAAAATTTAAAGAATTATGAGCTACATGTAGATAGTGTATAATGTGTATTTTTAGAAAAATGTCTGAAAGGAATGCACTTGGAATCTTGCTGTTTTGCAATATTGTTTCTATCTTTTGCTCTAGGGGGCAAGGTCTCTTGCATTTCTTTTTCCCTTCATCTTCCATGGAATATATAAGATATTCCCGCTATGTTTGAAGTGATATGATGGAGCAGTATAGCGTATAAGCCCATCAAAGACTTTAGTGCAATTATTGTTGTGGAGGGAGAGGGGGTTAAGGGAGAGTGTCGCAACGTACATCTCAAGTTGAACTGTATCGTCACCATCCTGAATTAGCTCTCCCAACCATTGTTGCCAGGTCTCGCGCGAGCGTTGTCGGGGTCTTTTTGGAGAGGACCTGGTGGGGGCTCCAATCCTCTTACCGAACTCATCGTGTGAATCTCCTTAGCAGTCATCTCGCCAATAATCCGCTCCCAAAACGCAGACCTATTCTCTTTCTCTCTCTCTTCCCCCTCTCCTCCTCCTCCTCCTCCTCCTCCTCCTCCTCCTCATTCCTGTCCTCCCCTCTTCTCTCTCTCTATCTTTCCTGTTTCTCAGGTGAGTGTACATCTTGTACCAGGTGTCTTCTCAACCACTCCTGTTCTTTGCGTCGTCGCCCGTCAAGATATTTTGCCGCTTGTCATTGTTTCAAAGTATTTCTTTGTTTGCATGGCAATGAAATACGTATTGTGGCTATTAAAAGCCGCATTCATCATCTTTCCCATGTGTGAAACAGCATTCAATGCCCACCATCAAAATGCATTTGGTAAGGCCTTTCTGATCGTATTTTTCGAGTTGCTGTGTTCATCATCTCTACAGTAACTACATGTATGAGTTAAGAGGAAAGCCTTGTCAGTGAACAGCCTTGTCACTGCACACATCCATTGCACAGTTTGACCCGAGGAGCAGCGATGTGTAGTTGGTAGTGGTTGGCATCATGGGCAGATCCGAGCCATAAACATGTTTCAAAACAACTTTACGCTTATCATCTCCACAGAAACGCTTTTCTGGCTCACACGCATTTGCAATGGCACTTTTTTCGTTGTTTAAAAAAAGACGCTTCTGACCCCATAATCAAAACAGCTTTGCATATTACCAACTGCCCCATATCTCTGCGAAAGTTATTTGGAAGCCATAATTCTACACCAGGGCCCCATTTCACAAAAAGTTGCTATGATACATATATTGTAGCAACTCTTGCTGGAAAGGCAGTTGTCATGGCAATGACAGGAATCCAGCTTCCTGATTGGCCTTTGCCATGAAAAGTTGCTATTCGAGCAAGAGTTGATATCTTTATGAAACATGGCCCAGAAGTGACTTGATAAATACACTAGAGACTGTGGAAACAAGAGAATGCTCCTTTCAAGCTATCCCATAATGCATTGTGAGTAACTTTGTTACTCCCCAATAAATACTTTAACCTATCGAATCCCAGAACACACATTTCTGCGATTTGATGCTACATCATTTTATCATAATATCTGTAGCCACGTGTTAGTGTTTAACAAGGTACTGTAAACATCAATATTTTCGTGTGATTAATTTTTCGCGCGGAGTGGCTCAGAAATATATCAGCGCGTGTTTGAATTGGTGTTGTGCAATTGTCAACCCGCTCAAAATGTGTAGAGAAAATTGTGAAGATATTTTTTAGAATTCGCGCCAGCCAAAAAGAGCGAAAAATACGCAAAAATTAATGTACTGTGAAAATTTCCACATGTACAGTAGATTGAAAAAAAAAAAAACACCTATTGGATTTGAGCCCTTTGTTGTTTATAATTGCCCATTTTGAATACCACATTTTCCAAAGCATCTTCATTCCTTAATTTGTAACTTTGTCATAAATTGGTATCCCATTTTAGGTGAAATTTTTTTTTTCATTAAATTTTTCATTGAATACAAAAAGAATTCAATTTTGAAGAATTCCCATGTAATGAGATAATAAATCTTCTTCACATTTTAGCTATGTATCCCCTTTATAGTCACCTCCCCCTCCAAAAAAAAAAAAAAAAAAAAAGAAGAAAAAATGCTGAAAAACAAACCTGTGTACCACCAAAAAGACAGGATCCAATATCTTACAAAACAACTGAGGAAATAAAAGCTTTGTCAGTATACTTGCTCAGCGCACTGCTTTTTTAAAGATGTTCATGTCTTAAATCTGCCTTCAGTGTGTAGCCATCGATCAGTATACGCCTTCTGAGAATATTTGATTGCCACTATTATTGCTTCAATGGAATTCAACACTCCATACAAGTACACTTGCTGGTAGTTTAATGCATTAAATGCAGTCTACAGGATGTTTGTTTTTTCCCCAAAAATCTATTCAGACTCATCGAGAGTCCAGGAGAATTAATATTTGTGATGATTTTAAGGAGAGTTATGGGACAGTTAAAAGTTTTTGATTTAAAAGATTTAAAGATTTTGATCAAAATCAGATAAAATTAAGGAAGCTTTGACATTTTAAAGTTTCTCTAATCTTCACAAAACACTTCTTGAACAGTCAATATCAATATGGAAAGGATTGACTTATGACGTCATCACCTCACAACTGGCCATATAGTTTTATACAAAAAAATCTTGAAATTTCCAGTTTTTTACTTCAACAAACCCAATTGTGGACCAGTCTCAAATCCTAATATATGATTGTTTTGAAAAACTTTATTTGCTTAGGAATGACATGATTTTATAATCACATAGCAGGTTTTTTTTTTTTCACAATCATCGGAAACTTGTGAGGTATTCAAGATTCAAGATTCAAGATTCAAATTTATTTTCACTTCCATCAAATAAACAAAGAAATAATATACAATGCATATGTACAGGATATTTGTAATAATTGCAGAATGTGATTTAACAAAGTACATATGAAAATGAGTCGCAGATAAAAAAAAAACGCAATTATATCTTTGTTAATATATACATAAAGTGTATAATACAAGTTAACTAAGGATGGGGATGGAAATGGAGGGTCCCACTAAGAGGCAAAGCTTGTACGATATGGGACCCTCAGAAAATACACAAGACAGCAATACAAAACAAAATAAAATGAACCGATGTCAACTGACATGAAATCAAAATAATTGGGAAGGGAAAAAGGAAAGAAAAAGAAAGGAAAAAGAAAGAAAAAAGAAAAAGAAAGGAAAAAGAAAGGAAAAAGAAAAAAAAAAAGAACTACAGCACTTGCCATCATGGACACAAGCAAGCTCATCAGCTCACATATGCATTCATACCAACTGTTTGAGAACTGTTTGGTGGAAATTAATGAAACTTGCCAATTTCATTATTTCCCTAAATTTTATCCAATTTGATCAAATCTTCTGTGTTGTGCTTGTTAAATTTTTACTCATTCTTACCAGACTAACTTGTATCTGGTCTTGACTTCCCCTTTAAGACATGGAAAAGACAGTTCTGATCAAAAAGTTGTTCTCTATCTAAAGGTTACCAAACCTACCAACTCATAACTCTCTACAAGGTAGGTAAACACATGTAAAAAAAAACAAAACAAAAAAAACAACAAAAAAACACTGTATACATATTGCAATAACTTGCTTATTTCTATTTCTTCTGATTGAAGGCTTCAGGTGGTTACAGAGGTCTCTGAGATACAATCAAAAGTGAGGGAAATTTGGTACCAGAGCACAACAAATTTTTAAATCAGAACACCGTGTTAAAACATGCTTCTCACAATGGAACAAATAAAAAAAAAAATTGAATATTGGGACATTTGAAGAGTTTGAATGCAAAAACTGGTATATCCATTTTAATCAACTTGAGATATTTGAGAATAAATCTTCAGAAAAACAAGGAAAATATTGAAGATATGTGTAGAATTTTTTCAATACCTTCAAAAACATTTCTTGCTTTGAAACACCTGCAGTATCATGGAAAAGATTTATCTTTCTTTATTCAATAATTACCTAACTTTAAAAAATTTGAAAATGGCATTTGCAATATGTCTATTTTTGCAATCAAACTCATCGTCAGTTGTAGGCGTTTGAAATTCAGACCTGAGGTAATCAAGTTGTGAAACTTTCACACAGATATGTGGAATTTCATGCATTTCTGTCAAAACGCCTTAATTTTGCTGTTTTCTCTGGCGCACTGTCTGCGACTTTCCAAAGGCAACGTGGTCAGAAATCTTACAGAGAATTCAGATGTGTAGTGTTTATCATTTTGTTTGTTTTTTGTTCTTATTTTCATTTTTTGTCAGAAGGTTTGATATATTTTTTTAAAGATTCTTGAAAAAAAAACTTGAAGTCTTTATATATAATAATATGCTTTATTGAGATGTTTTTCTGTCTGCTAGCCATGATGTGAATGAAGTCTCTCCCCTAGGTTTCCATGTCTCTTGGGGAATGTGTGATCGTCTGAATTGATCTGTTTTCTTCTCTCCTCACGTATAACATATATGCCAACCAAAGGGTTTTTTTCTCTTTTTTTTTGCCAACGAGTACGCCCCATGTTCATCTCAGATAGCAAATGCGCTAATTCTGCAGTCATTTTATGTATTGAGTACTCGTTCATTTCTTTCTTTCTTTCTTGTTTTTGCTTCATATATCACATTATTTCTCTCTCGCTGATTTTTTCTTTTCATTTTTTTGCTTCTCATCCATTCGCCTCAACATATATCCTCTAGGGATTGATAATGCGCAGTTGCAGGAGTGTTTAGCCTTTGTTTTGGCGGCCTAATCCGGAATATGAATTTTCAGCCTGAAAAGCAAGGGAGCTACTTGGAGAGGCGGTGAGAGCAAAATATTTATCCTAGATGAGCACTTAATTCTCCCATTTCTTGCCCTTGGCATACGCTGCCCATAGTCAGGTTTACTTCATTTTTCGATGTATTTTCTTGGAGGCTGCGGGGGGAGAAATGTCGAAGTCAACAATGAGAATTTGCTACTTAGCGCTGGACTTATCTCCCATGTGGATTCTACTCATTTTTCCTGCCGTACACGAAATATCGTGTTGCAGAAAAACTTTTTTGAAAAGTGTATCATTTTGGTAAGAAAGTTATCTTTTCTGTCACTTCAGTCACTTGGAGTTTTTACTCATATATTTCCCCCTCCCCCTTTCTCCCCCCCCCCCCCCCTTCCTCTTCAGTTTGATGTCATTTTGTTTGATAGTTGTCTTGACGTGTAGCTGACAGGTAGGATGACCAAAAAAAAAAAAAAGATGCGAGGGAAAACTGTTGGCATGTAATGGGTGAACGAGGAGCTTCAAACACGGGAGTGAGCAAGCTGCAGAGTACAGGGGACTAGCAGCTAAGTGCAGGGGGAGGAGAGCTCAGAGAGACTGGTGTGGGGAGCGCATTTACATTTTTTTTCTTCCATATTTTCTTCTTTTCTTTTTTTTTTTTGGGGGGGGGATGATGTCAGAAAACTCTCCCTCTATCTCTCGCGGAGGGGATGTGGCGTAATGCAGAGACTTAAGTAATTGCCCGCTGATAGCTCATTCATTTGCGGGGCGGATGAGGGGATGAAAGAGCTGGTTGAGACGATTGCGAGATGACATGGGCGCCGATTGATGCTGTTAGGAGAGGCAGACGGGGGTAAGGGGAGGGGGATACTCCCTGGCATTGGTATCGCTGTGTAGTCAGAACCAACTATCATAAAGTACAGTCTCAGGATCTGCCCCGCTTTAAAGCTCCCTGTCTTCTTGTCTCCCTATCCGTCTGTCTCTATCTCTTTTGCGTTATCTCTTTTTTTCTGCCTCGTCCTCACTTAATGTCTCGTGAGTCTTTTTACTTTCTTCTAACCACGCCCGCGCCTTACCCCACCCCCCCCCCCCCCCCATGGTCCATGTTTGGGGACTGCGAAACTTGGACGAGGGAGTCCTAATACCTTGCGATCGGCTCTCATCTTTCTCCTATTGGCATCAAGTGGCGGACGGTAAAGAGTAAGTTTTAAGGAAGGATTTCATCCGAAATGGAGACGAGAGGGTGACAAGATTGGAAGGGGGGGGGGGGGGAGGCGAGTAGAAAACTGCTCGGACGTTGTCTTGTTTTGTCTGTCTGTCTGTCCATCTCTCTCTCGTTCTCTCCTTCTTTGCCATCTCTCCATCTTTCCCTCGTTCTCCCAGTATCAGCTGGAGATTGGGGGAAGAATCTCTCTTTGGTTGCCTGGGTTTTCCATTAACAGATTAAGCTTTGAATCCTGTGGGAGCTTAAGAAGCCCATTAGAAAGATTAAGGGCTAAATCCACGCAGCTTTGGGCAGAAAGAGAGAGGGCCTTTCGGAGAAAAGGAACATACAGAGAGAGAGACAGAGAAAGAGAAAGAGAGAAGGAATGATAGACGGAGAGAGAGAGAAAGAGAGATAGGAGAATGAGACACAATAAAAGAGTTAGAACATGCTTTTTTGCTTGTTAACACTAGAAAATAGATGTGTCGTCAAAATGTACATTGATCGCCGAGGGCCATGTAACCAAGAACAATAATTGTCTCTCAATTACGCAGCACAAGTAGATGACATTTAAGTGTGCTGGAGATACAGGCTTTAATAGAAAGTGTGATGCGTTGATTTTTCTATGTGGTACCTCCTATGGTACTTCCGGGACGATACCTCGTAGTGGAGCAGTCACAAGTTTGGCTGCTTTTCAAATGTATGGCACTGTCTTTCGAGCAAGAAAAACAGTTCCTAGCCCTATACAGTGCGTTTTTATCAACTCCATTGCGAAGTTTTGTCTGGTTGTGATACTATACTGTCAAGCTTCGGAAAGTAGCAGAAACAATAATGCCACATATCAGGTTTTGATAAACACTGTATATGATTCTCTATTTGGTACTCAAGGGTACCAACTAAAAATTTGACGTTTTGCTTACTTCTTCTATTTTTATTCTTTTTTTTGTGTGTTGTACCATGAGATACCCCACAAATTTGATGAAAATAATATTTAGTGCTTCATGCAAAAAAAAAAAAAAAAAAAAAAATGTGTTATTTTCTCCAATAGTGATTTAAACTCAACAATGAATTCTGAATGGTTATGCCAGTACTTTGAATTACTTAAATGCACAATAAAAATCTTTAAATTCCTCTAATTATGGATCTTGTGTCTTCCAATATAAATTGAATTTTAATCCTGACAATATATCCCGCAATTTAAGTGTTTTTTTTCTCTGAATTTGCTTTGATTTAATAGATTGGATAAGCTAGATCAAATTCAGAGAAGCATTGTGATAGACATTTTTTTTTTTTTTAATGGGATCTCCTGGGGTTTTATTTTGTAATCATACAAATATCATTAATTATCATTATTGTTAATTGTCGTCATTGACATAGTCTTTATGATTGTTATTGGAAAAAATTTAGGTGGCATCTGGTAAGCCTGTATGGAATATTTCTTTTTCTAGGCATCATAACTTTGGAGATGCTTATAGTTACTTATTTTGCATGATTTTTATCAAATTGTCATGAGTTGCCATCGATCTGTGAAATTTCTGTAAAAATGAACAAATTCATGCCAGCATTTTTTTCTTATAGTTTTGTTTTTTCAGCTTTAGTAACAAAGTTCACATATCTTATAAGTGTACTTTTCGAGAAGAGGGGAACAAAAATTCAACTTTTTTCAGGCATATACTGTAGTCATCTTCTGTACAGCTTTATTAGACGTACATGTACGGATATTTGTCGCAGTAATGGATCTGTTTGGCGTTTTTGAGATGGCAGTAAAAGACTACATACCACAGATGGCCAGCTAATATTTGAATGGGCACACACATGATCTCCCTGATAAATTTCTAATTTTTTTTTCTTTCAACATCAGCAGTTAATCAAGTATATGCCCCCCCCCCCACAAAAAAGGAGAAAAAAAGAAGGAGGAGGAGGAAGGAAAAGAAGAAGAAGAAGAAGAAAGAAGAAGAAGAAAGAAGAAGAAGAAGAAGAAGAAGAAGAAGAAGAAGAAGAAGAAGAAGAAGAAGAAGAAGAAGAAGAAGAAGAAGAAGAAGAAGAAGAAGAAGAAGAAGAAGAAGAAGAAGAAGAAGCAGCCTGCATCTGGTATCGTTTGTTAAAGGTACTGTTTACCATTGGGAGCAATAATTTCAAAAATGTTTCGAGTTATCACGTTTGATGCATATATGCGTAAGTCAGTTGTATCACAAAACATCCTACCATACAAAATTTTGCAATAAAGCCTAGAATATAAGGATGTATTGTATGTTTTTCTCACTAAACCATAACTGTGGATGGTTTGGTCTAGAAACAATTTTATTATAACTACTGTTCATATTTTGTATATTTAAAGGGGAAGGCTAGTAACTGATCAGTGGGAATCAGTGGAAATGCTGGGAGATGATTGTTTCAATCCTTATGGGATTCATTCAAGAGTTCATTGTATATCTATTGTTGTGTGAAAATGATTTGCTTCAGAATGGTCTCATATTCAAGTAATGTGCAGTTTAATGCTTCCAGGTTAGCGTCCCTGGTCAGTGACGGAGCATTAATCTGCACATTACTTGAATATGAGACCGTTCTGAAGCAAATCATTTTCACACAACAATAGATATACAATGAACTCTTGAATGAATCCCATAAGGATTGGAACAATCATCTCCCAGCATTTCCACTGATTCCCACTGATCAGTTACTAGCCTTCCCCTTTAACAATACTTAACATTGGTTATAATGATTAAAATTTTTACATTGGTTGTTTATCTCCTTACACTGTACCTCACATTTTAGAGCTATTTTGAAGCACTTAAAGCTGAGTTTTTACTCTGGTCTTATTTTCTTCAAGGACTTAGGGTTATGGTTAGGGTTGTGATAGGGTTATAGGTTTAGTTTGATGTGAAACTTAGGATTAGGGCTAGGGTTATGTTGGTAGAAATTATGTTTGGCTTTATAACGTGCAGATATTTCATGGGAGCAATTGTCACAGTCAGAGCAAATGTCATAAAACTAACCCAACAATATTACGTTGTATATAAAGGGACAATATGATATGAAGAGAGAAGATTTTTTTATTTTTTTATTTTTTTATTTTTTTTGGGGGGGGGGTCAAATGAAAAAAATGAAAACAAGAAAGATGTGAAAAAAAAAAGTTATGAGAGTATCCAAATTTGAGAGCTGGATTAGATCAAGCAAGATTTGAGTTTGTGTGCTGAAGAAGGGGATAGAGTATAGAGACGTAATCGTTTTTGGAGGGTGAGTATTATTCATCGGTTGTTTGCATGTATATTAAATGTATAGAGAGAGAGAGAAAGAGAGAGGATACGAAGAGTTACAATTAGATTGAAGTTTGGGGAAGAAGGATGCAAGAAAAAAAAATTATAATGAGAGGGGAAGATACCATTCTGGGATAGAGGGAGAGGAATAGAGTTTGAGAGAGAGAGAGATGGATGGGGAGAGAGGAAAAGAGGAGGGAGAGAGAGACGGCACAAGGGAGCGAGTCGAGGAAGGAGAGCGGTTTCGGCGAGAGACGATTTCTGCCGTGGCGGTGCGCTCTCCATTTTCTACAGCCTAATCCCCACCATGTCTCTCGCAAATCCCGATTAGATCCAATTGAAGTGGCGCAGAGGCAGTATTAGCGGGCCGGAGTGGCCTTGAGGTAGCACTTTCTTGGCTGATGACTTCCCCGCGACCGCGTTCACACTGCTCGCCGCGGTCGTCTTCAAATGTGCACGATGGGGTCCGGCGATTTCAAACCAGTGACGTGGCATATCAGTATCATTCTATAGTCGGAAAAAAGAGAATTGTGAAGACTGCTTTTTGAAGTTATTCAAGTCTTTGCCATGGTGGTCAATTTTAGACTGTTACCATGGTGTTTTAATATGTTGCCATTGCATATATTTCGTGTCGCTGTAGTACATCTTTTCTGTTGTCGAAAGAGAAGTGCACAGTAAGAAGCATTATGCAGTGCCTGCCAAAATGTTTAATTCCTTATCCTCTGTCCGCTTCTATCCAGGTTTGTTAAATTGCTCACTCCAAGACACGCAGAGGTCTTCAGGTGTGTTGGAGATGTTGTCTGTGTTCCACTGAAGACCTCGTGTTGCTGCCTTGCTTTAAGCCGTGGCCTCCAAAAATGAGTAATTCCCTATTTCGTGCAATAGGTCCATGGTTTATCTCGTGCTGAACGTGCCTCTAAAACTAGGAGATTCTTTGCGGAGATTCTTTGAGAATCCATGAGCGAGAAAGAAAAAAACACTACCCGATTCCTTCAAAGACCTCACATTGCTGTCTTGTTTTAAGCCACAGCTTCCAGGATGCGGGACTTTCCCCATTTTGTCTAATTGATGTGTGGTTTATAAATCTGACGCTAAAACATGCCTCCAAAAGTCAGGAGATCCTGCGAGAGATCGGGAGAAGAAAATCCCCGTTTGATATTGCGATAGTTTTTAATATCGACCCATGGGGAAGCTGGAGGGGCGAAAACTTTCTACACAAACATCTTGTCTTGCTTCAATTTTTTTTTTCTGAGTTGAGTAAACTTCACGTTTATATCCACCAAGGAAGCCTATGATCATCTTGTGAAATATTCGTAGGGACTGTTGTACAATTGCATGTAAAAAGTAGACTTTTTTTGGGGGGGGGGGGAGGGAGGGAAGGGGAATGAGAGAGGAAGCCAATGATTTCCCACAAATGTCCCAGGTCTTTCATTTGAAGGGATATTTTCAAAAAGAAAAAGAAAACAAAAACAAAAACAAGAATCATAAAAATGGAAGGGTAAAGAAGGAAAAAATCCTATAAAAATCCTGGCTTGAGTTCACTATTGCCAGGCAACTAACAGTTAACCCTGAGAAAGCCCCAAGATAAAAAAATAAAAAATAAAATAGATAAAACTCAAGAGGGGATTTCAAAAGCAAAGCAAATGAAAGCAACTACAAAGTTCTTCTGGTAGGAAAAATTTATGGCTTCAATATTTTGTGGTTATTCTAAAGTTGTAAATGCCAGGGGGATTGGCTGTACGATGATGGACAATAAGCTACGTGTGTATGATCAATTCATCCACATTAGGATATCTGCACAAAATCAAACATAACATAAATTTTACTTATTTTACACAGAAAAGAAAATAATTTTAATCTTCTAAAATGTGTCACTGCTGGAAGAATCAGCAATAAATTTAGTGATTAAGTGGTCTTTCCATCATTCTGCAACTGAATTAAATATGGCATTTGACCAAAAAGGCTGAAACAAAAGAAGTATTTTATTGCATCTTGAGCGGGTGAAGCCTAGCTTGGTCCTGTGTTTTCTTCCATAACATTATTGGTGCATGTTTTTATATCCATATGTTACAAAGGGTTCATTGTAGGTTATTGAATTCATGATGTCTACAGTGTTGTGTGGAATGTCGTTAGCTGTTTGTGGTCAGTTAAAGAATTCTCCTGTCAATGTGTGATTATCGCGTTGATCTAATCTTAAATACAAATGTGGTTTTTTTTTTTAGAAATGTTACTTTGCACATGGATTGCTGTTTGTTTGTTTGTTTTTTGGTGGTGTTGGTGGTGGTGGTAGTGGTGGTAGTGTTAAACTCCTTTGTATGTGGTCAGATTGGTCACTCCAGTGCAACACACTGGACAAACTAATTCCAAAAAGATGCAGCCTCCATGTGGCCGCAGCCCAGTAGCCAACCGCAGCCCACCTGGGTGGGCGGAGAACTCGTCGGTCGCTGCGGAGTCTGGGCGGGAGACTGATCTCCCCGCAGCCGAGCAGGTGAACGCACTAAAGCATCAGGGGGAGCTTTCTCCGGCGATGTGATCATTCAATTTGGCTGGCGACTGATGTAGCATCTCCAATGGATCGGGCTAATGTTGACTCGACTTAGCCGAGCAAATTGGCTCCTAAATCGCCCCAGATCAGGGCTAATTTTCACACAGTTTTGCGGGCCATAGCAGTTCCCTCGTACCCTCCCGATTTTGATTTTTTTTCCCCCCCCCGTTTTTTTCTTCGTCTTTTGCTACTGGGCTTGCCATGATTCATTTTGAGCCGCGGATTGCTGGGACTGGAGTAGGGTGTGGGGGGGGGGGAGGGGGAGGCATGCTCTTGACTTTTGCGTGGATTAGCATACCAGGGAGTTGCAAGGAGTTTGAAAGATGGGCGGCTGGATATTTTTGATCGATGGGCTTTGCTGTATGGCTCTACGGCAAGGTAACCATGATAGAAACAAACGAGAAAAAGAAGAAGTTTATAGCGGAGAAAAAAAAAAAACCGCGGAGTAGACGAAGAAGAGAAAGAGGTAGAATCTTGTTGAGCGTAAGATGGTAACGTGAACTTTAAATGCAAACTGGAATGGTGCATGCGGGATGTAACGCCACGATGAACGGGGGAAGAATAGCTCGGATGAAGCTTGGACCTTTTTTTTTTGTTCTTTTGCCGAAGTGCACACAGTCATGCTTTACACTTATTCAAATGACCGTCCAAATGAAAATATATCGCGGGAATTTCGTGGTACAGATCCGCGCTCAATTTGCATTGTGCTGTTCACCCTAAGGGCGAGGTCTCAACTGTCATACACGCCTTCCCCTTTGAACGAAATTGCCAGGGAATATTTCCAAGTGACCATCACAGCACTGTTGCATTGTAGCCAATTTGAAACGATCAGTGATGCAAGTTTTTCTTCTCCTTCTCTCTCTCTCTCTCCTTCTTCTTTCTCTCTCTCTGTGTCTCTCTCTTTCTCTTTCTCATATGCAAACAGGCACTATTTAGGTCAACTAGATTAAATAGATAACAAAAATCAGGACAAATCTTGTGCAATAGTCATTTAGGGATATACCTTTGAATATAACTGATATACAGTAGTTGAATATGATTATGATGAATACGGAGGAATAATCCTCTTTTTGATAAACAAAATACCCTGTGTATTGTAAGGCTGCCAATGAGTAATGTGTTGTCTATTAATCATGTTTTTGCTTTACTTCATACAAAAGAAGAAAATATGATTTTGAACAGCTAGATATAAACTTAATGAACTTCAAACAAGGATAATTTTGTTTTAATACCATAGCATCATTTTTTTTAAAATCAGAACATATATCTTCCAAAGTTTGTATGTAAGTTTATATGTGCAAATGTAACATCAATATTTTGTGTGTGTTTTTGTATGTGTTTATAGAGGTTGGCAACTATGGTATTTCCACTGTTTGTATTCCATAGGTATTAGGTGTGAGGCATTTAACATGGATGATCATTGTGTATTATTTTTAAAGTCATAATTCCATGGGCAATTTCTTCTTCTTTTTTTAATTGTGTAAACACTCAATGTTCAAGTTGACCACAAAAACAAATAAAAATATTGGAGTTATATCCAAGAACCCCCCCCCCAAAAAAAAGAAAAATAATAAAAAAAAAAATTACACCATGTATTCCCTTTGATAATTCACCTACGTCGTACAAGTCTTGAGGTGCTTCATTTTGGTCAGGTGCACTTGAGGTGAGGGAGACTCTTCTTTCCCTCATTTTATTCCCTGTCTTTTTTTCTTCTTCTTCTTTTCTGATTCTCTAAAATCTGCCAAATCCCCTCTCGGGTGTAATATAGTGGGATGATCCTTTGGCAGTCTTGAAATGACAATGCTAATCTCTTTGTGGGAGCTAAGAGTCTCGTACTCTTCATCTTTCGCTCTCTGTTCTTCTTCTCGCCGAATGATTGCAGGAGTCGTATGTATGTCTCCATGCATCTCCTGTATTAGATTCGTTAAATCATGTAACGTCTTCGCTTTTTCCCCCGTCAACTTCAGAGCTCAGAGGTATTTTTATAAGCCAGGTGTATGTCTGATCTGCTACAGGATTATCGCCTTCTGTTTTTGACCACCTCCCCTCTCCACCAAGATTTCTCTTTTCTACATTTCTCTCTGTCTTTTTCTTTTTTTTTTTCTTTCTTTTTCTACTCAGTTTCTATAAAATTCCATGCCACGCAGGACTAGTGGATTTTGTCCATTGCAGCAGCATTTCGTATAGAATTTTTTTCCCTTTAGCTTCAGAGTCACATGCCCAGAATTAACTTCTTTCTTTTTTTTTTCATTTGAGAACCAGTGCGAAACCCGTAAATTCTTGTGCATGGATACACAAGAATTGTTATCTCTCATGATACACTTTACGCAAAATCAGTTCAGCTGGTCCCTGTTTCATAAAGCTGTTCGTAAAGTTACGAACAACTTACGAGTGACTGGTGATCAGTTCTGATGTGCTATACTTATCAGAATTTCCATAATTCAGCACAAGAACTGATCACCAGTCGCTCGTAAGTCATTCGTAACTTTACGAACAGCTTTATGAAACACCCCCCAATTGTTTTTCTAAAACTCCTATGATAATTTGCCATGTGCACTGTTTGTGTAAAGACAATGTTAACATTGCATGTTACAGTAAAGTGAGCAGCACTTGCATTTCATGCAAATTCATTGAGGTGATGATTTCATTGAATCGAATGTCTCTATTTGATCAACACACAAATCTTCACCATTTTCTTTTTGTGTGTGTGTGTGTGAGTATGTTTGTGTATGTGACTTGAAGTGGAAAATGAAAAACATGTATGCATAGAATTATTATTACTTTTATGTACGTGTGTATTGCAGCAATCCAGCTGTGATAAGCTGATGTTAATCTTGCAGATCATGAAGGGAAAAAAAGAAACACCTCAGGACTTGCTGTTCCTATTAGGTCAATTATTAGTAACTTCTGTAAAAGCTGTTATTTTCACATACAGATATTTTCTCTAATGAGGAGATCTTAGTTAAGTGAGAGGTTGTTTTTGCAATTTGACGCTGAGGCTATCGTAGGTACATGAAATTCATGGTCAAATAGTGATTTGTGAACACAAGAATGTAACCCTTGCAAAAATAACAGCTTTTTGGTAATAAGTATCTCACATAGCGACGAATGTTTATGAACATAGTGAATTTTTACAAAGTTAAGGTTTCATCCAAATTTGTTAAGGGTATAAAGTTGTAATCAAATTCGCAACGGCTTTTTCTTGCTGCTAAGAAATTTTGAACATGTCAGAATTTCTTTATGACAACTTGTGACATGGAAAACTGTTTGCAACAATGAAAACTGTTTGCGAGTTTGATTGCAACTTTTTACAAACCCTAGATGAAACCTATAATCGCCACATTTGCAAACATTCGCTGCTCAGTGAGATACCCCCTTCAGTGAGAGTGGTACTGATGAGGACCTGGCGTGATGCAGGACGTGGGAGAGTCCAGCAGAGAGTCTGGAAACCAGCCTAGGACCATGCCGAATCATGCTCCAATATTTTATTCATTGTGAAGTCGCAGCAGTGGATATACTGGGTATTGATGTAATCCACTCGCCTCCCCAGGTTCCTCTCATCTCTCTCGATTCCCTTAACTCCCTCGCCCCCCCCCCCCCTCCCCTTTGCACTCTCTCTTTCCCCTTCTTTCTACTCTTCTTACTCTCTCCCTCTCTCCTTCTATCTCACTGAGCTGGATGATATGACAAATTCCCATCTCTCTAGCTCTTCAAATGCCCACTCAGATTTGTAATCTCTTAAATCAGAAAATCCTATTGAAATGGACGACCAGAAAGAGTTAGTGGTTAGTAGCGAAAGGAGAGAAAGAGACGGGGGGGGGGGGGGGGGGGGGGGGGGGGGTGCGGAGATGGGAGACGACAATGAGAAAGATTAAACAGAAAGAACAAACGCTGTGGTACAGATCCACGTGCCCCGGCTGGGCGCTCCTCGTGGAATGAAAAGCTGCGATTTTTACGCCATTACTCTTCTTTTCAGCGCCATTCAGCGCAGCCTGTAATGCACTTTGCTGGCATTAGTTTCTATTGTTGGCACTATTTCTGAGCTAAATTGACAGATTTCTCTTCTTCTTCATTTTTTACAATTCCTTTTTTTTTTTGGCATTTTTTGGTAACATCCTTTATCTCTGAGAGCAGATTTATCTTTTTGTTCTGTTCAGCCTATCTCATTCTTTGTGCGACTTTGATTTCGAAAGCTCTTGTGAGTCGGAACAATGGCATCGTTGTGAGAGGCTAAATGCTAAGTGTAAGATGACAGTGTTAGTGAGCTTACGATTAAAAGATAAGTATGAAACATCTCCTGTGCAAGTAATCTTCCTTGTAGCTTAAGGAAAGCTCTTGTATCCTTAAGCTCTTGCAAGGACCAAGATCTTTGTCTCCTTCTGCATATTCAGCATGCCTTGATCAAAGTATCTTTCAAATATTTAGACTATGAAGACATTGGTTGGAATTGACAACATGACTGAGTAAAATTCTCTGAGGGAAATATTCCTGTGTCCAATAAATTGCGCCTTTACAATTTTACATTCAATGTGGATGCACCTTTAACAAAAGCATTTTCATATGATATCATCTTTACAATTAAGGCATATTTGCATTCATATATTAGATCATGAAGAATTTGAACATCTCAGATCTGGGTACCATTCACTATAACCTTGTGATATCATTCAAGTACCAGGGAGAGCGTGTGATATTGTAACTGCTGAGCACTATAATTTTTCTCTGAATTGTAAAATACTGATTATCATCATTGATGATTTACGAAAATGATAGATAGTTCTGGTGATGATAAAGATAGTAATAATGACAATGAATGTGATTGTAATAGTAATGATGATAAAAATGATAGTTATAATGATAGTAGTAAAAGTAGTAGTGTAGTAGTAGTTATTAAAAGTGATGATAATGATTGTTATTATTATTATGACAATGATAATGATAAGAAGAAGGAGGAGGTGGATAATAATGATATTGATTATAATGATTTCTGAAACAACATCTTTCAGCAATTACGATGCTCCAAGCCCCTTTAAAGGGAAGATAAACCCCAAGAACAATGTGGATTGAGTGAAAGCAGCAACATTAGTAGAACACATCAGTGAAAGTTTGAAGAAAATCGGACAATCAATGCAAAAGTTATGAATTTTTAAAGTTTTGGTGTTGGAACCGCTGAATGAGGAGACTACTAGAGGTTATGACGTATGAGTGGACTACAATATCAAGAAAATATAAAGAAAATACTACAAAAATCCATTTTTCATGAAAATTACAAATTCCATCAACTTGATATTGACATATGTTAAGGGTAGCAATTATTCCCCCTGCTTTCTGAAAGCGGTTGGTCCACTGCTCTTTCATAATTCTAGAAAAGTGAATTTTTGTTGAATATCCTTTATATTTTCTTCGTATCGTTGTCCACTCATACGTCATATCCTCTAGTAGTCTCCTCATCCAGCGGTTCCAACACCAAAACTTTAAAAATTCATAACTTTTGCATCGATTGTCCGATTTTTCTCAAACTTTCACTGATGTGTTCTACTAATGTTGCTGCTTTCACTCAATCCACATTGCTCTTTGGGTTTACCTTCCCTTTAATGTAATGTTTGTTACCTATGCTGCTGGCCTCAAACCTGTACCACCCACAACATATTAAACTTTCAGCGAGATGGTCTGTATGCTTTGTTGTAGAAATAAAGAAATGTCTGCTCAGAGACACTATACATGTAGATGCTGAGTGTCAGAGCTATTGTTAAATTGCTCAAATTCCTACTTTGGTGGAAAAAGAATCATTATGCATGGTAAAACCAGAAATTTTAGCATGCATTATAATTTTGCAAATTTTGCAAAAGCCAAGATTCACAAAATTAAAAGTTCATGTCTACACTATAATGCATTGGATGCCAGTGGCAATTCAAGAAAAGTTCATGCCACAAAAAAGGCTGTGGACTCCAATTCACAAACATTTCATGCCGCAAATATTTTTTGCTTTGCAGTAGTAGTGTGTGTTGTGTATTAAAATGGTCTGACTATACGTACGCTGCTTTATGTTACACTTGCCTATGGTTTGTGAGCTTTTACATGAGGAAATAAGCCTGCTATATGTACTTCAGCCATTTCTAACCAGCTGCCCAGATGTGCAGGGCAGTGGGTTTCCAGCCCCCTTTTTTACCCTTTATTTCCTGTAGAAATATTCTGTCAAAGAATCTTAATCCCCTCCTTCAAAGTTCAGTCCTCTCTCAAGCTTATCCTCTCCCCAGTGGGATAATCCAAGCTTTCTCTCCCCCCCCCCCCCGAACCTTTTTCTCCTTCTTTTTGTCCAGTTTTCTAGATGGAATGCAGATAAAATACAACCGCTCCTTTGTCAGCGATAGCATGGATGGAAAAAGTTTATTTTCAGGGTTTTTTTTTTTTTTCTTTCAAGGGTTTGTTCACCGACAATGCTAATGATGCACCTTGGTATGAGAGCTCGGTTCACCAGGAAAAAGATTAGCCGTCAGATAAGGGGAACAGTTCGCCATCGCTTGTACCAATCCAGCGCGAGTCCTAGAAAATTATGTACACCAAAAAAAACAGAAAAAAATATGAGAAATGGTCGTAAACACAGAAAATGTACATATTTACTTCCTTCTCATTTCTCTGTTTGTTGTATTACCATCTGATTGTACAGCTCATACGGCATGTGTGTTTATAAATGTGCTAGCCATACATTTCCCCCAAGTACGGGGGATGTTAGCTGCAGATATCATTGCCTTATTATCTACTTGAATGATTGGTACATCTGAATTTAGCAGCGATACATTATCTCCTCCTGCACAGAAAAAGATTAGGATAAAACTGGTTGAATTAATTAGGTCAGTGCAAAGTCAAAAGGCAATTTAAACAAAATTGTGAATTTTAGAGAAAAATAAGAATTCAAATCTTCCAAAATGTATTTCCAACTGGAGAATCAGTCATGAGATTAGTGATTAAGAGGTTTTTGAAAATTCTAACTCTGAAATAGACATTTGCAGATTCGATCGGTAGACTTCTTTAAAATCTGCCTATATCAACATGAACAATGAATAGTAACAAGAAAGCTATGATTTTAAACAAAAGTCAGAGCATCAGATCTTGTATAGTCTTCTCCTGAGCGTATAGTCTTCTCCTGAGCACATGTAGAATCGTACTGTACATATGAAGAGTTTGAATGCAAAAACGGGTATACAAACTTGTACCTTTTCCAGAGTTTTTTTTTAAGTTAGGTTATCAGCAAATAGAGGGAAATGAAGTCTTTTAAAATGATACTGCATAAGAAATGTTTTTGGAGTTATTATTAAAATCATCTCATATGGTATAATCATATAATATACATATATATGTTATGATGATATAATGTTATAATCATGGATTATACCAATGTTTGCGTTTAAAGTCTTCACATGTGTATACACTCTGTAGAACTGCAGCTGAGTGAAAATCTACCTCTTACGAATTATCTCAAGATTTCTGTTCTATCTTCTTCAATATTTTGATAATGCTAATTTCTTTGTTCTTGTTCTCCATCTTTTCTTTTTTCTCTCTCTTTCTCTCTTGTGTTCCTATTCTCTGTCTCTCTCTGTCAGCAGACGGCAAGAAATTGCCCGTGCATTGCGTCGTCGAGCTGCTGGACACGTTGCCGGGGCTCCCGAGCGAGGACGGCGAGGGCAAGCAGAAGGAGGAGGAGGAGAAGAAGGAGGGGTACGCCATCGTCCCGTCATCGTTACAACTCAGAGACCTGGTCAGGGTGGCGCTGTCCAAGCTTGACTATCCCCCGGAGAAAGCGAGAAATGCGACAGGTAAAAAAAAGTTCGCACAGAAAACACAAGCAAAAACGTGTTTGTATTTTTTATATTCCCCAGTGAACAGAGTTGAAGAGATCATAGAGAAAAATTCAACTTTCGGCAATATGGGACTACAACAAAACACGATGAGGAAGTTCTAGAGTTTGTGAATTGTTGCCTGAGTGAGATAAGTAACATATATAGATTGATTTATATAGATAGATATTATTAGATACATGTACATATAGATACATCTATTGATTTATATTTGATATTTAATATGTCCCATCAAAAAATATATGATGTTCCATGAGATTGACTGAGTCATTTGCGTATAATTAGATGGAACTGTGTCATATGCAGTATTTTTTAAGCATGGTATCTGTACCCCCTGATCTGCTACACCATGAAAAGCAAGATGGCTGTTGGAAATATATACATATGTACATATATGTGAAGCACATGGCGCAGCGAGTCCAACTTGATACTCGGGAGGTCAAAAACTTATCAGCGTATCTCACTCGATTTTTTTTTTTTCTTCGTGTGTGTGTGTGAAACTGAATGTGGGCTGAAATTTCACTCTGGAGGGGAGCAACTTCCTGTTCTGTGTGGTATCATCTTCATTTCATTCCATAGTTTAAGGGGACTCATCCTTCTCTGCTCATTATCAAACAAAAATATGTATATATAAATATATAAATGTAAATATGAAGAGTTCCGTCACTAAATGGGCTAAGCACCATTTTTTAAAAAAGATTTTAAAGTGAGTGCATCATCAGATAGAGCAGCATAAAACCTATCACGCATGTTGTTACTGCAAACCACTTCCCCTCATTTACTTCATTATGCAAACCTTCAAACAACACATAAAACCTCTGCCAGTGATGCTTCACTTGTAACGTAGCAAGAAATACTTGTGAAATTATGATTAATGATATCCCATCTTTTCTTGGAATTTTCTCTCTTTTTTTTTTTGGCAGCTTTAATCACAAGTACAGTATATCTCTACTTAACAGGAAAACGGAGTTAGCTCATGTTGTTATAAAACTCTTTATATCTTCTTTTGTTTACCACATACTTATTGAAAGTGCTGCTTACTGCAGAGGGTAATTGGCTTTTCTCTTTCAAACTTCTCTGCAACTTGTCTACTGTAACCTTTTTTTCTTCCTTTTTTTGTTTTTTCCTTTCTGTATTTAGTCTTTTCCAAAAATCCCAAAGTATGAAAAGCAACAAGTTGATAATGGTGGTGATACTGACGATTCTATTCTGTAACGGTTCTCGTCATCAGCTCACAAATTTCACATTGAGCAAAAGGACATGAGACAAACAGTAGTTCCATTTTCACAGGTAGAATGGGATGTATCAAAGCTTTGACCTTATTCTATCTCTTTTTGAGAATACTACATCCCCATGTTATTTTAGATACAATATTCACAGATTTGGATCATTGGTATTTAGATGTCAGTAGCAGAAATGGTATTAATCATTATCATTATCAGTCAAATTGTTTTTCTCTTCATTAAAAGTTGTGATTGCATTTGATGAAGTGGTATTTACACACAACAGACAGCAGACATTACATGCACAAAATTAAAAATTAATTATCACATATACGCTGATGACATTCAATTGTATCTGTCTTTCAAACCTAACCAGGCCGATGCCTTACATGCTTTGAGTCAGCTTGAGAATGCAATGAACGATGTTTATTCATGGCTGAACTCACATTCTTCGAAATTGAATACGGATAAATCTGAGTTTTTAATGTTTGGTTCGAAGACACAATTAGGTAAACTTGACATTAATTTCATCTCTTTTTCCGGCATGTCAATTAGTGTGTCCCAAACCTGTCGCAACCTGGGTGTAATGCTAGATTGTAATATGACTATGTCTCATCAAGTTTCTAGCATTTGTAGATATGTAAGATACCAACTTCGTAATATCGGCTTCATTAGAAAATATTTGAACCGCTCTTCTACCGAAAAATTAGTCCATGCCTTGATATCTTCTAGGCTCGATTTTGGAAACTCTGTCTTATTTAACTTACCACAAACTCAGCTCTCCATGCTACAGAGGCTTCAAAATGCGGCAGCACGCATCATCACACTATCCAAGAAGCACACTCACATCACCCCTATTTTGAGATCACTTCATTGGTTACCAGTCAAAGATCGCATTATTTTTAAGATTTTACTTTTGACTTTTCATTGCATTCAGGGCGCTGCTCCTCAGTATAATATTGACTTACTCCATAATTACATCCCTGCTAGATCTTTACGCTCATCTAACTCCGGTTCTCTGATAATTCCAAGATTCACTACAATATGGGGCACATGTGCCTTTGGCCATGCTGCTCCCACCTTATGGAATAACTTACCTTCAGCCGTAAGAAATTGTTCTTCATCAGACTCCTTTAAAAGCAGTCTAAAAACTCACTTGTTTAAAGCCTCAATTTGACTACTTATTACATGTACTTGATATTTGTATGTCCTTTATCTCCTTCACTTTCTCTTACTTCCGCGCCTAGAGCACTCTGCAGAGTGGATTTGGCGCTATATAAATCATATCATATCACATGTGGCCATATTACAACCTGTGTCTGTAGGACATCAAGCGTTCAAAGTCTCTACAAGTTTCTCGTCCTTGTTCAAGCCCTCTTTGAGGCCAAGAGTGGAAGAGGGATATTAACTTTCATTAGTCCTCAAAGCCAATATTTTGATGCACCATAATTTGATCTTGAAGGTTCAGGGGGAAGCAGCCCTTGTTGTGTATTAACTGTCTCTAATTCTGTCATTTTCATTTTTGAGAAACAAATGAATAGGTTACTCTTCATTCTACATTTTGAGTGACATGTTGTGTTTTAACAATCAAAATTGTATTAAAGAAGTGTTGATTCCAGCATCTGAGATCTGTAACTTCTGAGACATGTTCTTCCATTTATCATGGATTCAGCACAGAATGTTTTGACCAAGATTATGCTCTTTTATTAAAGTAAAGTGTAGTTTTAGAAAAACGCCGTAGAATCATTACCAGAAGACAGAGATCTAGCAGATTATTGCATGAAAATCCAAATCTTGGTGCTGTAACAGTAAATCATTTTGATGTAAACGTGATACATGAGAATACGCAACATCCCACATTCACAAAGTTAGATCAGATTTCAGCAAAAGTGATCTCTTAAAATTGTAGTTTATGGAGTTGTGTCCACCTTGCGGCTTTTCCATGAAATATCGCCCTTTCACCCAGACGGTTGTAAAAAAAAAAAAAAAGTTGACTCATTATTCACGTTTGTTCGTTAAGTTCTGAGCACCATGAGACAAATCATAGACGTACAACACACTTTACAGCTGTAGGTGTGTGAAGATATAAGCATACACCTACACCAAGTCTCAGTCAGTAAGGTTCATCACTCATAAAGCAAAGTTTTGCATCTCTGATAAGTGGTTCTTTACATTTTTGTGGTTATTGTTTCTAAAAGCCATATTCTTATATTTTCTTTTCAAGTTTTCAAATGCCATTTTATCAGAAACAGTGACCAAGATGTACAATTTATACTCCAAAGCTGCTTCAGAATTACTATATCTTTTTTGTGATATATGATTTTTCTTCATCAAAGACAATATAATTATTTGTAAACAAATAAATCTTATTTCTCTATGAAATTTGGTTTTTGCACTCTTAATGTGTGCATTTTTTTTTTTTCATTTTAAAACCAAATCATACTTATTGCCTTCTGGTACTTTCTATTTAGAATGTTTTTGGATCTGCAGAGGTTGGCATCGCGGATACTCTAACAAGTTAGCAAACTCCACTTCATACATGTTAGATGTGTTGTATATTAAGGCACATAGCACTCAGGCTGATCAATGCCCTTGTTGAATACTGGCTTGCAGAAGATGATTTTATAATAGCACACGTGTGTATAGTTTGGGAACATCTATCTCAGAAGTACATGTACGTCATGAGGTTTGCTTTGGCCAGCTGTGCAGCCGGCAAAGCCGTTCTGAGAAACTTTTTTTCTTTTTGTGCATTATACGTGGCTTAGATGCCAACATGAAGTTTTTTAATAAGATGTTAATGCCACATCAAACGAGACAAGCGGTTTTCTCACATATTTCTTGATCATGTGCCGCTTGCTCTTTATTCTCCAGCTTCTGCTTTAACCATAAGCCTCTTCCGAAGATACTATTAGCACAAGAGTTCTATATTTTATGCTAAAGCCCTTTGGCTAATAGAGAGAGAGATATAGAGGAAAGAAAAAAGAGAAGAAGGGACTAAGAAGTACACACACAGACAAGAGAAAGAAATTAAACCTCTTGAGCAAACTGCACAGGCTTGGAGAAATGTCAGGTCAACTTTTGAGATGGAATTCTAGATTAAGGATTAGCAATTGTAGATTGGGGGGATTATAAGGAGAAGGCACAGCAGAAGCCAGGCTTTCTTGGGGGAGGGATTAAAAAGCCGTGTTGACTTTGCACATTCCGGATTAGTTCCCTCCATTGCAGAGCGAGAGCATCAGGGGCTTGTTAAAGTGCTCCCCGTGGCCTTTTAAAGGAATCCGGCGCTTGGGAATCGACGAACTGCGCAGGTTGCGCTGTGACCATCGACGACCGGCGGCGGCTAACTGCACGCTCACCGTCCTCTGAGTCTGCTGTGTCAGATTTGGGCAAGCCTGTGTGTCACTGCCACAGAGTCACCCCAAAAGCTTGCCAAGACTTTGCAATGAGTGCACATGTTCTGCACAGAAAGCTCCACAAAAGCAAGTGGAGTTCATGGTCTAGAGACAGATATTGACCAAACTAGACCAAACACACACTCACGCATATTCATACTCACGCACTTGCACCCAAAGAAATCTCACTATAATCACACAAAACTGACACTGGCATTGGGGAAAAAAAAAACACGCACACGAGAAAAAAAAAAAGAAACAGTGTCGTTCTGTGTTTTTTTACTGCTCTGGAACAATCATCAACACGGGCGTTTCTAGAGCGAAACTCGGAATGCTCATCGTATGCCCGAAGGAAAAAAAAAAAGAAAGAAAAAATGACAAAGAGATTAAGAAATGTATTTCTCTCACATGTGGGGCTAATTTTTGACTCACTCCCTGTAGCAGCAACATCTGTTTGAATGATCTAATACTCTCTTTTACTTTCTATCTCTTTCTCTTTTTCTACTCTAAAGTTTCATATGTGACCACTTTAATCTCCTGGTTCATTGTGCCCTGCTGTGAGAGACGTACATGTAGTCTGACCTTGTTTTTTGTGCCCCAGCGTGTCTGCTGTGTAATTGAGCCTTTTTCATTTCTTTTCTTTTCTTTTTTTTTTGGGGGGGGGGGAGGGTCCTCTTTAGACTTTGCACTGTTCATGAAGTCTCTGATGTATACAGTCAGGTACAATTCTCGCTTGATGATAGGAGAAATTCAATTCTGGGATTTTTTTTTTTTTCAATTTAGTGTTCATGTGCATGCAGTTGAGTAAAAAGTTGCCATTTCCTTGGGAAACTGCTTTTCAAAAGCCTACCAAGAATGTGAAGGAATGAAGAATATATCTGGTATTCTGTCGTGTTAGGTTTTCCACGAGTGTTAAATGCGTACATTTTTGAAGCGACACGGTGCAGTTTAGATAGAAAAATCATCAAACTGGTAGAAACAGCACAATGCTTTTGTTTCAGGGATTGTATTAAATAGACTGATGTAGTCATGTAGATTGATCATTGTCTCATAGATTTCAAGGTTTACTCGTTTCAACACATGGGATTTGCGCACACTTTATGAGTACTGTAAACCTAGCAGTTTTCGTGTGCATGAAACTTTGGCAGATTTCGCAAGGAACCAAGATTTGCAGAAGTAAAATGCGCGCAAGTAAGTGTTTTTTTCTGCACAATGCAATGAATGCCAGTAGAGATTCGTTAAGAGTTTCATGCCAAGAAAAAGGTTGTAGGCTCCAGTTTGACAAAGTTTCATGCTGCGAATGTTGGCTGTGTTCCGTGTTTGATCTTTGAAACAACAAAGCCCCTTTGATAATCAGTTTTTTGTCATTGTAACATTGGACATGACTTCATTTGTATTTTTTTTTTTTCATGTGATTATACGTGAAGCATGCAGCTAAGACCGAACCCCTTTTCTTTGTCACAAACAGTGTACCTCTAATGGTTCAAATTTCATGGTTTGATCATGAATTTTCAATGACTTCTGAGAAACTGCCACAATATTAGTTTCATTACAGGCACTCTCCTTCTAGCAAAATTATGTGATGCAGATGTGAATTTGATGCAACTTCTTTGAAGTAAAAAGAAATTATGACTTGTTGTGAGTGTCTCCAAGCCTTTGTATGTTTGGTCATATGTTGTAGCATATATGTCTGCAGCACAGTTTTGAAACTGAGAGGGTTTTTTTCTTTTTTAATTACGAGGCAATTAAGCACTCGAGGAGAGTGCAAAAAATTTCACAGGATAGTTTCTTTCTCGTCTGCTTTCCAGACCTTGGATTTGCAGTTTTGGTTTGGAGTCAGAGCAACCCTGTGCTTTTATCAAATACCGACAACAGGGCTACCAATTCAGCAGAAATTGTGGAGGTGTTCAAACCCAGTGGTGTGGAGAAACGTGGATGGTCGATTAAATCGATCTCCATTCGCTGCTCCATTGGGTTTATTTGAAAGCTGTGAAAAGCACCTGGCTTGGTGGTCAGCGAATACATACAGGATACATACAGGATAGTATGTGAATCGATATGCTCATTGGTAAAAATCTGCTCCAGTAGAGACTCTTTGGCTGGATGATTATAGAGATCAGTAAGAAAGGTGTACTCAATTCGTTACGGGGATTCTCTAATGTGTCCAAGCTGGACCAGCCTTTCCATTCCATAGAATCCCCATGTTACCAGGTCTTGAAAGGAGGCTACTTTCAAGAATATTGTGTACATGTATGTATATGAGTCTATATCTGTATCTATGTATTGAGATAGACATTTTTATAGGTACATATATACATTATACATACATACATACATACGTACATGTGTATAACATATTTGAAGTGTGAATTTCTGCATTTCGTTTTGACCTGGGCTTTTTTTCTTTCTTTTTTTTTTTTGTGTGGAAAGCTTGCTGAATATCTAAGTAATATGTATTATTTTCATTTGTGTATTTTTGTATGTAACTTGGTATGTAGGGTCTATTTGTGTTGTTTTTAAGCAGGGCCCCTTTGTTTTTTGTTTTTTTGTTTTTTTTTTATCTAAAAGGGCTACCCTATGAGAATAAAACAAAATAAATAGGTGAAAAAAGATATCTGAAGCTTATGTAGTTCATAGTAAGTCAGCAGGCACTGACTAAATTTCCTATCTGAAAGAAGACTTTCGACCCATTGGGATAGGTCTTGAGGATTAATGATAATTGTAATAATAATAATAATAATGATAATAATAATAATAACAATAATAATTATTATTATTATAATGTTGATAATAATAATAAAGAATCAATAATTTTTTGGTATGTATAATATATACACGCTGTATTCAGAAAGTTGTTTGAACTATGAGGAGAATGCTGTAATGTACACATCATCAATGCCATTTTTTTTTTCTTCAAAAAGCTGCATTTATAAGAATTGTCACTGTCATTTTATTGACAACTAATTGTGGCTTGATTTGTTCAGTTACACATAATGTGATCTCAGAGGACATAGTATCAGCATTCATTGGGCCTAGTTTCTGTAAATATTTTGCCACTTTCATCTGAAAGTTGTGTAAGCCCTTGCCTTCACTTTCGCCTCTCAAAGCAGCCTACTCTTCAACAAATTCTCTTTGACATAATTTCTTTTTTTTTGATTCAACCATACATTCATCACAGCATAAATCTTCAACATAAACTCTTCAACGAATGTTCTCTCCAACACATATGTTTTCTTCTACTGTAATTCTCTTTGACATAAATTCTCCTCAACATAAATTGTTGGCACTATGAATTCTCTTCAACACAAATTCTCTTAAACATCGATTCCCTTCGACATTATCAATTCTCTTCAATATGAATTCTCTTCAGCATAAATTCTTGTCAGCATGAATTGTCGGCAAAATGAATTCTCAACGGCAATTCTTCAACATATATTCTCCTTGTTCATGTCCTTTGAGCATGCTTAAAGGACAAGTTCACCTTCATTAACATAAGGATTGAGAGAATGTAGCAACATTAGTAGAACACATCATTGAAAGTTTGAGGAAAATCGGACAATCCGTTCAAAAGTTATGAATTTTTGAAGTTTTTGTGCAGTCACTGCTGGATGAGAAGACTACTGCAGTGTATGATGTCACATGCGTACAACAATATAAAGGAAAATATAAAGAGAATTTCACAAAATTTCATCTTTTGAAAAAAGAACACATTCCCTTGACTTGTTACTGACATATGTTATGGGTAATAATATTCCCATTGCCTTTAGAAAGAGGCAAGTCAAGTGCTCTTTTATTATGCGAAAAAAAGTGAAAATATGTTGAATTTTCTTTACATTTTCTTTATACTGTTGTACTCATATGACATCATGAGCCTTAGTAGTCTCCTCATCCAGCTGTTCCAACACAAAAATTGTGAAAATTCATAACTTTTGCATCGACCGTCCAATTTTCCTCAAACTTTCACTGATGTGTTCTACTAATATTGCTGCATTCTCTCAATCCTTATGTTTATGAAGGTGAACTTGTCCTTTAAGTTTGTGATACGACAGATACATTCACTTAGCAATATGATAATTTGCACCTTCTGTCCGGTAATTGTCAGAAAGGTCATGTGAATATGAAGACATCAATTTTTATTGACAAAGCAGTCCTTACAATGTCTTTAAGCTAACTCTGATGGCGCCCTTTTTCAAGGTTGCGGCGATAGCTTTCGATTGCTGGTCATAAAAACAACCTAGGTGTTTGAGAAAGTGCTTTGAACCTGAAGGGTAGTGTGCCTACTTGAAGCTTGCATGAAAATTTGATCTACTGTATACGTATTTCTCCCTGTTTTCACCACAGATATACACCCGCTATGGAATTCTTGATTTATATTTGATTGCAGAACAAATTAACTCTGTTCTTATTAACTTGAGATATTTGCTATCAAAGCTGCTAAAAAGACCAAATGATAATAGAATATGGGATTTTTTTTTTCACCATAACTTGAAAAATATTCCCTGTTATCTTGTTATGTAACAAGTGAGGTATCGCTAGAAAGTGGTATTTTGTTCTATCTGATGACAGACATTCTTTAAAATGTTTAAAAATGGCTCTTAACTCCTTTTGTGATCAAACTCGTCACATACTGTATGTATGTCCTAATTTAGCATTTGTCACATCTGCCTGTAGAAATCTGAATTTTCTCATGACATGGAAGTTACAAATGGATTTCTTCTTATTTTCTGTGGCCTATGAGAAATCATACAAATGGAGCCATTTTAGGCGAGGGAAAAAAAACAAAACTGGACAAAATAAAGTTGAGTTTGTGCTGCAGCTTAATGCCTGTAGATATAAGAGATTTAGACCTGGTAATCATGTGTACATAGGGAATTTATTCTGCCTGAAGTGGGATATTGTTTTACAGGTTTTTAGCCAATCTCTGGGCTTTGTGTCCGTATTTTGAGGGTTCAGCTGAGACCGAGGCCTAAGCGTGTCGTTGAGGGTATGGGCAATTACAAAACCACTGAAGGCTTTTAGTGGACTTTGCTGTACTTTAGACATCTGTTGGCGCTCCCCTAACTGGTTTACTGAAAAACGGCGGTCTTGATTTGAAGGCAATCTTTGGCGCAAATGCCACATTTCATATATCTTTTAAATAAATTGCCACAAAGCAGATAAATACAGTTTCTTTATGTTCTTAAATCTTCTTGATATTCAGTTCCTTATGATTGAAAAAAAAAGGGCAAAGATAATGCATGGTGTCTAGTGGGATGTTCTAGTTTCATGCGCATATCATTCATATTTTTTAGCATTGAATCACTTTGTAGAAGTTGCTATTCTCAGCAGTATTTAAGTTTTATTTCATAAATCTAAATGCCACATTCATTTGTCATTTCATTTCTTGATCCTTTTGCCCTAGTGAGCATAGAGTATTCACAGGGACAAAGTACATGGAACCTTGTAATTTGTACAATAATTCATATCGCATTACATCCAATGAGAGATTATAGAGGCTATCGTTTGGTAAACATCTACATCCATTACTCAGATATCCCTGAACCAGCAGTGAAACTTTGTGACATTTGATTCTCTTGGTTTTACACATATCACAGGGATTTGGAAGCACAAAGAAACCACTGAAATGGGTACAAAGTTTATCCCAGCCATTTTGTTGCAGTTTTGTTTCCATTCATTACCCCCCCCCCTCCCCCTTTAATAGTCTGACAATCTGGCTTATTCTCTTCATGGAGGATTTTCACACTGCAAGATTTCCTCATTCTTAATCATGTTTAGGGCTGTGGGCTATACCCACACTGCAATGAGACTCCAAGCTGACTAGCTTTTCAATTTCAAAGGAAGTTTGATACAACAGCTGTATCACAAACTCCATAGCTTGTCACCCAAATGTACAATTTGGGATGTATTTACACATGAGAGTAATTATAGTCGTGTGTGCAAGCAAACTATTTATCAACTCTTTTTCTCGGCAGAAACAGGTTTTCCAAACGGTTTTCAGACAATTTTTACGAGATGATAAACGCAAAGCTGTTTTGAAAGCCCTTTCGGAAAGCCTTTTCGAAAGCCGAAAATTTGTGCTTTCCGAAACAGGTTTCCTAAACAGGTTTCAAGAAACCTGTTTCTAGAAGCCTTTTGAAGCGAGATAAACGCAAAGCTGTTTTGAAACAGCTTTGTACTGCAGTTACGAACCATGCACGCCTTATATGACCTCTTCTCCTCGGGTCGAATTGCACATTGCAGCTGTGCAGTGACAGGCCAGTTATCGTGTTTGCGAAGAGTTGATAAACGCAACTATTTTGGAAGCCGTTTCTAAAGGGCTTTGGAAACGGCTTTTGAAAGCCGTTTAAACAGGGGAAAGATGATAAACGCAGCCTTTATTTCATATCATTTCAATTGTTTATATATTTCCATTTCAAATGAAAATATGCAACAAATACAATGCATACACAATGCTCTATCACCATTTTCTTGCAATCTGAACATAAGCCTTTGTTTGCAGTCAATGTGACATGAAAAGAGAACTTTGAAAAAAGAAAAGAATGGAAGACACTTCTTGACCTCAATGAGCCAAGCATTTATGGAAGAAATGTGATTGTCTAATTGGGCTCCAGAATTGAAAAAAAAGAATGTGATAAGCATGAAACATGCTTTGAGATACAAATTTAGAGGTTCTTGTAAGTCTGAAACCTTTGGTAGCCTCTGAAAGGACAAGTTCACCTTCATTAACATAAGGATTGAGAGAATGTAGCAATATTAGTAGAACACATCATTGAAAGTTTGAGGAAAATCGGACAATCCATTCAAAAGTTATGAATTTTTGAAGTTTTTGTGCAGTCACCGCTGGATGAGAAGACTACTGCAGTGTATGATGTCACATGTGTACAACAATATAACAAAAATATAAAGAGAATTTCACAAAATTTCATCTTTTGAAAAAAGTACACATTCCCTTGACTCGTTACTGACATATGTTATGGGTAATATGTGACCGTGCACCTCAAAACGAACATAAAGTCGCACACACTGATTTTGCGTGAGGACTGAAAATAAATGAAATGGGTCAACCTAGCCGAACTTAACTTTTTCATATTTTCTGAAAGAACGGGTCTTCTTTTACATTATGCTAAAATTTGGTGTCATAAAACGGGGAGGAAAGTGTGTTTTATCTCGAACATTTTTGGTAGAAAAGTGTGATTAGGTGTGTCTTCAGAATCCCGTTTTCATTTCTGAAAAACCTTGTCCACACTCTTCACTTTCAACTCTAATAACTTTTGAAAGGATAGTGCTACTGCTTTGAAAGTTGGCATTAATTATGGACAGAATGTGTTAATGAGGCATGCTTAATTTCAGTTTACTCTGATAATCCCTTCATTGTTGTTACTCTGGTGGTTTACTTCCTGTTTTTTGTCCCATTCATTGCACAGCCAGCACGGTTTGGTAAAGATTAAGCGCTTGAATAGACACTGTACTTCAGAGCCTCTTTTCTCAGTTCACACTTTTCCTGAGTTTGTGCTTTCTTTCCAATATTTAGATAGGTTAGGAGAGTCCATTGGATTTGAGTTATACATCATTTTAAAGCTTAAAGTCTGCTCTTTCAGAATATTGTCTTAACTAAAAATTCATGTCTGGCGACTTTTTGTTTGTTTTGAGGTGCAGGGTCACATATAGACTGAAATGCTTTGCACAGAATCTGGCTAGTCTCATTTTGTTTCATATCATTTCAATTGTTTATATATTTTCATTTCAAATGAAAATATGCAACAAATACAATGCATACACAATGCTCTATCACCATTTTCTTACAATCTGAACATAAGCCTTTGTTTGCAGTCAATGTGACATGAAAAGAGAACTTTGAAAAAAGAAAAGAATGGAAAACACTTCTTGACCTCAATGAGCCAAGCATGTATGGAAGAAATGTGATTGTCTAATTGGACTCCAGAATTGAAAAAAAAGGAACGTGATAAGCAAGAAACATGCTTTGAGATACAAATTTAGAGGTTCTTGTAAGTCTGAAACCTTTGGTAGCTTCTTATAGGACAAGTTCACCTTCATTAACATAAGGATTGAGAGAATGTAGCAATGTAGAACACATCATTGAAAGTTTGAGGAAAATCGGACAATCCATTCAAAAGTTATGAATTTTTGAAGTTTTTGTGCAGTCACCGCTGGATGAGAAGACTACTGCAGTGTATGATGTCACATGCGTACAACAATATAACGAAAATATAAAGAGAATTTCACAAAATTTCATCTTTTGAAAAAAGTACACATTCCCTTGACTCATTACTGACATATATGTTATGGGTATTATTCCCATTGCCTTTAGAAAGAGGCCAGTCAAGTGCTCTTTTATTATGCGAAAAAAATGAAAATATGTTGAATTTTCTTTACATTTTCTTTATACTGTTGTACTCATGACATCATGAGCCTTAGTAGTCTCCTCTCCAGCAGTTCCTACACAAAAGTTTTAAAAATTCATAACTTTTGCATCGATTGTCCAATTTTCCTCAAACTTTCATTGATGTGTTCTACTATTTCTATGCATTCTCTCAATCCTTATGTTAATGAAGGTGAACTTGTCCTTTAATTCTTTCCTCGGATGGGGTTCTTGCCAGAAAGAAGGAATGGGGGGGGGGGGGGGGGGGGAGAGAAATAGAGGACATGCAGGGTGATAAGTTTAACAGAATGGAAAGGCACTTAAAGTCAATCAAATCTCTCCCTGGTTCCCAGCCCCTCATAATGGGGAAAGGTCATTATGCAGTATGTCCTCTCTCTATCTAGAGAGAAACAGATAGATAGATAGGATGGATAGGATAGATACTTAAGATAGATACCTATCTCTATCTAGAGAGAAACAGATAGATAGATAGATGGGTGGATGGATGGATGGATGGATAGATAGATAGATAGATACAATAGGATAGGATAGACAGACAGATATATAGATAGTAAATATATAGATAAATAGATGATAGATGTACAGATAGATAGAGATAGATGGAGACACAGATAGATGGATAGATAGATAAGTAGATAGATAGATAGATAGATAGATAGATAGATAGATAGATAGATAGATGGATAGATAGATAGCGTGAAAAAAACCAGACAAAGAGACCCAGTGAATTGCTATCAAGATGGCTTGTAGAGAGATTTTTTCTCTCTTCAAACAAACATTTTTTGTGTGAATTTGTATATTATTTTCAAGCCTACCCGAAAGCTTCGTGCACTTGCGAAATGATCACAGGCAGGAGACTGGTGAATTTGAGGGTTTTAAATGTCTCTGTCTTTCTTGTGGTCATTTGTTCCAGGTGTGATTCAAGTCAGGAACTGGAAACCCCTCCCGTTTTCTTCCATCACCGACAACCAGCAGTCGTCAGTCGGCCAGCTTTTCGGCGATCTCCTCTCTCACATCACCCTCAAGATCTCCATCCTCTCAAGGTAAGTTTGCCTCTTCTTCTTTGTCGACTTTCTGGGCCGTTACCGATCGGACCTTCACTGTCCAGTGATGCTAGCCTGGAAACATTGAACTGCACCTTACTTGAATACGAGACCAGTTTGAGGCAAATAATTTTCACACAACAACAGATATATAATGGACTCTTACATGAATACCACAAAGATTGGAACAGTCATTCGAGTGGATTCCCCTCTGATCAGTTGCTAGTCATCCCCTTTAAATGAGTGTTTGTCACCTTTTTTTGTTTTTGCCTTTGTACATAGTGAGCATGAACAACACCATATTCTCCTGGCAGGGCATTGCAGCATACTGTATATAGATGCCATATATTTTGCAAGTTTTTTGTTTTTCCTGAATTTCGGGAGTCAAATGCTATTTGCAAATTTAACAACATGGCAGAAAAAAGATCAGCTCTGATCGCAACATGAATGCGCTGTGCACGTGTACATTTCTCCGTTCATTGCTGTTCTCCATGATCGCAAAATTTAACCACTCGCGAAATTGTGGAAAAGTCCCTATTTGTGAAAAAATCAGCCCTGCTATATACAAATGTGTGGCATATTTTTTCACAGATTATTTGTGTAAATTATATTTGGGACAAGTGGGACTGCCTGCAAGAGCCACTCTTAATCAGGGATATGCTAGTTAGGTCTTTACTTGCCCAAGAGTAGGTTAAAGTTGCCCAGGGCTAGTGGGCAAGTAGATTTGTAGCATCTTGACATCCAACAATTGTATTGCTTATTGATGTTTTCACCTCTTGAAATGGACACAGAGAAGGAAGAGATAATATCTGTTTTCCATCCCCCCAGCCATATTTTGTCTCCCGCGTTTATCAGAGTGTTGTTAGGTTGCCGTATAAAGCGACTGACTTGTCTGTGCCATCGTGTGACCAGTTTGCTATTTTGTGGCCAGGTTACATTATGCACTGTTACCATGGTGAAGAATGGGTCACACCAGAAGACTTTGTGTAGCTGTAGGAAGTGATGAGACACATAATTATAAAAAACAAACACAAACTAAAAGACCCCAAAATTGCTTCACATGAATTTAAAGAAAAGAAGATTACATTAGTAAGCACAGTATCCAAGGCTTTTACCCTAAAGACAGTGGGAGAACAGAGGGTTGGTAAACATCATCATCACCATCATCATCATCATCATCACCATCACCATCATCATCATCATCATCACCACCATCATCATCATCATCATCATCATCAATATCATTATCATCGTGATCATGTTCATGATTACTGGTAATTACTTACATATTTCCTGGAAGCCCCACCAAGAGATCTTGTGGTAAAAAGCAATTCAGGAGAAGTCTTTGATAACACCTACCCATTCCCCAAAAATATTTTTGCATTATTGCATAATATTGCCAGATATTTTGGGGATCATGGCTGTACTGTGTTCATGGTCACTGTAGATGCATTATGTTTAAAAAAAGAATCTGATTTCGATAATGACCAGTGCTATCTGTCAAACTTTAAGTTAGTTTTTAATGAAATCCTCCCCCCCCCCCCCTTGCAGCTATTAGCCTATATCAGGGCATGACACCAACTTTTTTCTCCGATGGCCACTAAAAGTAATCTTTTTAGAAATTTGGTGGCCCAGTATCAGTTTGTAGTAGCCCCAGGTCACCACTAATGTTGCGGCCTGTCTTTAGTCACATGGAAGCGAAAGATATTGCCTCTCTCATCTTTGTTAAAAAGAAGGAGAAAATGGGTCTCAGTATTAAAAGCTGCGATGAATGTCATCACTTTGCTGAATCAAAGCAAATATCAAGTCATCTACGTTTTATTTTCATTTTTCTGAATTGCCTCAAATGCTTTATACACGTCATGTAATTAGTCTTCTCTCAAGGCTCTGACAGATTTACATTCTCTTTTTGTGCTCATGTGTTTCCTTAAAGATGAAGGGGGAGGGAAGTATTTGTGTGAGATCTGAAGGTTGATGGGGAATGGAATCACAAAAACATTCTAGTCTTGTAAGTTCTTTCCATGCAATGAAGGTCAAGTACGTAAGTGAAATTTCAAAATGGGTATTTCTGCAACCTGCTCATTTGACTCAAATTATACAGCTCTCAGTCACTTATACTGATATGTGTGAAATCTCTAGAGTTTTACAGTAAGCCTCCAGAAGTCTATCCTTTTGAGGATGGGGAGTATTGAATGGAAGCACCTTGATGCTACTACTTAGCTCCTTGTGCTGGCTTGTCCATGGATTAGGATGGTGCAAGTCGAAGGGCATTGTCTCTACAAGCGTATTTGCTTCTTGCCTTCTCTACCATACCCTGAAACAGCAATGAGAAATGCAGCTAAATGCGACCATTCTTGCTGTCAATTTTTAGGCTGTATAGGTGTGATGGGAGTGCATCCACTTTTTGGGGATGTCTTTTCATTCCTGCGATCCGTTACAAGAGAACGAAAAAGGCGCGATGCCTATCGCGAGTTGCGCGGTGAACACTTTGGTTGTTCCATTGTTGTTTTTCCATCTCGCCAACTCCCCCCACTGCATCGGCAGTGTGTAAGAAGATTAGGAAATGCTAGAGTTCATAGCGGATTAGCGTGTGATGTCTGCCTCTCCACTAGTGAGAGGAATTGTGTTTTTTCCGGGAGAGTTGGGGAGAGTTTTCTAGTGAATATGTCTTCCTGGTGGACTTGATGGTTTAGTAGCTGAAAAGGACGCCAGCTCTTTAGTTCCCATTGAATATGTCATCTTTGGTATTCAGCAGCTTGTGAGATAGTGGTTAATGCAATCGTGATGTTTTTTTTCCATCTTCTTCCTATTTTGTAAGTGTGGATTATACAATGCAACAATTATTTGCTTGTGCTGCTAAAACACTCTTTTTTTTTTTCTTGGCATTCCCTTGTTACACCATAGTGCAATTTGTTGGTAGGACTACATTGTATGAATCCAGAAGAATTTTATTAAGAGAAACTGAAAGAACTTAACATTGTATTTCATGTAATAGTGTAAATCCCACAACTGACTACTAAGCTGAAAGTATGTTGTATGGGATACAGCTATGTATCCACTGTTGTTACAACAACAAAAAAAGACAAAGTAAACCAAATGGCATGATTCTTGTAACCTTTATTTATGATATGGATGAAATAGGAGAGGAAAGATTTTTTTTTTTTGCGTGGTAGCATTGTCTTGCTCTCATATAGTGACTTTTTGAAAACTGGCAAAGGTGCTGCATAAGATGATTATGGGTGTGGTTGTCAGTGCGTGTGAGGAGAGAGACAATATACGCTCACTTCCTTTGGTTGAAATGATCAAGATGGCGGAGTTCTCTGCTTTCCCCCAGTGACACGGCGACGCCCAAACACTCCGCTCCCACCGGTAGGAGCTCCTCAGCCAGCATCAACTCCCTCCTACGGCGGGGCCTGGACCTTCCGTTCGGCATGATGGCACGGCGCATGAAAACGGGGGACGGGCGAAGTGCGGGCCGCGCCCACCCAGCCCACGAACTGCGGGTCAAGCTCCTGCAAATCCTGGAGAAAAGAGGCCCCACCCTGCTGGTCAGCCATGGATGCCCATTCTCACAGGTGAGTGGTATCCACGTTTGTACCTCTCCTCCTGGTGTCCCATTCTACCACAGATGATACCTCTGCTGCTGCTGCTGCTGCTGCTGCTGATGATGATGATGATGAAAATAATAATGGTGATGGTTATGATGATGGTATTGATGGTGATGATGATAATGGTTCTGGTGTTGAGTAGTGCTAATATCGGTGGTTCTGGTGTTTTTAGTGGTGATGATGGTGCTAGGGGTGGTGATGGTGTTGGTGGTGTTGGTAGTGGTGATGGTGGTGATGATTGTGATGATGGTAGTAGTGATGATGATGGTGGTGAAGCTGTGTGGTGTTGGTGGTGGTGGTAGTAATGGTGATGATGATGATGGTGGTGGTGGTCTTGATGATAATGATGGTGGTCCTAGTGGTGATGGTGGTGGTGGTGATGATGGTGACTAGTGGTGGTGGTGGTGATGATGGTAATGATTATGATGATTATGGTAAAAAATTTTCTCATTGAATTTCCAGGTATATGGATCATGATAGGCAAACACATAAACCTTTTGAAAAATCATCAACAATTCAGTGACAGTCCTTCAGATTGCCCCCTCCAGATTTTGGCAGAAACTGGTTTTCAGGCCTTCTTGTGGCAAAAATGTCCAAACCCTCTTATGATACTTGTTGTTTACTTCATCCTGTGTAGAACACTTAGATTTATCAACCCCAATATCTTCGTTTTCCTCTTAGCTTTCCTGTAACTCTATGCATATATGGGCATTACAGAAGATATTTCTGTCGTTTTCCAAGTAGGCATTTAGGCAAGCGCCTTAATACTTTTAGACAGACTGGTATCCATTTAATCCGCCTGCCCAACAGTGACTTGTACTTGTCGGGGGCAAGTGGGGGAGTGAGTTGTAACACCCCGATAGTAATGAAGGCTTTGAAAAATCTCGCCTAAACCACCTGTTTGTCACGCAAGTGGGCAAACGTTCACTTCTTTATGCATTAGAGGCTTGGTCCATCGTATTTTTCTGCTTCTTCTTCTTCTTCTTTGTTTTGTTTGCTGCTTTCAGCAACCACACGATCAAGACCTTCGATACTACAAAAGTGTAGCTAGTGTCCATTTCAATTGGCTGTGGCAAAGCTGTGCAGTGTCACAATGACCACTGTGAGAAAAAATGGATGGCCATGACCGACGCATAGACCCAATATCATAATGCATTTTTTTTTTTTTTCTTGGGCCATTGTCGTAGCAGCCAGTAGGGCAGTCCAGGCGTTACCTGTGTGTGAGCTTGCCTTGTGATTCTCTACAGATTTGAGGAAGGATTATTTGATTACATTGCACTTGTTCTGCTCATTTTTCCCAGCATGTTGTGTGTGTGTGTGTGTGTGTGTGTGTGTGTGTGTGTGTGTGTGTGTGTGTGTGTGTGTGTTTGTGTGTATGATGTACTATATAAGGAAAGAAGATAAAGATCTCTTTCTAGGCAATCAGTGTGTATGTGTGTGTGTGTGTGTGTGTGTGTGTGTATCTCTGCGTGTATGTCTGATCTGTATATGAAACCATGGTGTGTTATGTAAACACTAAGGTGCACACAGGCAGGGAAACACATACACTGTATACCCACACACACAAGCAAATGATATTATTATCATTTTTTTTTTTTACAAAGACCTCATAATGTTGAATAGAAAATGTATGTTTGGCTAGTGGCCATTAGTGACAGAATATGATTTTTAGTGTGTATCCTGCCATTAAATATCTGTCTGTCTTAAGAATAAATAAATGAATGAATGGAAAAATAAATAAATGAATGAATGAATGAATGAATGAATGAATGAATGAAGAATGAAGAATATCATGAAGTCTTAATCCACCCCCCCCCCCAAAAAAAAAACAACAACAACAACAACAAACAAACAAATCTAAAAAAAAGGTGTTTTCCCACTTTGGGTTCCGCTGGCATAGGTGAATATTAACTTAAGATGTTGACTTTTTTCTTAAAGCAATGTGTTGTGAAAATTTCTTAGAGGTTGCCATCAATGGAAGCTATGATAAACCAATATAATAATGACAATAACTAATCCGTTGATACGAAAAAAAAGATACACCACGAAAGCACTTGAATTAATCTACTATAATGCTCATATATTTCAACATTGATGTGATAATCATATTTCTGTAGTCTGTATGTACACGTATGTATACAAGATTTCTGTCTTGTCTATAGTGTAGTCAGAGAGGGATTTTCCCAAATATCTTGCAAGCATTCTAGTAATAGTCCCACCCATGCATTTTTTTTTTTTTTGGGGGGGGGGGGGGGGAGGGGGTTGAGTTTATAGTAGAGCAGAGTAGCCAGGGCGTTGTGAAGAGTTTGGTGGAATGAGTGATAATGTCACGTTATCTAATATCTTACATTAAAGAACTGCTATTATGACACACTAAGAAGTTACAAAACATTCTGCAGAGCAAAATATTGATTCTAAGATTTTAGATTTTAGATTTTTAAGAATAACTACCAGAGGCGGGAGCTGTTATACGGTTTTATGAGGTTCGCTTTTGAACACATGATGTCATGGTTCATGAATATTCATAAGTAGCATCTATGTTTTAGAGATATTGTCTTACCATCGTCCTTGGTACGGAAAAATAAGAAGGGTGAATTGAATGCAAATACATACAAGACAAAGAACATGGGATGCTGTATATGGCATCCCAATTGAAGCTGAAATGACAGGCTTAGAGTCGTAAAAATAAAGAGGGAGGGGGGAAAAATCCGGATTAGGTTTGATTGATCTAAATTTAGACGTTTGCGGTGGACGAGAAGCAGAACGAGAATGAGGGAAAAGTGGCGTGCTTTTGCCGATCTGTGGAGAACCACTGCCTATTCTGATAGCGTCGTGAGTCACCAAATTGGCAATACGACGTGGATGGATTGCTTTGCCGAGCTGGGATGTGTCAATTACTTGGACGTTTGACGTGAATCATTGTTTCCTCTCTGTTGAAAGCCGGGGTCTCTAGGTAAACTTTTTTTTTTGCCTTTTTCCCCCCTTTTTGTTAACGATCCTGGGGAGATGTTCCTGCAGATTTAGAGAGCTCTTGAAGGTAAATGTGGTGACGAAAAGCGCAGGCCGATGCAAATATGCATACAAAGTTGTACTTCGCGTTTTTACAAACAGAATGTTGCTCCTTTGAGTAAGCGAGCAGTACCATGTAAAGTCAAGAAGACAAAGATTAAGTAACATTTCTTTAAAAGAATTCAAACAAACAAACAAACCCCAAACTGAAAACAAAGTGAAATAAAGCTATGGGACTTCAGCAAAAACAAAATCATATTAAAATGTTAAAGATAGGGATGGTATGTTGACTTAACACTATGCCACTCTACGCAACAATAGAAGCAAAAATAGAAATTTGGGGGGTCTAGATACATGTGTTCAAGCTTGCACTTGTGTGCTTTTTTACCAATGATGGATGTTTTCATTTGCAGAGTGGACCCTTCCTCTCCAAGAACTGAGTAGGAAGCGTTCACATATACATTTCGTAGTAGTTTTTTTTTTCAACATTTTGTAATGCCACCAATATTTCTGAAATTGAGAAGACGTCACCTCCCAAAGCACAGAGGCTTGTGTATATTTTCTGTAAGGTTGGAGATCAGTGAATATACTTCCTACAAAGGCATAAGACCAATTTCTCATTCAGCTGCTAGAGTCCTTGATTGCGAATCTAGCTGCTTACAAAAGTGTCTTGCATAGATTCCAAAGCGCAAAATCCTAAATGCCTGCAAAATATGTAGTGCAGTACATTAATGTTTGACTCATGAAGAATGCGACAAGCTCTGATGAAAGTAACGGATGTTATCCCGGTTGTGGGAAGTGTGTGACACATGCGCTGCAAACATCACAATCACATGACTAGAACGGTTATTTTAAGGAACCCCAAAGACACTGTATTAGGTGATTAATTGACATTTGAATGGTCATAACTTTCGGTGCTTTATCACAGATGATAACTTTCTTATAGGGGCAGTTTGAAAAATTTTGTTCTAAAAAAATTTGCAGATAATCTGCTTGATTCTTCCGTCATGTTCTGAACCTCTATGTGTATTTGGTGGGTGTAGATCCTAGGGTAATGTTGGTAGACTCTGAACATGCATTGCATTTTTTTGCTCACAAAGACTCCAGTTGGAATAACTAGTTTGGATGAATGATTAACATTTGATACTTTTTCTATGTCTGTGTGTGTGTGTGTGTGTGTGTTTGTGAATGTGTGTTTACAATTGATAGTGTGTGTGTGTGTATTTGTGCGTGTATGTGTCAGTTTTATCAAGTTGTATTTTTGCACTTGTGGAGAATCATTTTTATAAAGATTGTTTTTGCCTTATTGTATCCAATAAAGAAGGAACAATCAGTTCAACAATCAGTTCAACAAGCAGTTTTCCATGATAACAAACACTCTGCAAACATGTTGCATTCCAACAAGTTGCTGTTATCATATCATACAAGACTTTACTGGTTAGCTACCATTTACCCACATTTCATAAGAGATATTATTCACCAGCATTCTGATTTATTATATAGCTATCTTAATCCGATCCTTAAATTCTTTTGGTTTGTCATGCACAGGTTACTGTTTCGCAGATCCTGCAGGGCAAGTACACCAAACAGTTGACCATAGAGAAGATCCAAGCTTTCTACCAGTGGTACAACATCTACAACGGTCTGACGGATAACACCATGTTGCCAGCAGACAAGGTGGACAGCGCCACGCTGCCTCGCATCAGCTCCAGGCACTGGCGGCGCCCCCGCACCCTCTTCAACCCGCGCACGGAGCTCCCGCGCCTCTTGCGCTGGTACCGCCAGAACCCCCGCCCGAGCCGCGCCGAGATGGAGGTGTACCTGGCAGAGCTGAACTCGTCGGACTTCCGCCAGAATGGCACCCCCCTGCAGTACTCGTCCATCATGATCTGGTTCAAAAATGCCCGAGTGAAGTACCGGCACCTGCTCCGCTCCAGTGCCATTGCCCAGATGCATGAAGACATGACATACGCATCCATGCGATCACCGGAGGAACTGGTGGTGGATGAAGACAAAGAGAGGGATGATGAGAAGGAAGAAGAAATGGTTGTGGAAAAAGAGGATGAGGATGAGGAGGATGAGGAGGAGGTGGAGGAGAGAGAGAAGGAAAGGGAACGGGGACCACCCACCAAGGGACCGTCCAGGAATGCATCAAAGAGCCCCGCGAGAAGTCCCGCACGGAGCCCCGCAAAGAGTCCTGTGAGACCTCTCCAACTGAAGCAGGAGCCCATAGTGGAGGCAGAGGACTCGGAACGCAGCGAGAGCCGCGTGGAAGCGGCTGTCCCCAAGCCTGTCATACTGCCCTCATTGTTGCACATGCAGGCCAAGCCACACCTCCAGCCTGTCAGTATTGTCAGCAATGGTCTGATCGTCCCAAGTCGGCTACCAAATGGCTACCAGCAGCCTGAGGCTGCCCTCCAGGTGCCAGACTTGCGGAAGATCGCGTCAGGTTTTGGAATCTCGTTAACCCCCGAAATGGCCGCAGCGGCACATGGGCTGCCCGTCAACGCCATAGCCCACTCCCAGTACCTGCAGGCGGTGGAGCTGATGCAGAAGGATTGCCCCACGGGGAGGATAGACTACCACAACGGAGCACTGTCCGTTCCCAAACCAACTCCTCTCTCCCTGACTACTTCGTCGGCATCGCAGCACAGGACGTCAACGCCCCAATCGCACAAATCGCAGTCAGAGTCCTCCCCGAAGCAGGCCAAGTCGCCGCAAACGACCACCTCGCAGACGCCCACGGCGCGCATTCCCCGCAAGCGCTTCACCATTGACCCAACCTTTGAGGTGCCCAAACTTCAATCATGGTTTGCCATCGACCCGCGGCCCGACCGGCAAACCATTGAACGCTATGTCCAGGAACTGAACTCCAGCGAGTGGCGCCGCCACCAGCCCAAGTACAACAATCGAGTGGTCTATGTCTGGTTCAAAAATGCTCGTGCCAAGTATTCAAAGATGCAGTCGATTGCCACAGACCCAGAGACAGAAAGGAGGCGCTCAGAACTAATCAGGATGCATCACGAAGCCCAGATGTCATGAACTTTTGCCTTAGGTTTTCGAAATTTGTCCATCATGCCAAGTTCTTCTTTCCTTTGGTAAAACAAAGAAGAAGACGCAGACATTTCGTCGTCTTGAAATAGCAATTTTTTGAAAGAATTTTGTAGAAGACGAACTAATATCTTGGTACCTTTTATACCACGTCTGATAATCTATGACCACTTGCGCGATACATCTCATTTCTACAGTACCATGTGCGAGCGGCGTGTGTGCGCCACCAACCAGCATCTCACCGAGTATACCTAATCGTTTCTTCAGAAGTACTGCAACATTTTCGCTTGGAGTTTGTCAATAGCTCGAAGTCATCCAATGCCAAGTGAAAGTATTTGAGGTGGCGTGTTGGTTTGCTCTCAAACTTTGTTTGATGGGTCAAATTGAAGGGGACAATCAAATGAATTGCATTTATTTGTGCAATTTTTATGTGCTGAAACATAATCATTATCTGCACTTTCTAGTTTCCAGATGGTTTTCCTGTCATAAATTTCCTAACTTCATTTCTCAAATGAATTATATTTTATTTCTGTGTTTTTTTTTCCTCTTTTTCTTTTTTTGTTGAAGCAGAGGTGTTCTTCATATGTATGTGTAGTTTATGTAGATCCTGTAAAAAATTTGTTGATCTTGTCACTGTTCCATCACTTTTGCTATGCTCTTTATTTCACTGCACATTTTGGAAGAAAAATGTATTGGAAGTTTTGATTTTATCCTTAATGTGTGACATGTTACACATAGGTGCACTATTTTGGAAATTGTCTGATGTGATGGATGGTAAAAGATGATCGCTAGAGTATTCTAGATACTAAGCCATTGTCATCATTAGAAACTTTTGGAATTGAAACAAGATACCACTGTATCAAAGAGAAGAAGCAAATGAATGCAACTTTGCCATCGAATGGCATTCACATATCATTGATATTTTTTTCCTTTTTATTGTCAATGAATCATGTAGAATAGTCTTCAAATGAAGCAAGAAACAAGAAATATGAAAGGATACTATCAAAGGTAGTTAATATGTTGCAGGTTTTATACTTCACTAAGTGTCCTTGTACAACTCTATAGATGCCTCATCTTAAATAGCATCAAGTGTCTATGTAAAGCATTCCGTTGATGCCTCCGGTGCTATCTTGAAGTCATCAGCGTTATGGATATTGCAAGTCACATATGGATTTGCAAGTCTTAAAGTGTGCAAACGTTCATCGAGCGATATAGGACCTTTGAAATGACATCATTCTCTGACAGGTCTCTGATTTCAAGCAAATGAAAGTGTGTAGGAAGGCACATATGCTCCTAGATGTTTGCAATTTTAATGTTTCTGATTTTTCATGAGCTTAATCATATGCCAGATTTGGTAACTTTACATCATGTGGGATAAGCATAGATATATGTTTTTCTTCTCTTTTTTGTATTTTTTTTTTTAATGGGAATGGGTTGATGTTAGGTTACACTTAATGCTTCTATTTGAAGAAGGTTAGAGAAGTTAACACCTAGACCAGCATGTTGAGTGATTAAACTGTTTGTAAAGCTAGTTAAAAGAATGGATGTTGCTAAACCCCACTCCACCCCCCCCCCCCCCCCAACTCATTCGGTTACCTTTTCTCCCTCAAGGGATATCATACATGAATGTGACTTAGTTGTTCAGATTAACTGTTCATCCACAATTCCCAAGTTGGGCCTCATTGAGTATACACAAGCTTGTATCTGCCAATGTTGCTAAGTCTAAAATCTTTCAGTTAACTCTTCTCTTCCCATCGTCAACATAACTATGTACACAAGCCATTGTGAGTTTAGGCTGGTGGACCGGAAAGGATTAATCTAGAACAGTTCATCCTCTAGCTTTTGCGAGGATCTTCTTGGGTGCACTACTTCCAATCACCGTATTGTGTGGGCATGACGGTCTAGTTGACAAGAAAATGTGAAAACAGTGTTATAGAGCTGCCAAGTCTTCTTGATTCTCCTCGATATCTCTAGATGTATTGACAAAAGTATGATTTGAAGAACCTCTTTGATTCAGAAATTAGGTTTGAATATTGAGATGTCGTCAGCTTAGAATCAAAAGGGCGCTATTGCGTTCTAAGAGTTTTAGCATGACTAAATTCGAAATAATCCATTTTCATGAAATAAAAAGTTAACTTAATGAGAAGTGGGGAGATTTATAAGCATTGTTCCATATATATCGGGGAAAACAGTGCCCGTGTGGTTTTGATTTTTAACATTTTACCGAAAATGAAACTAATTTGAAATCGGCACCATAATGAAGAGATCAAGCTCTACAGCATGATACCAATAACTCATTACCCTTCAAAATTGTTATAACGCCCTTCTGGTTCTAGGCCAACGATATATGTATAAATTGAACAAGCATCTACCTGAATACTCTCTGGAACATCCCTGCACATTGATGAGGTAACGTTGGCAGCCCAGGACGTTTCTTAGCTCTCATTCCCCCCCCCCCCCCCCATCTTCATAGAAGCCCAGGCGAACGATGTTCATGTTACTCAAACACACATGCATACCACTTGGCAAATAACTTTGAAGTGGTCGAGGTGATTGACTGGTAACCATGGGAGAACAAATGTCATAAAGAGGAAAGTAAAATGGAGTCCATTTGGATGTGGATGCGATTATGTTCTGAAACTCTACGCTTTTGTGTTTCTGGGTATTGCTGCATGCGTTCTCGAGTACTCGTTTCATCTCTGTTTTGAAGGTTGTGAATTCTTCTATAAATGAGCCAAGGGAATCTGTAATGGTGGGCGAGATGTTTTTTAAGATTTCATCGCAGCGTTTGGAAATGCCCTTTGAAGACGAGGATACAGGAGAAAAAGTGATTAGCGGCTTTACCACATGTTCTTTTAACCCTGTCATGCCAAGGAGCAAATGCATCAGATATGGTAGCTAAGACGTTTGAAATCAGTGGTTGGAAGGAGGTTAAGATTGTGTTGTTCGTCATCCTTATGAAAGTGGTGCCCCCCGGAAGGTTTAACTCCGAGAAGCCCTTGATTGTCAAGCTTTTTAAGCTGTCTGGAATTTATGCCACACATGGACGATATACTCTCATGGTGAAATCTACTACTTCCCCTCTTGAAGTATCACTTCTTATTTTTTTCTACTTTTATCTTGGCCAAGTTAATGCTGCCACAGAAGTTGCTAAGGCTAGCTAGTTGTGGGCTTTTGATGATTCTGAGATTGCAGCGATGTATCTTGTCTGAGAAAGGCAGGTTGTTTTTGGAAAGGGGGATAGAGTTGGCCTCTGATGAGAACACCTACGCACCTTGTCTCTCATTTTTCACCCCTCGCTTCCCCTCGCTAATTCTTTCATGAGCTCGACGCAACAAATGGCGACAGTCAAAGACGGCCGCCTTTCGGGAACGAAAACAGAAAGAGAGGAGTGGATGTGCTCGAGCTGTGAGCCGGCTACTTTAACGGTTGCGGCATCGACGGGGGATGAGTTGATCCCTGAGATTTCCTGCGGCGCTGATGAAACAATAGAGCGGCAGGAAACGAGGATAAGCATTTAGGGAGCTCTGCAAAATAAACATTTTCTTTTCCCCTCAACTCCTACCCCACCCCTTTCTTCTTTGCTTTTTTTTTTCTCTCCCTTTCCTCCCGTCTCGCTAGAAGAGAACGTGAAGAAAATCGGCCGGGATTTGTGCAGATTCGTGCGACATCAAAAACAACTTCCTGCGCGCCTAAACGCGTGTCGTTATGCGGAGGAAGTGCCGGCTTTCGGAGTGCGAAGCCGGCTGCCTTGTTCAGCACGCTTTTCCCTCTTTGGTGTAGCACCAATCTTGGGAGGAATAAAAAAAAGCCCATCAAATCACACCGTGGCATTTTTCATCGGGGATATAAATGACTAGACCCTTATTAGTTGACGAGTGCAGGATGTATGGGAGGCATTGGAGATTCTTCCTGTTGTTTTAGCCGGCGATGGGAAATGTTTTGAGGATACTTTATCGCGCTCCGCCATTTACAACTCCCTTTCTCCACTAATCCGTTTGGCAGACTCTGTTTTATATGCCATAATGCTGCACTGTCTCATAGTTTGTCTTCAGCAGTTATCAAGTGCTCTGTCTTGGAGACCATTATAGCTCAAACTCTTTAGTTTAATCTCTACTTCCCCTGACAAAACTTTTAATAAAGTTAGCAACCAAAAAAGGAAGAAAGAAATAAAGCCGATGCTTTAAAATCATAATGATATGTCGCATCTCATAAAACATTCAATGTAGAGGTTGGCTTCAGTAGGCGATTTCATGCTTGTTCATGTTCCGCAGCGCCATTGCGTGGACAGTTGAACGTTTCATGATGCATCGCATCTGAACACTTGTATTCGTCACATTTTTACCCGTGTCATGCTTCTGAGAGCGCTCTTCAAATTGGCAATAGGGATGTGGCATCGTGAATATTAAGCGTCGAGAGACAAGACAATCACAGAGAGAGAAAGCTATGGATTAAACCAACTTCAGATGAATTCCTAGGGAAGGGGAAAAAAAATATTATGCACACACGAAGGAAATTGTGTGAGAAAGGATACATTTTATGACACCATAAGGTGAAGAATGAAATAATACCTGGCAGTGATGAATGCAGTTTTTCGAGGATTTCATGCTCTCCGAATTTTACTCCTTCAGGAAATGAGTTTTTCCGTTGCTGACACAACATGTCGGGTCATGACTTTAGCTATTTGTTTGCAGTTTTCACTGAGCGTAGACAGTGATGATGAGTTTGTAATGTTCAGAATTTTACATCATTTTCAGACCGTGAGATTAACACTTTTTGAATGTATTGTCTTTATTTCTTTGTATTTTTAAATGCAACTGTAGTCACTTGGATTGGGGGTTTTGTTTTAATTTTTTTGATGACTTTCTGAATTGAGAGGCTCATCTCATTGAGGCAGTTATAAGACATGAATTATATATTTTCATGATTATATGATAGTTTTTGTTGTACTTTGTCAGTTTCACAAAGCTAATTTCCCCCATACTCAAAAAGTAATGCCAGCCATTGAGTTTGATGTTCAGATGGGGCATGCATTTTCAAAACTCTTCCACACAAATTTCATCGTACACAAAGTGTGTATTTGACATGATTAATGCATCATTGCCTTTAGATATCAAGATCCTTGTGAGTATATCAAGTGGAGAGTGTCATGAATATATCGGGGGGGGGGGGGGGTTGGAGGAGGGGGGGCACATTTTGAGCGGAAACCATGTCTCCCTTCCTATGACAATCAAAATTTGAATCATCATACAATCATTTAGCCGTGCCATGTACTTATGTATGCCTATATACACTTGAGAAGACCCCTAAATATGTGACCCATTGCAAGTTCAGTCAGACCCGTCGTAGTGCTGCCACCTGTGTGTAGTGGTCACCTGCCCCATGCAGCCAGTATGAATTCCTCCGGATCAGTAACATAATGCTTTGAGAACCATGTGTATAGCAGCCACCTGAAGAATATCATGCCCATGCAGCCACTGAATTTGTTGCTCCCATGGACAGTATTTTATCGTGTACAGCTGCCACAGACTGCAGAAGCAGCCCTACATGTCACCATTTTAGTTAGTTTTCACCTTTTCCAGTGCGAGGGAATTTCACATATCAACCATTGTTATTCTCTTTTATGCCTCTTTTTATTATTTTTTTTTAACAATCAGTCAAATTGGGAGCTGAGAGTTAAAGGCAAATCTTAGATACCTGTATCGTTATTTTTTTCTTGATTTATTTCTTGGATAGACAGTTTTAGATGAAGCCTGAAATAACCCTTTTGCAATTGTACATGTGTCAGATACATAGGCCTGACTTATCTAACAGATATCATGTCATGTAATCAAATAGTTGTGAATACTGATAGCAGACAACCTGTGTACTGTGGTCACCTGTTTGTAAAGACTGCCTTCTCTGTTACCCCTTTTGGGTCCCCATGTGCAGGTTTATCTCATTCACTGTAGCACAATTCTGTTTGGTTTCAGTCTGAGTTAATGCTGTCCTGATTCATTATTTGAATATTATCCGCAGAAGTCTCTTGTGTCTTGAAAAAATGTCCTCTTTTTTTTCTGTGTACACATATTCTGATTTTATATCTGCCCTCAGTCAAGAGATTAAGAAGAGGCTATTGGATATCGCGATTTGCGTAGCGCCTCGACAGCGATGTTAATCCCAGACCAGATGGGGTCACATAACCCGTCAGCATTACAGGTTTCGCTGGAGGAGAAAAAAACAGAAAACAGGAAAGAAAGCAAGTAAAATGCAGTCCAGACAAGATAGATTTTCCTTTCTGCAAACTAATCTCGTTGAGGTTCTCCCACATTGCAAGTTGTCATCGATGAACAGTTCTTTTTTTTTCTCTCTCTCTCTCCAATTCGTAGATCAGCCCTCCTGAGCTGGCAGTAAGTTGTAAGTGTATATGACTCCAATTAGGAAAGGAGAAAAAAAAGAGAGAAAGTCTTTAATGTGATCTCTTGCAGAATTGTACTTCTTGGATTTAGGATGAGTCTGCCATTGGTTCTTTCCCTCTCTCTCTTTCTATCTTTCCTCATTCTCTACCGCCCCCCCCCCCTCCCCCCACTATATGAGAGTATTACAAATCTTGGGACACGATTATTTCTGTCTTGCTAGATATAAGCTGTCGTGACTCATATCTATTGTATCAAAGAAACAATTGAATTCTCCAATCATGGAGAAATCTAGAATCTTGCAAGAAATGTCTATCACTCAATGTTCTTTATCAAGCCTTTTTTTTTCCTGTTGATTTTTTTTTCCCACACACAATCATCATGACCACACAGTATTTAGCAGATGAATAAGCTTTTGTCAGCCAAGGGCTATTTTCACACCTGAAGTTTTAATGAAAATGCATTTTCATTTTTAGTAATGACTTGAAATGCTATTGTATTCATTGTGACAATCATAGAAAACCCTTTCGGGAATTAATGATGGAATGCCCCCTTGTATCATATGATTGTTTTTTTCAAAGTACACCTTTAGCCAACATTAACTTCTCTTCTTTCTTTGAGGCACTTCCAAAAAATCATGAAGCTATTTCTGTTTCTGAAACTATTGCTTTTGTCAGAGTTGAGACTGACTGTATGGATTGGACTTATTCATTCATTGTCATGTTTGATTTGGGTTGTTGTTTTTTTTTTAATGTGTGTATGGGTGTAAGCCAGTAAATATGATTGGCACTGACACCCTTATATTCCTTTGCAATGATCGCTATTGGCCAGGTGTCAATCAAATCAGAAGACTGCGGCACATTGCCATGGTAACCCTCCTGAACAACACTTCTTTGTTGTAGTGGAGAACATTGTTAATACAGCAATACACATTTGCTGGATGACATTATTCAAACAAGCAAAATTATATCTGTATACCGCAGTGAATATCCATCTTATACTTAGATCGTTTGTTGCATACCTGGTACAAGTTTGTAATCAAAATTTCCTTTGAGAAAATCTTGCCACCATTTGTTCTGCACAGACAGATTTCCCTTTAATTCTGAAATCCCACAGATATAAAGCTAGATTCAATTAATTACAAAGAGCAAATGGGTTCCAGTGCAACTGTTAATATTGCTTTACGCCTATGAATGAAATTTGTTCGTAAATGAACTGTCAAATGCTTGGACCATTTTTAGTGCATTCATATGAAATTCCCTCTCGATATGTTCTCATTATGGATAATCAAGAAAATAAAACAAAGGTTGTGTTGATGTTTTTTCTGGGGATTTCCATGTGTATGTTTCTTCAAATGATGCACAAGGTGTTTTTCAACGTCTGGCACACTCCTACTTTTCCTAATTCAGTATGCATATGATAGTTATGTTTTGTCTTTTTGCCGAGACATGGTAGCTTGTGAAGAGAACAAAACACTTTGCATTTCTGCATCTGCTCCATGTGAGAAGGAAAAGTTATCATGGCATTGCATTCCCATGGATAGATATGTTGTGAAACACCCTTGGTTTTTTTTTTTTTTTTTTTTTTTTTTTTCATAAGTACTAATTTCTCACTTGCTCAAAATACTGTAATTGTAGCTGAAGTTTTTTTTTCACATCTGTATGAGTTGTCACCTGATTGGTCAAGCTTATTTTTACGCTTCGAACAAGATGTGCATTTTTCTTTTAAATTCATAACTTGTGTGACCTGACTTTCAGAACAATAATGCTTGGAAGCAAAAACTTGAAAGGCGTTTTTCATCTTTTGATTAAAGTCATGATTTCACTCTCCACTAAAAACAAACAAACAAACAAAACCTATTCTTCGATTAGCTGTAGCACAGTGGGAATGAACTTGCAAATTAGCAGCATGTGGAGGGCGACTGAAAGCAGATCTGTTCGTTGGATAAATGTGGCCAAATGATATTAATGATGTTTAATTATGGGAAGCGATATCAACGAAATTTGATTTTCCAACCTTGCTATGCCCCTCAAAAGAAGTCATTAGCGAATTCCAGGAGAGCGCATTACTGTGGATTTTCCTATTAAGACCGCCTGCACCAGTCTTTTCTTTTTTTCTGAAAGTGACTTTTTGGTGTATTAGCCATCAAGCAGCAAGTTTTGGTGACACAATCTCTATTCTGCCCCTGTGCCGATGCCAAAAACCGATATCTCGTTCGAGGCATCGAGTGTTGAAATTTGACGAGGATGCGCACGGCGCTGACCACGTCGGCTTTATTTCGGGATTCAGCAATCTTCGGTTTGTGGTCATCTGATCTGCGGCTAATTTTCATCGAAGACTTGTTCGCTCGTGGTGGTGGCAGCTTTTGTTAAGTAAGAAGAAGTTCATCTTACATCTTCCAGAGGGAGGGAGTCATGTAGATTTTCAGTGACCAAGTTTTAACAATGTAACTTTAATGATCAAAATTCACTTTGCTAATACAGTAAAATCTTCACACTTACAAAAATCAATTGCTTTGGATTTTCTACAAATTACTTGCAAGTACAGATTATTTTAGCCTGTTTTGGTACTTTTTGTAAGCTATAATCTATTAGAATTTATATTTACTGACTTTTTTTCAGTTCCTGTGATCTGGAGGGGAGACAATGCAAGAATATCAGTATTTTGTTTGTTTTTTTGTTTAAATGACACCAAGAATGCAAAAAAAAAAAAAATGTCAGAACATGCCATGGTCATATTCACTATGACAACTGCAGTTGCTATGATAAACACAGTGAAAGAATTATGACATGTATTTCTTCAGAAACTTGTTTGTTGTGTTATACCTGCACTTGTGGTCTAACCACAAGTAGTGTAAGCCTGGCAACAATAAAACATTAGTCTGTATGACTGGTTTACAGGAACAGGATGGTACACATGTAGTCTCCAGATTAAAATGTGAATGCAATGCTTCATAGAAATTAGTACAATCAGAGTAGCCTTAGATTAAAGACCTTAACCTGTCATTATGGTGCACAAATCCTTTTCTTCTTGTTACTTCTATTTTAGTTCAAGATATTCATTCCGTTTTTTTCCTCTCACGTGTGCAAGTTTGTAAATCTAGAAAGGGTAGGTGATGTGGAGAATCCAATTGTTCTTAACCGGCGGCAGCTTAAAGTAGTCTGATAAATGAGTAGGAAATTGCTCATTGGCACTTTACCAAACTTATGCTTGTTGGGATCTCTTTTTTTTTTTGGGGGGGGGGGGGGGTCGTGTTCTTGGGATAATCACAGAGGCTACACAGAATAAGGTGCCAAAATCACCAAATCTTGGCAAGTTTGGTGCTTGATTGCTGTACAATCAGTCACATGAGTGTCTGCTCAAGGGCATGTTAACATTTTACAGTGTTTTTTTGTTTGTTTTTTTTTTGTTTGTTTTGTTTTGTTTTTTTGAAGTCCCGTTCGACATGGCTAATCCATGTGATATACACATCACTTGAACTAGACTACATGTATGTCAGAGTTGTGTTTGGATGCCTTCAGTGTGGGTGCAATAGCCAGAAAAGTGAACATGATTTTTAATATCCCTCAAAGTTTTTATTTTCTCTCATTTGCGAACGTTTTTAGTTTGTAATTACTCAGCTTGTATAGTGTGGACCAAATCTATGTTGCTTGTCTTTGTCACTCTGCACAGGGTTATTACGCAAAGCTTTTGGTGGTCAAGGATCATTAGACCATAATGTCTGTATAAATTGCGACTAGTTAACATTACTAAACTTTGTGGTGTGTAAAGGGGAGGTAACTTTGTGTAATTTGGAGAAGAAGCTTGAGGTGAGACTGTTGAGGTGGGGGGGGGGGGAGGGGACAGGGGCTGGATGGGGAGGGACCCTGTTTTTTGATTGACAGTGTCATTTTATTCAATTGTCCATTGTTGATTCACTGAGCAAGCATTTCCACAGCAGTCTGAGCTACGAGATTTAAATTTCTGTGGGTTTGATTAATCTGTGCTGTGAAATATACTGTTTAACAATGGTTTCAGTTTAAAAAGGGCGAGACTGCTATGTCCTACGTGCTACCAGAGTCTCTCGTACTGTATTGATGATTTAATATGTGGGTCAGATTAAACTGGGCGGAGACCTCAACATGGCGAGCACAATTGAATTACGTTAGATGGATGAATTAAGAGTGTAGTAACAAGGTGCTTGGTTGCCAACTTAGGTTTGGCCTAGTTTCTGAACTGTTTCAAAATCACTGATCGTAGCTTATATTTCAATACTCTTAGATTTTATAATTTGCTCTGAAATACAGTATCTAATTTATTTACATTATTTAAATGTGTGTGTAGCTTTTTCTTTTTTTTATTTGTTCATATTCACAATATGGACAGTTACAGTAATACCTATTCAGTGCACGGTGCACTGTCAGACATTGAGTTATTTTCTATTCATGTTAAATTGTGTTAAATTGTAAATGATTTTTGAAGGAGATATAATGACAGCACATTATTGATAGTTCTGTTTCTTAATTTCTCAGACTCATATCTCAACTCAGTTTGGGCAATTGTTTGCATCATGTATATGTTGCCCAAGTACCGAGTCATCTCTGTTACATGTAAACTCATTCTCTGTTAATCCCCTAGTAATGATGTGACATATTGTGTACTATGGAATGTATTTAATGATGACAGAATGAAAGCAATCATGGGACACTGGATGTTGTTATTTAACAGGCATCTCTGCCATCACACCTCTACGAATTCATCATTTTCTCGATTGTCGTGCCAAACATTCAAAAAATAACAAAAAGCACACAGACAGGAAAGAAGGGATGTCCTAAACTGCCTATCTACTTGGCAGCTTAATAGCACCACTTTGTCGTGTAGCAGGGCTCAATATTAGGGGCGGCCCGATAGACACTGAAAATTGATATCGGGGCCACCATACTTTCAAAAAGGTTCTTTTGATGGCCTGATAGGGCAGCTAAGATTCAAAATGGATTGCTATGTTTCCTTTTATTTCAGGCCACTACATTGCAGTTTTGGGTCAGCAAAATTTCAGATTTATAGATTTTCAGTGTTCTAAACGGGCCAACTGAGAAAAAAGTTAGTGTCGAAATCTGCATGTAGTGTTATGTGGAGTAAAGAATGTCAATGAGTTTGTAGTCATTTAATTTTGTGCATCTCTGTGCACTTGCAAAGTGTTCTATTAATGCTCAAAAAGTATTATATGCACAATCGTGTGATCTGAGTGGCTGACTGTGCAGCAAGTGATCACTCATATATTCTGAAATTTAATTCAAATTAAGTGACCAGGCCCAAGTAGATCAAAACTATTCATCGATTTCTATTTTTTAAGACTTTGTCAAAGATTGTAAAAGCACCTGCAATGGGTAATAGTACATTGGACAAATTAATCATATTATCAGTGTGTTTTGGGGGCACTGTAACTGTATAAGAGACCTTCTTCGGGGACCTTTTGTCAAAGACATGATGAATATTGACACAAGTTATGAGCTCTCACATGTTCTTTTAAATACATGTGAAACCTAGAGAGAGAGAAAGTTAAATATATCTATAGATATATACATATATAAATATATATAGTTCTCTCGCTCTAAGTTTTGGATGTATTTATACCATAAAGTTTATATTTTCCCGGGGGTGGGGGGGGGGGGGGGTATAAGCGTTTTTTCATAGCTTTATGAAATTGATGATGACATGATAATGAAGGGTTTCATGCTTAGCAAAGTCCCGTTACAAAACAAAGGGTATTATAACTCGACATGCTCTCAACATTTTGTGTATGTTTCTGTTGATGTACATGGTGAGGCAGAAAAGAAACCTGATGGGGAGTTGAAAAAATGGTCCTGACTCACAGCTGATGATGTCTGGCACTGAGATCCATCCCTGTTCTCTACCAAAGGATGTCTCAGTGTCTTCAAATCTCCCTGTACTTTGCTAATCCTCCACTGTATGCTAGTCTCACTCTAAAATTCATACACCATTGATGTTCCTGCAGCAGCCCTTATAGCAGCAGTTAGAGAGGGGCTGAAGGTGAAATGAAAAGCAAGTTTGCAACAGAATGTCACATCAGACTTACAGTTTTGGGAGATTTGTTGAATTTTTGACAGCTTTCATTTTCAGAATGATTTTGTTGCACACAGTGCCAGGCGTAGACTAGCTGTCCGGTGAAAATTCTGGTCAAGTATTGTAGTTCTTTAATTTTGCTTTGTCATGTTGCATAATTATGCTTTTTAGTTGACCGAGATGTGCTTAGAAATCTTGTGACAGCCAAATAGGAATTTTCCAAAGTTCTACGGAATTTTTAAATGCATTTTAGTTGATTGCGTAGCTGCTGAGTATGAATTTGATTGTTGAGACAAATCACTTTTTGAACAGATGATGGTATAATTATTTTTTATCTGCAATAGGTATTGCAACATATGAGGACAAGCACTGTGCTTGTATGTTTTCTTCTGTTGACCTACAGGAAAAGGTCAATGAAAAAAAATGGAGCTGAATTGATATGAAGAGGTGAAATTTTTACTATTTTTTTCTTTTTTTTTTCTTGTCTAGACTAATGAGATATAGTACATGTACAGGTAATATTATGTAACATAGAGTTTTTTGAAATGATGAAATAGATGTGTTAATACACACTGCCAAATTAAATGCACTATAGACAGAGAAAAAAAATACTGGCAAGAATTGTTTTATTTGTTGGGTGAAAGAAAATGAGAGATACACAGGGAGGAAAAAAAAAGTTGTAAGTGATCACTTCACAATGCATTTGTGTGCACACACACAAGTGCAGAAGTATATGTGTATCGGATCGGACATATCTGCACCTGTTATGCATGGGTCATTGCAAATAAAGCGTAAGGGCCTTAAAGTTTGTGAACCTTAGAGTAGGTGATTGAGAAAAATTTCACAGCAGGCAATGTCAAAAAGAGTTAGAGCAAAAGAAAGAAAGAAAGAAAAAGGAAGAAAAGTGTAAAGTGAAGAGAGTGAGTGTGTGTGTGTGTGCGGTAGAAGGGAAGGATCAGGAATTGTATTATGGTATTGTATGTATGCCCATGCATAACGTCACAGCATAATGAAAATTATTTCATTTGGGCGGCGTCACAGAAAAACAAAACAAAACAAGTTCTTTGAACTGAGAGAGAGTTTAAGATGTGAACTAAACAATGTTTTCACAGCAGGCAATGCTGTAAAGATTTCAAAAAGTCACATTGAACTGAAAGGTATAATATAGATAGATAGATAGATAGATAGATAGATAGATAGATAGATAGATAGATAGATAGATAGATATCAATGGATAAAGATATAAAGAGAGAGGGGGAGAGAAGGGGATGGGGTAAGAATTATTGATTAATATTACTTAGCGGCGACAATGACATACATGACGTTGTATCTGACTTTGCCATTGTGCTCAACCACTGCATATCTCATGCAATAAACTACTGTATTACATTGCAGTGACTATCATAGAGGTTGGGGTTTGCCGTCAGCCAGACGTGGAATAAAATGTTAAATGCGACCCGAGGTCAATATGATGTAATATGAGACCCGACATAAATGACACTGCAAAAACAAAACACACACACACACACACACACACACACACACAAGTGAACATGCAATCGAACAGAAGTGTGAAAATATAATGTACATATTCTGATACCGATAGATAAAGAACTACTTTACTTTACCACGTTTTTCGTTAAACATACGCGTGTATAATTATTTTAAAACATTATTGTATGTTTCACTAAACCCATAGAAAGAACAAATTGTGCTTTATTTTTACATAAAAAAGCTCATTCCAAATATTTAAATTCGCTTATATGGGCAAACAAGTTCAGAAAAGGAACATTGACATTAAACCTGTACGATGTCCATTAAAAGCACACTTCTTGAACTGTATTTTAACTTGAATGTTAAAAACGTCGGTATGTGAATCACACATGATGATAGAAAACAATTATGTAGAATGAAGATCATAAAAACAATTTGAAGATCCTATGAAAATAAAGACTTCAAATAGAGGTGTAAAAAATGAGTGCTGTTCGTTATTCCGAAGGTTCGCTATTTCGAAGGTTCGTTATTTCGAAGGGTCGTTAATCCGAAACACGCAAATTCCCTATACCTAGAGGTTCGTTAATCCGAAAATGAAAAAGGGTTCGTTAATCCGAAAATTTGTGGCGTTATTCAGAAGGTTCGTTTACTCCGAAGATTGGTTAATCCGAAAATGAAATTCGGAACAATGAACCTTCGGAATAACGAATCTTAGGAATAAAGAGCCTTCGGAATAACGAACCTTCGGAATAACGAGCTGTAACCTAAAAAACATGATGATCATGGTGAAAATAAAAATGTAAATTAAAGATGTAGAAAAAAAAAGTTGTGATGATTGTGTTGAAAAGAATGATTTTATTGAAGTTCACATCAAAAGTTGAGCAATAGAAAAAATGGATGTAAAACTAGACAAACGCTGAATATGATGATGAAATTTAAGAAAAACTTACAAGTCGCATTCAATTATTAACTGGACAAATCAGTCTTGCTTATATACATATATTATATAGGCCTACGAAGTTAAATGCTCAGTTGTGAAAAAATCAATTGCTCAAAAACGAAATTGAAAGTGCTTTGAAGAGCTAACCCATTTTAATCGTATTAATTTGAAAGCACACATTTGGAAAGTCGTGTCCAAACACGAAATCGAGTGTTCACATCCGAATTTGAACTCCGTGACCGTTTATTTGGGTGCCTTGAAAGCACTACGTAAAATCGTTGCACCGAAGTCACTCCACCGCTGCAAACACGAATTTGAAGGGTGCTGTTCGTTATTCCGAAGGTTCGCTATTCCGAAGGTTCGTTATTCCGAAGGTTCGTAAATTTGAAACACGCAAATTCCGTATACCTAGAGATTCGTTATTAATCCGAAAATGAAAAAGGGTTCGTTAATCCGAACATTTGTGGCGTTATTCCGAAGGCTCGTTATTCCGGAGATTCGTTAATCCGAAAATGAAATTCGGAATAACGAACCTTCGGAATAACGAATCTTCGGACTGAAGAGCCTTCGGAATAACGAACGTTCGGAATAACGAGCTGTAACCAATTTGAATGCGCGTAAAACGAAAATGGATAATATAGTTTTCCGAAAGTGGCCGGGGAAAACCTATAGTTTAACCATGGAGCTATAGCTCCTTGGTCTAACGAATTAATCCATGGCATGGCAGAGACCTACATGTAATTGCTTTCCCTTGCCCTTATGCTGTAGATTACTTCCCCGCTAATCTCGCATGCTGTTAAATATGCCGTTCATAAATGGTGTTGATTTCTAAACCCACCACCGACAATGATACGGGAACCGGGTATGCTAAAAGCGAATTATCACATCTCGGAGACAACAGGTGGTTAATCTATAATGGAACCACTATTACAACATGTCCTTAATCTTGATTAAGAATTGTCTATCATGATTAGCTACTTGACAAACCCGGGGGGGGGGGGGGATAAAGATAATGCGTCTATCCGTCGTAGCTGACGTACAGCAGGTATCACTGAATAAACTTGAATTTCGTATTACTAAGTTTAGAGTGGTAGCCTACAGTATCACTAACTAGATTAATTAGTGTTAAGTTCGGACAATTAACGCAAATCAATGTAATGTTATGTAGGTCTTTTTTTTAATATCTAAATACATATTTCTTTCTTCGCCACTTCGAGCCTGAAGACGTACGAAGTTATAGTTACAGTTTTGTGATAATGACTGCAATAATTCACTGTCCGCTGAGTTTGTTGACGGGGGGTTAGGGGGGGGGGGGGGCATTGAAAAATCTCTTCACAGTGTGTTCCAAAAATAATACATCTCCTTCTGTGTTAAGTTCCTTTTAGAATGGTCTGTTGCTCAGGGTGAACATACAAACGCCATTTCCATTTGATTTACCCTATATCAGTATGCACAAAGTTGCTTTTGCGGGTTTCCAAGGTGAAAAATACCTATTTCTGCGAAGAAGTGCTTGCCCCATTCGCCAACTCCTCGATTCTAATTGGTCGATTCCGAATAGCCAATGACCGCGCGTGGTCAGCATTCGGTATTCAACTCTTTAGCCCGAATTCACGAAGGTGGTACAAATGAAACCATGGTTTAAACTATGGACAAAGACCATGGAGCGCCAAGTGTCGCATGGAATATTTCGTTACGAAATTGGTCATTTCGTCGACAAAATGACCGTTTCGTTAACGAAATTATCATTTCGTGGACGAAATGTTCATTTAGGTACAAAATGTTGTCGTTTCGTTATAAAATAATCATTTCATCGACGAAATGACTGATTTCGCGACGAAATATTCCATGTGAGACTTGGCGCTCTATGGTTTTTGTCCATGGTTTAAACCATGGCTTCATTATTTGTACCACCTTCGTGAATTTGGGCCTTTGCGTTGCGGTGTCTTACCTCTAAATTCTGCAAATGAAGCTCCGTAACTTCCACTCAACAAACAGCTCAGACAAACAGTAATAGAAAAAGTATAAAATGTGTCTTTCTGCGGTTTTTGTTTTAATTCGAATAAAAATTGACCACGATTACGACTTGAAAAGACACTCCCCTCACCCTCATGTGTTTGGAAGGGGGGGGGGGGGGCATTGACAAATCGATTGTAAGTGATAATGTTCTGTAAACACCCGGGCTCAAATCTGAATAGTTATTTACCTGACATCATGCGAAAAGACTGAAGGAACAATTAGTTTGGGAGAACAATTCAAGTCAAAAAATCAATGAATAAAAATGCTTTGCCTTGGACAGATTAGATGGGACATAATTATCAAACGAATGAACATTATTACACTAATATTAACTCATGATTTCACATAGGGGCTTAAGCTTGTCATCACTGTGAATACAATCAATACAATCGCTATTGTTACCTTGACGGATCAGCGGGTAATAATCGAATAAACTCAAAATAACTGCGGTGAGTATGTTGCTATACACAAAGACTCGAAATCTGCCAGACCACGTGCATAGAGATAAATAGCGACGAAAGAAACATTAGCGATTAGAGATTTAGCGGATATTATCAATCTAAATTTAGTCTCCTCCTTAAACAAACTGCAGTGAATCATACTAGTACCGTCCGACAGCTGTACGTGGTAGTATAGGACATTGTTTTGTTTCATGTATTTTTTCTTTCACTTTGTTTCAATTTATTCATTTGCTTATTTTCCTTTATTTCTTAGGGGTGTACCAAGGATTGATAAGATTTTTTCCCCCTAGGGAAATGGCAAAATCGACCTTACGCGATAGAAGGTTCACACATACATAGATGAAAGGTTTTCAAAGCATGATACAATACATGCACGCATACACAGAAAACAATTCTAAGCTCTCTAAACGGTATGTTAGCTTCTAATTCAATGTCCAGTTGAAATTGGAAATATTAAGTATGGTAACTTATGGTAGAACAACATTGCATGAATATTGTAATCTATTAAAATAACGAAGAAAATAGACTTCGACTTATTCGAAAAATAACGAAGAAAATAGAAAAATAAAAGAAAATAGAAAATAGAAAAATAAAAGAAAATAGAAAAATAAAAGAAAAAAATAGACTTCGAAAAATAAAAGAAAATAGATTTCGACCGACATGATAAACATAATAGGGACGAACAAATTAATTCGTGTCGTCACTTATTTGTTACATCACGATTTGCTTCATATCTTTACATGTGTTTCACAGAAGACGTTTATGCTCGAGACGGAATTAAATTTTTTAATACAAAAAGATAATTATGTAACTGTTATACCGTTTTTACCCCACGTTACGCATTAATGTAAACCAGTGCCAGAAAATGCTGCCTCTCTTGCGCCGTTCCGTCGGCGTCGGTTGCACTGAGCAGTCGCTAGTTAGCGACAAAAAGACCGCGCAAGGAGCGATGATAACGCTGTATGAGTTTCGAACGACGGGGTCTTGCAGCAACTCCGAGAGCCAATTCACGATGATGATGATGATGATGATGATGATGATGATGATGATGATGATGATGATGATGATGGTGATGATGATCATGATGATGATGGTGATGGTGGTGGTGGTGGTGGTGGTGGTGATGGTTGGTGATGATGATGGTGATGATGATGAATATAGTTTTTTATTATTGTCATGCGTGTGTGTGCTATATTGTAGTTTTTAATTGAACACTCTAAAAATATCCGGGTCAGTCTGACCCGGAAAAGGGTCTGTTGGGCCACACTCCGTTCCGGGTCAGAAATGACAAGGGAATGCGGTCAGATATGACCCCATTCAGAGTCATGAATTGTGTCAGGGTGACCCCATTCTGGATCTCCATGACCAAATTCCAAGTCATTTTTGACCTGGAACGGAGTGTGACTCACCCAACGGACCCTTTTCCTAGTCAAATCTGACCCGAATGGTTTTAGAGTGAACTGTATGCATCCACTGAATGGTGCATTATTTTAACATATTCGAAAAGGGCAGATCAGTAAAGACAAAAACAAAATGCGCATCATAGCATACTATGTTTATTCGTTTATGAGTATTATTTGCTTTATTCGTCGTTGTTGTTGGGTTTGTTTGTTTGTTTGTTTGTTTGTTTGTTTTCTTGGGTGGGGCAAAGGCTGAGAGCTCATGTCACCTTTTTAGATGCCGATGATGCCAATATGACATAATTGTGCATTATTAAAGCAGGAGACTTCATAGTGTTAAAGGCCCTCTGGCAAAGTAGTTTGTATCTTTACATTCTTCGTTACTCTATACGAGATGACATGAAATTGGATTTGACGTATACGGAGCTATAATTGTTGCCAATTTGCAGCCGTAGGTGTGATATTTTGTGGAAAACCGATTAAGGTCTGCCAAATGCGCTTCTTGATATCAATTTCATCGTGACGTGTAAAGAATGATTGTCCGTGGTGGGAAGTTATCAATTTCCAAAGCCATTTGGCGAAGTTTAAAGGACTTCGATATAGACGGATATTTCCTTCTGCCAAATCAATAAATCCGCATATCGTAATTATTAGACACATTCAAGTATACACTGGCATCATTCAACTCATAATAATCTCTTATATACCATTAATTACTTGCAAACGATGCGAGAAGCAAAACAAAACGCGAATCTCTTGACTTTATGCCATTGATGACGGCAAAATCTACACTTTATACTCTAGGCAAAGATTCATTTCATTTTCATTACATTTACATTTATCATCAGTTAGTGAAGTTTCGTTAACATCAAGCTGTGTGTATACAATAATAGTCCGTTTATACGAATCTCTTCGATTCATGGTGTATATATATATATATAGGTTACGATATCCTTTCTGCAAATATCACAAAAGTTTGTATGGTTGAAGAATGTTTCCAACATCACGTGAAATCTTACACGGTATAATACGCCTCACGAGTAATAGTTTCTAGGAATAAAAAGTATAACCCCTTGTCATTCAAGAATACACTTCCCTTTTGTAATTTTGTGCAAAAAATAACGACTGATTTTTTTTCCAGGAATTCGAATAAGTTCACTGGAAACCAATAACATTTATTCCACCTTCATCATAAAGAAGTTTCCAGTTTTATCATACCGAGAAGAGTTCTGAATTGCCTTCCTCTATAATATACCAGCTTATGAAAGGAATCTGATTTTCGTCTTGTTGCAAAAGCGACCCGTGGTTTCAAGCGAATTACGATAATTGGACAAAATACTACCCGAGTAATCAATATGTTGGAACCATCAACACTGTTCTATCTTCTGATATCTTTCTTTGCTCCTCTGTCACACCCTCTAAGAAAGTTGTATTGTGTTGGGTGTTGTTTAATAGTGCATTCATGATTTCTTTGTCAGGGTTCTCTTAAAAGGTCCGTCCTGTCGGGCTCAAATCAAGGCTTTCTTTGGATTGCGGCCGAGGCGATTAGGGCCGGTGGTGATTTCCAAGTCCATGAAGGTTGTACGCAACACAGCACGTTCGTTGCAACAACTGCTATTGATTGATTAAGGAGGCCCTCGTAAAGTTTGAGATTTCGCTTCTCGCGAGAGAAAGAAAATGAGAAAGAGAAGGAGAAAACAGAGTGACACACATATACAGAATACACACACACACACACACACACACACACACACACGTGGGGGTGGGGATGGGGGTAAGAAAACAATGCGGGAAGTTTTAGAGACTGAGAGAGAGAGGGAAGCTTTAATAGTAATAAGAAGATATGAAGGGATATATATATATATATATATATATATATATATATATATATATATATATATACATATATATATATATATATATATATATATATATATGTATATATATATATATATATATATATATATATATATATATATATAGATATATAATATGTTTGTTTTTTTATATGTTTGGTTTTTTTTTGGCTAACTGCTGTCGGGGTGTCGTCATTATTTTTGGCCAATGTTTTGGTATTTCATATATATTGTAAATAGAGAGGGGGAGGGAAAGAGAGAGAGAGAGAAATTGTAAATTGATAGAGAGTAGAGAGAGGAAGACAGAGAAACAATGAACAGAGAAAGTGAAGGAAAGTAACGGATGAAGTGCATGAAGAAGGTGTGGGGAAAACAGTTTATAATGGGGTGAATCATTTAATTTTATCAGCACATTAATGTGTGTGCGTGTGTGTGCGCGCGCGTGTGTATCTTCACTTCAGACACAACGCGTGATCTCTGTACCATGTTTTGTTTTTGTTCAATGGATTTTGTGGCACTGAACGAAATTTGAGTAAAAAAAAATTAAAAAAACAAAAGTTATTGAACGGAGAATGTCGGTGGCGTATAATCATGTTTCTCTTCAAGGCAGAACGTCATTTCTGTCCCGCACGATTCGCGTGCTTTGTCGACATGGCTATTAGCAGCAGGAGATGTAAAATCTCTTGTCGTAACCAAGTGCTGACAGACGCAGGAAAGAGCGAGAACGAAGCAGACGTGAATTAGGACCGGTACATAAAACACCAATGCGAAACCGGTATGATATCATTATCGACAATAAGGGACCGACCGTGCTTTTTTGACAAATCTAAAGTCATACTGTTATTGGAGAAAACACACATTATTCACATTATTTTGATAAGCATTTGAATGATTATTACTTTCCTGAAAAAAGAACTGAACATGATGAATTGAAACAAGTTATTATGATTATCATGCCAACACTTGTATAGAAACAAAAACCCGCACAGACAGACACACTTTTTTTGTTTTTCAATGATATTTTATTGATTTCATTCAAATTAATCATAAATCAACCCATTCTGGGTGTAACATGAACATAAGAACGGTACAAATGCCATTCAAAAGACAAATCCATTACCAACTTATACTGCCCATCATCTCCCTTCAAACATAACTCGATTATAAATCAAACCTACTGACCATTTCTTCACGAGAAAATATTGACCTGTACAAAAAAAAAAATGTATATATATATATATATATATATATATATATATATGTATCTTTGACTATGGTATACTTATACTGCCAATCATCTCTCTTCAACATAACAACTCGATTATAAATCGAGTATGTAAGGGTATATATATACAAGGGTATATACATAAAAAAGCAACAAAAATACGTTATACAAACTAGAATGAAATCATTTCATTGAAATCAAATCCCCATCCCCCACCAACCCCGATGCACTCAAACCTATCCCACACCCCCACCACAACCCCAAACACATACATCCACAACCACCACACACATACACCCCAAACACCAACACACATACACACCAACACCAAAAACGCACATACACACATACACCCCACACACAAAACACACCCGAAGCGATACCACCTTCCTTCCTAATAAAAACGACTTCCAAATTCAGAAACATTTTCCCATTTCAGCAAATGTAATCCCAACTTATTTCTTTTTATAGCAATTTCTTTTTCTTCATCCCGAAAACTTATTATTCTTTTACAAATTTCCTCCAAAGTAGGAATTTTTCCCTCCGACCTAGATCTAAAAATAATATATTTCAAAATAAAAATTATTGTATTATAAAATTTTACTTTTGGATCCCTTCCCGTAACACCAAAATGAACGTCTCTCCACTCTATATTTCGAAGATCTGCCATCTCAAACCTATCTATCACTTCCTGCCACAAATTCTTAACATACACACAATCCCAAAATAAATGTTTATATGTTTCTACCGATTGCTCACAAAAAGAACACCGGTTATTTGCAACAAAACCAAACTCAAAAAGATTTTCCTTTGTATAAACAACTCCATGTAATAATTTATACTGAAATTCCCTAAGTTTTGTTAGAAGTGTTGTCATTCTTGGTCTTAAAAATATATGTGTAATTTCCTTTTTCGAAAACAAATAATCATTTTGGCCATCTTTCATTCGTAAAACATACAATTGCTGTAAATTTGTAACAAAGAGTTCATACACCGTTCTAAATGAAACATCTTTCAATAAAATTACATTCTCAAAAATTTTCAAAGAAATATTATATTCCTCTTTATCAACAGAATAAAAATCATATATATTTCCCTCAAATTTCTGGCTTCTTACAACAACCTCCCCTATTTCCCAAACTTTAACTATATTTTCACTATCTAATCCTAACCTGTGAAAATATACTGCTGATCTCATACGATCTTTTTCCATAATTTGCTTCACTAAATAAATATTCTTCCTATATAAATTTTCACAAAAAATCATTTTCCCTTTACACAAATAATCCTTATTATTAAAAAAAATTGGATTAATCTTACCTTCTTGATAATTCCGGTTATTCTCCATTTCTTGCCATGCCCTCAAAATTTCTAAATAAAACCATGGTACATTAAACTTTAGAAATCGTATATCATAATTGCACAAAAATATGAATCTTCCTCCCGCAGTCTTAAAAATATAATCAAAGAAAAGTTTCCATCCCATGAGCTTCTCACCATATAACAATCGCTTCAACCACATAATTCGTTGACTCTTAACAAACAATTCAAAATTTGTCATTCTAAGACCGCCCTCACTATAATCCTGATAACAAATAACCCTTTTAATTCGATCTTTACCATTCCATATAAATTCAAAACAAATTTTATTGATATCTGCCACTACCCACTTTGGAACCTCTATTGATGAAGATACATAATATAATTTAGACAGAGCATATGTTTTGAGCAAAAATATTTTTCCCATTACAGTCAAATCTCTTTGTCTCCACCATCCCAAAAGTCTTTTAATCTTACTCAGTATCTCTTTATAATTCATTTCTTCTCTGACCTTAATATCCAATGCAAAATACACTCCTAAAATCTTTATTTCAGTTACAACATTACCCATGGGTAATCTTTCACGTTCTCCCTTTTTCTTCCCTATACTCATTACCTTTGTTTTATCAATATTAACCTTCAAACCACATAATTCATAAAATCCTTAAATATTTCCTGTATTCTGATAATTGATGACCTATGTCTAACAAATAAAGTCATATCATCAGCATATAAAACTTGTCGAACCTCAAAATTCTCAAACTGAATACCTCTAATCCCATTATCCCTTCTCACCGCCTGCGCCAGAATTTCCATTACCAATAAAAACAAATATGGTGATAATGGGTCGCCTTGCCTCACCCCTCGCTTTATATCAAAATAACCTGTCGAAACACCTCCGTTCATAACACAACTACTTATTCCATTATACATGATTTTCACCCAAGAACAAAACGACTCACCAAACCCAAATAATTCTAACACCTTAAATAAGAATTTGTGCGAAACTGAATCAAACGCTTTTTCAAAATCAACTGCTATCAAATATGCCTCTTCTTCGCAGTAATTATTACAATAGAAAATCATATCATCTATCAAACGCAAAGCCTCACCAATATACCTGTTTTCTATATAACCAACTTGATCCAGATGAACAATCTCATATAAAACTCCCTTTATTCGCTTTGCCATTATCTTAGAAAGCATCTTATAATCCGTGTTCAACAAAGTAATCGGTCTATAATTCTTTATAAATAATGGATCTTTGCCCTCTTTTTCAATCAATGTTATCACACCTTGTTTTTGAGACGTTGCTAAACAACCTTTCTCAAAAGCTTCATTGAAAACTTCAACCAATAAACTTCCTATTTGTGGCCAAAATGTAAGATAAAATTCAACTGTAAATCCATCATTCCCAGGTGATTTATTTAATTTCATACTTTTTAAACACTCCCAACATTCCTCCTTAGTAATTTTTCCTTCACAAAAATTCTTACTGTCATCACTTAATTGAGGAATGTCTTTACAAAATACACTTTCTCTGAAATCATCACACACTGATTCATCTTCTGAATACAGATTTCTATAAAAATTTCTAATTAATCGCATTATTACATCCTTCTCTTTAATCACATTTCCCTTATCATCGCACATTTCCCGTATAACCGTTTTCTGTTTATTCGACTTGAGCAACTGCTCAAAATACTCTTGATTCTGTTCACCCTCTTCATACCAGACCACTCTTGACCTAACTTTTAATCCATCCGTATACACATTATACAATTTCTTCAATTCCGTTTTTTTACTCTCTATATCCTTTAAAATTCCACCACTATCAGGAGACGACAGAAGATTTTTCTCCAAAATATCTATTTCATATTCCAATTGCTGTATACTTAATCTTCTCTCCTTTGATTTTTTCTTCGAAAATTTCATTGCAAAATTTCTCATTTTCATCTTTAAAAAATCCCAGAAAGAAGATTTAGTATCAAACTCCGTCAACCATTGTAATTCAATACTTTTTATTTCTTCATTCATTCCCTGTACAAATTCCTTATCAAAACACAAACTATTATTAAATTTCCAATAAGACTTCCCATAACTTTCATTATATCGAATAGATTTCAGTTGTAAAAAAATCCCAGAATGATCAGGTGCTATTGATGATATAATCTCACATGTTCTTACTGAACTTTCCAAATCCTGTGATATAAACCAGTAGTCTAAACGACTTTGAACCAGCGGAGCGATTTGCCTGAAAGTAAATCGCTTTAACACTGGGTTCCGTTTCCGCCATATATCAATCAAATTCATTTTCTTTAAAAAACCCTCTAATTCTTTACTACCACTCATTCTCAAATTAGTACTTACACCCATATAATCCAAATCTTTATTCATTACTACATTAAAATCTCCACCCAAAATTAACGAATAATTCATAGAATATAAATTTGACAAACAATCATTAAAATTCACAAGAAAATCAATTTGTCTTTGCACCCTATCCCTTGTTGGGAAATAAACATTTCCCAGAAGCAGTTTGTAACCTAGCAAATCCCCTTTTAAAACCACAAAACGCCCTTCATCATCTTTCATAACCTGATCAATCTTAAAATTCAATCCAGGGGCTAACAAAATCATTACTCCCCTACTATGATTTGACCCATGACTAAAAATGATACGTCCTCCCCATTCTCCTTCCCACTCTCCCTCAATATCAGGGGTACTGTACGTTTCCTGTAACATAACCATATCCCCCTTTCTCATTCTAACCCAATCAAAAATCATCTTTCTCTTTACTCGATCCCGTACCCCCCTCACATTAAGTGAAATTAAATTCAGACCCGCCATGATGTATGATAAACGGTATCTACGTAACCGAGAGGGAAAATCCTACCTACATGATATTGATAAAAACGGTATCCCACACACCACTTCAATTTCACACCACCACGCACACAACAGAACACACACCCACTCACCCGTACCCTACTGAAGCTAAGTCTAAAAGACCAAGAAAAAAGATGGTATCCCACACACCACTTCCATTTCACACCACCACACACATAGCACAATACACACTCACTCACCCGTACCCGACCCACCCCCGACAACACAAAACTTATCCTATTCATCCTCATTCTACCCCACATCCGTCAAAAATTAACACCTACACATTTCTGAAGCCGCTCCCCTCCCACATTATACTTTCTATCCCGTCACAAATAATTATCACACACAAAGTTACCCCATCTATTGTACTGTCACGAATAATCCCAAGCATGGTATACCTGCTTCCCTTCACACAAACAACTAGGACATCCACTCCCCGCACACCTATCTCTCCCACTTAATTATTGATCTTTGTCTTCCAAAACCTCCTAAACTAAAAAAAAAAAAAAAAAAAAAAAAAAAAAAAAAAAAAAAAACCGACAATTATAAATATAATGAAAGTACAAATATTCTATATCCCCTCCTCCTATTCCTAAAACAAAATGTTGAAAGCTTATTCAATCTAAACCGTCTGAACCCCCCAAAAAAGAGGGGAAAAAAAGAAACATGACAGTGGAATCTACGTTATACGCACGTGATATAAACAATATAAAATCACGTTAATGGCTACCTCCGCGTTGCCAAGGCAACACTCGAAAACCAATCTGACACAACAATCAGACTGGAGGGTGATTTGGTATACACAACAATCCTCATGAAAGGATCGGAAAGACAGAATACTCTTCTTCCTATTACACTGAGCACAAACTAAACCTTCAGCAAAGAAAAAAAAAACAAACTAACAAATTCCTGAGTTTACCTAGATGGCAGAGAAGAAGAAGAAGAAGAAGAAAAAAAAAAAGATAGACTCTCTTCAATGCAATCAAAATCTGTACGTACTTGTACAATCAAAACTCAAACCGACAACATTCATTTGCAACATGTGATACATAAAAACAACAACCACACCCACAAAAAAGAAACGTTTGGCATACTAATCCGTTCTACCCATTCAAGTTGCAATAAAAGCACATAATATATATACTTAAACAATCCTCATTCACGAGTTGTTTCTAGTTTTTTTTTTTTCCTAAGTCGTTCTTGTAAATTTACGCTCTCCACAGTGAGTGGCCGTTTTCTTTCTACCCAAAACAGCACGGGAAACAACCAGTTAAAGGAGCAAAAATATCTTGAAGAATCAATCTCATGAAAAAAAAAAAAGGAAAAAAAAAAAGAAAGATAACGACATGGCTTACCAAACAAACAAATCAACCTGTGCAAACCAATGTCTTCACCGAAACCTGTAGTGGCAAATAGCCACTTTGACAGCATGAAATCACATTTTTATGTAAATTAAAAATATGATCTTTCCTTCGGAGCATAATGACTCCACAACAAACAAAGGAAAACGTCAGGTTAACATGTCCCCATTATGCCTAAAACGGGAAACCCTCATCTCATTACGTCACTGGCTGCCTCCGCACTGCTCCAGGCATTCCCAAGACTTCAAACGTCTATTCAAAGACACAACAAAAATACCATAGGAGTCGACTCCTTTGTTTAACCTGTCACCCACTATGCCTTCAATGATAAACATTCATCCAATTTACATATTCCGTGGCTGACTGTCTCCGCGCTACCCAAGGCAGCGCATGCAGAAACAGCCAATGAGAGGACCACATGGCCTAACACAGCGTAGAAACAGCCAATGACAGGGCCACATGGCCTACACAACCAAACTCGTGAAAGGTTAAAAAAAAAAAAAAAAAAAACTAGTTCAATGAAACTGACAAAAACAAATTACGAACTCCTAGTTTGAAACATGAACCAAAATTCCTAAATACATCTGCTTTCTTCATTAGGTATACAACCCTTTCATAACATGTAAAATCCATCCTATACAATTCAGTTACTGCCAAACAAGACCAAACCCCTAGCAGCAGGTGGCCACTTGGAATGCATTTAACAATGAGCACATGCAAAATAGAGTCTATATTGCATAAAGGGCCCAACACCTATTCAAAAAAAAAAAAAAAAAAAAAAAAATACACACCACACACACACCTGAAAAACTCCTGTCACCCCACTGTGTCAAAAGTGGGAAACCTTCATCAAACTCTACATACTCCGTGACAGGTTGCTTTCGCGTTGCCCAGGGCAACGCAGAACGAGGCAGTCAGAGGGCGACTTGACATACATGACCAAACACATAAACACAAGTTCAATGTCTTCATCATAATGCCGAAGCAGGACAAACAAATTACAAATGCCTTCTTTAAATCATCGGCTAAAATTCCTTACTACGTCTGCCATTTTCATTGAACGTGTACTCTTCCAATAGTTTTTTTTTTTCCTAAACATATAAAAACCCGAACTGTATAAATCAAGAATTACCAAGCGGATCCAACCTTGTCGGCCACTTGGAGTGTATGAAAAATCAAGCTTCAAATTAGAAATGAAAATCAACGTATGCAAATAGAGATGCCGCCCATCTTTCGAAGCTGCCTATTCTAAATTCTTCCAAAGCGCCTATTCTATGTAAAAGATTCGGTTAAAAATCCATCAAGTTAAACCAACTTAAAACTCCCATTACGTTAGTTCCACTCAACCGTTACAAAAAAAAAAAAAAAGAAAGCAGCACTCTTAATACACTGTTCATTGTATTCCATGAGCCATTATCATGAAACTTTGGATTCTCCAATCACAACTCAAATTTTGTATCCATTATCGTCTGAACAGATAAAGTCTTAAAACACGAATCATTTCCAGTTGACAACTTCTCGTCTCCATTCTCCGAACAGAATTTATGTCTACATTCATCTGATTTAATCAATAAACCGCTTTATCAACTTTTAGCATCTTTCTGGATTCTCTCCTCGCCATGCACATAATCATAATTCCTTCCTTTAATTTTGGACTTTCTTACCATGCTTCCATATTCCCCTAAACTTCGCCTATCAACATGCAATGTTTTTGTATTCTCTTCCAAAGACCCAGGGGGCTTGAACCAATGCCTCTATACATAACATTCATCCACTTTACCTTTCCTTCCTCTCTGTCAGATATTTAATCGTAGAAAATAGATGCACATAGGTCTATGCCCTTAAACTGCATTTCTTAATCAATTTTTCCACTTAAATTTACATAAATTTTTTAAACGTCAAAAAGAAAAAGAAAAAAAAACTCCTATGACATTATTTTCACTCAAACGTTACAACAACAACAAAAGAAAAAAAAAAGAAAAAGAGACTCAATACACTGTTCATTGTATTCCATGAGCTATTATAACATGAAACTCCGGATTCTCCAGTCACAACTCAAGTTCTGTTACAATTGTCATCTGAACAGACAAAGTCTTAAAGTCTCAGTCAGTTCCAGTTCACGACTGCTAGCTTCCATTTCTCAAACAAAATCATATCTTCCGTTTCTTAACTTAAACGTCTACGTTCATGTGATTATCAAAAATTAAACCGCTTTATCAACTTTTAGCGTCTTTCTAGAATCACTCCTTGCCATGCACATATTCTCTCCTTTAATTTTAGGACTTTCTTGCCATGCTTCCATGTTCCCCTAAGCTTCAACACCAACATGCATTTTTCCTCCTCCATTGATAGGAAAACTCGCTTCACCTCCGTTTCTCTTCATTCCGCTTACCTCATTTTTTCTCCACCGGCACCATTGAACATTTTCTCCTCCATTAGTTTTGACGCTGGTTCGTCTCCTTACCTCCATGCTTCTCCATGCCTTTCATGCTTTCCACAAACCCTTTCTGCTTCTCTACTGGCAACCACACCCGGTCCACAAATAGCTTCGTTGGTTCCGACCTTGAAAAGTAAGCGAGTTTGCCTGCGTTCCTTGCAGCAATCAGGGCGGGCAATTGCGTTTGGCGCGCCATTCTCATTCTTAGCGGAATGTCTTCCTTTATGTAGATGTTAGTACCTTTGAGATTTTTAGCGCTTTTCATGATCCTCTCTCGGTCGCCATAGTGAACAAAGCGAGCCTTAATTGGGCGTGGTTTCGACTTCGCCGCAATTCTGTGAACACGCTGATACTCTATGTCCGCAACCTCGTCTGCTGATAGTTTTAAGTTCTTAGTGTAGACTTCTTTCAGGATCTCGCTCACATTTTCGTTCTCCTTCTCCGGTATCCCTATGAAGACCAAGTTCTCCCGCGCGACGTACATCGACAATTTGTCAATTTCATCCTTCAAGGCAGTGTCTTTCTCCTCCAGTTTTTCTTCCAAAACCTTTACTTTTCCTTTCAATTTCTCAGTCTCTTCCGCTTGGAAACTGACAGAAGCTTTGATTTCAGTGAACATCTTCTCGAGATGTTTCACTTGTTCCTTCAGGTTATGGTCCAATAGGGAAAATCGCCCCTCTATTTTCTCCATTTGCTGGTCAAGGAGAGCCCGGAAATTTGGGAGGAGACTGTCTTGAGGGCTGGGCGGCGTCATTCCGGCCTCGGCCCGAGGCCTCTTTGGTGCGGCGGTCTTACCGCTGTTCCGCAGGTTGCTGGCCATCATAACTGCACTATCACTATGGGGAATCGGGAGCGGACTTCGAAACGCGTGCTCACTCACCAACCATCAAACCAACCACCACACACACACACACAAATAAACACACACACACACACACACACACACACACACACAGAAACAAACACACACAAACACACACACACAAAGAAACAAACACTATCGAGTAACATTAAGTACTTATCTCAATATGGGAACTCGTAATTCCAGACACTTGTCCTACATAAATTCACTGTATTATATCTCCGAAACTTTGCACTCACTTACACATCCCTTTCTCTATCCCCATACTAAGTAGTAGATTATCTGCACCCTATTTATTTCACCCTCAGTCCCCTTCAGCTGTATATTCCGTTTACACACCTGTTCAACAAAGGATCAGAGACGTCGGATAAAAAAGAGCGGGGCAAAACGGTGTGCATGATATCCTATGCATCCTGTGTTGGTATTATCCGTCAAATAATTATAAAAAGACGACCCTGGTAACTTAATCTCATGTGTGACTCATCGAAAATGTGCTTGACCTGACCAGCATGATTATGTCAGCAATTTGCATACTGATGACCACATACATATCATTTTTTCCTGTGACGTGACCGCAAAGAAAACCATTGGATGTTTTCAAATTTTTACTTTCTGGATATCGTAGGGCTTATTCAAATATCGTCATTGATTGAATTCGTACATATGAAAATAATTTCTCATAAGGACTGCTGATAATGTCATTCACTTCTTCGTCTTCTGATGGAATGCAACCTATATGTAATTCAGCTTTCAAGGTTTTGATGTCCGGTACAGATCTTTTTGTTATCGGCGTATATGTATGATTATATAATTATGTATAATGTAATATACATAGATATATTGTATAGATAGATAGATAGATAGATAAATAAATAGATAAATAAATATGTACATATATATATATATCATGATCATGTCACTATGGCAGTGAATCGGTCAATTTGAAACCATTATCAAATCGATCTTGATCTTGCCCTTGTTGGTTGAACTGACCAGATTCTTTGTCCAAACCTGTCACGTGATCTTCTTGCAGTGATAACAAGAGGCGCGAGTGGACTGACCAGGCTGTCCGCTGCACAGTCGTGGAGCTACTGAAGGACTTCAAACAGTCCAAGCTGGCCCAGATATGCCCCCTATCACAGGTGAGGAGGCGCACAAAGTATACTCTCTAAATTCCTTAGATTGGAAATCCCTCTGTCTGTATCAATAGTGAGGGACCAATCCAAAATCAGATTGAGAAAAGGATTGAGATTTTCAATCGAATTTTGGATTAGTCCCTAATCTTATTTTGGATTCGTCCCTCAACTCCATCTAAAAATCTTGGAGAGCAGACTTTTGTTTTCAGCGTTTGAATCCGATCTTGATCGCTGTCATTTCGCTTTGACCTATTCAAGTGCTATTACAGGACAATAAATGTCACTGATGAACTTCGTGTTTGATTCTCTTTTTAAATATCATATACATGTCACTGTAAAATATAATATCGCTGCTTGCCCTCCCTTGGTATTTTGTTTTTGTCGTTGTGAGTGGCATCGTTGATTTGATTGTCATTGATACGGTGATATATTTGAAATGAATTTAGTGATAATTGATTATATATCTTAGTATTAGCAATGTAATTCATAATATGTAACGTTATGCTAATGATGAAATTGAAAACGATTAAAGAATCAAGCCAAGAATCGACTAGCATGCAGGTAAATAAGTGAATGGAAGTTTGTAAAGATGTATGTGCCTTGTACTTGGGATCCGTTTTTCTTCCAGAGTATGATCTTGTATATAGCCAACGCCAAGTACAAAGCTTCCATCAGCACGGAAAAATGTCAGGAATTCGGCATCTGGTACGAGGATTTCAAGATCCAGAGAGTTAAGAGTGAGTTTCCGACGGCGTTAAGCTGTCGCAGTTGTATTAATTTCTCATTTCTTTTTTAAACATCGTCATCAGTGCTGTGTGAGCCTTTTAACCGTCAATCTGCAAATATTTCATCTCTATTTCCGTCAGGAAATAATACAGTATCACTCGAATCGCATTGATTCACTTGAAGACATCAGTCTAGACGAAGAAATAATTTGCTGATGCGTTCGAACAGTTTTCTGAAGCTCTCACTCGAAAATAAAATGTTCCATCAATCGAGTGATCAAGCAACCAAGCAGTCGACCCCCAAACCAAGCAGTCGATTGGAGCCCCGGTTATTAATAACATTGGTTATTCCGTTTCCAGCGAGATTCTGATATGTCATGTAGTGTATTTTGTACAGGGTTTGCATCATTCCCTAACGCAGTGATATCTGACACACTTTTCAACTGATCTTTATCAGACAAGCATAAAAGCGTTAACTATAAAGACACAAGTCCCAAACCAGTCATGCCAACCGCTGGTTCAGTCATGTTACATTGTGAGCAGATGTATCAGCGTGTATAGATGAATCTGACTTCAGAGCACTGAAACTTATGGCGGCCATAAACGGGCCGGGGCTTCCAAAGAAGATCAAAACACTTTCAATGGGTTATGCAATGAGCCAGGTGCGTTGCTATGTCAGGGCATAAGTTATCTTTTTTTAGGCATAAAAGCCGCCCCCCCCCCCCGAAATTACCATTAAAAATCATGCCCACACCGAATAAAGCAGGCCTACGTCACCCGCTCTCCTCTTCCTGTCATGTTTTCTTCAGACACCCATATCCCCCATATCCAGTTTCATAACTCTAGGTCCGGGCCAGATCGGCGAGCAGACAAACCACAAGATGAGTTTCCACACAGTTGAGGAGGTACCTCTGCTACGGAACTGGTTCCTAGGCTGCCAGCACCCTACGGACGCGCTCCTACAAGATTACTGCAACGTCCTCAACTCGCTCGGGGTGCGCTCCGACGGCCGAAAGCGGCCGGTCGAACTGGCGCACCTCAAGAACTGGTGGAAAAACGAGCGCGCCAAGCATCGGCGGCAAGCCCTGGTGTCGTGTAGCGGTGGCTCGCCGTCAGTCAAGCAGGAGCGCTGAAATCGGAGGCCGTCACGCTTTCGTTCCGCCAAAGCATCGTATCTTCCACTTTGGGTCTCCAGTTGATAAAGACATAGTGTATGCCACAATGTCAAAGCGACTTGATGGAGGCTAAGCCAGAAGTACAGAGAACCTAAATACTTGTACGAGGATGGGATTTGCAATTAAAACCCAGGTAGAAGAACCTGCGTTGCAAAAAGGAAATTCATTGGCAAATACCAGATTGAAAAAACTCTTGAAGAGTTGTATGCTGTGGTGTACATGGCGAACAATGGACATCAATTAGCCAAGAAATCCAGTAATGAAATAATGAGTGATCAACTCAAGACAAGACAAAGGAGTCAAATTTCGGTTTCGTACTGTCAGTTTCGCCTGTACAAAAGAGCGCTGTTGCCCGGACAATAATTATAGCTGAACGATATCGCTAAAAGGCGATGGAAAATCAAAAACACTTTCCCGGAAAACCACGAACCGAGGACATGCCAAATATCACTGCTGTTATTCAAAATCAAGCCTCAGTTTTACATACAGTAATCATTAAGAATATACATGAAGATTGTCATCTATTGAAACTGGAAGGAGTGTGGAATATGGCTATACAGGAATCGTCACTGTATTCTACGCATGCGTGACAGATCACTTACGGATGGGCATGATAGTGAGTGGATACAGATGTGCACTCTCTTCATAGGAAATGAAAATCGAAAAAGTATCAAAAAGACGAAGAAGAATAAATATCTGGAGAAAATGGTACCTGAATTATCAAAGACGACAGGCATGAATTACGTAGCCAACAACTGGACAAGTAATATTTCTTAATATACTGACTTTATATTGCTGACTGCCATGAAATTCTAACAGTAAATCTTTTTCAGAATAGGGTGATATAATGTATATCATACATCATGAGTTCATCGAAAAAAAAAGGAACAGTGACAACATAAGAGTAAGAACGAATTTTGTAAATCTCTGAAAGTCATGGATATAATCAAGTTATTAAGTACTGATGTGGTTGTTACCTCACGAGTAAAGCGAGGAAGGTTGTTTTGTTAAGCCCATTTATATGCTATGACAAAAGATAGATTTGCAACTCATGTTACAGACTAATTCTGTAAAGGTTCTTATACATTACCTTGAGTGTGATTGGCATATTATTCTCGGCTACAGTTCGTTATTCCGAAGGATCATGATTACGAAGGTTCGTTGGTCGAAAAACGAAATAAGGTTCGTGATTCCGAAGGTTCGTTAGTACGCGCCGTTTTTCTCATTTTCGGATTACGAAACTTTGTTTCATTTTCGGATTGACAAACCTTTGAGTGACGAACATCACCCTCATTCTCTACAATTTGCAGGCACGCATTTTTTTTTTCTTTTTACACGAGACAAGACGACTTTTTCAACGAATCTGTTTTTCTTCCCATTTCCTGTTTAATGGACCCTCTTCATTGTTTCCTTCAACCAAGGTAAATGTCAACTCGGACTCTCTTCCAACGAAAGTCTGCATAATTCTGTGCATGATAATATAGTATGACTAGAAGTTGGGTCACGTATTGTTGAAAATGCGCGCTCTCTTCGTCATCAAATTTCAAATAATTAATGATGTTTACCGTCACGACAATATTTTGCCTCCGACAATGTATCTTTCACGATCTTAATTAGAAAACTGCGCAGGAGAATTTTAAGACTTGACGCCTACCATCAGATTTTGTATAACTTTATCCCAGAAGAATAAAAAGAAAGAAAGAGAAAGATGTAGAGAGTGAATGGGGAGGGTTGAGATTTCTATAAAGAATGTTGTTTTCTCGCTACCTATAAAAGCTCTGGAAAATCCCTCACGATGGAGCTTACTCTTTGCTGCTATCAAAGGAGCAGAATGAGTGGATAAAAGGTCATTTTTGCATAATATTTATCTCTTTTTTTTCTGTCTACTGCTTTATTGGAAATGCCATCATGCGTATGTTTGGTGTTTCTGGAGTATAGATAGAAGAAGACTTTCAAGACCGTCTATAATATACATGCGTGCATATACTGAAATAAAGCGTTTGAAACCAAGCTGTGACGCACGAGAAAGAAAAATGAATATTTGAAATCAAGCCTGCATAAGACAGAATCAAATTTCTCAGTGCACATCTGCGCACACGTGTCATTAAATCCAGTGCTTACGGAAACCGGACTTACCATGCGTTAAAGGGATGGTATAGTTTTGGTTGAGATGGGGGATTCAGATTTTAACTTTTTTTTTTTTTTTTGGGGGGGGGGAGAGACTCGGAAACCTCTTAAGAAATATGAAAGAGCATACAATTCTAAGATGTATTCAAAGTTTATTAGATGAAATCGGTTTTGAAACGGCTGAGATATCCAAAAACAAAGGAAAACAAAGCCGTCCTAATAAAAGGTTGGTACCGCCTTTTATGACCTCTTTGTTGCTGGATATCTCAGCCATTTCAAATCTAATTTTCATCAAATAAACTTTGAATTCCTCTAAGAATTGTATGCTCTTTAATATTTCATAAGAGGTTTCTCATTATCTCACAAAAAAAAAGGAATGGAAACGTGAAGCCCCATTGCAACCAATACTATACCATCCCTTTAAATGTACGAGGATTTACTACGTCTACCCGTTGACTCAGTGTACTCCGAGAGGAGAATTTTCTGGGGTTTGCTCGTCAGCAATAATCTAAAGACATTTCTTACGCAACATGCCTTTGCCTTAATGAAACTCTGCCCGTTTGTTTGATTGTTTGCTTGCTTGTTTGTTTGTTTTGGGTTTGTTTTTTGTTTTTGTTTTTGTTTTTTGCCTGTCCGTTTTTACAGAATGAAGATTCTTTACCCAGTCCGAAAAGTGGACCTGGTAGGCCTACACACAGTATGAATGAGGAACATACTGTATACAAGTTGTAATTTGTCAAAGCGTCTAATGTGCATTCAACTGTACAGGACACGAAGTGTATTCCATATTGGTCTGCTTTACAGCGTTTTCTGTTCTTTGTACTTGAGGTACTTGAAGTTATCATGTAACGCTAAACGTATACAGTCGGTACATGGTATGATAATACATGTATGCAGTTAACTTCCGAGTTCGTCAACACGCACGTGGTCGGAGAAATAATATGTCGATGTTGACTGCCACGGAAGTCAACAAATATAACAAAAACAGAAGAAAACGAAATTTGGGACTTCTTCGTTTGTCTACTTTATTTCATACTGACTTCAGTACTTACGTGTTCTCCTATAATAGCAGGATTCGACACTAACTTTTTGTGTGAAGGCTCATGCACGCCACTTTAGTATCCTCGAATTTCAAATTTTGGTGGCCCGAAATAAAAGGGACCACATCAATCCATTTCGAATCCCAACTGCCCGATGTGGCCACAGATAACCTTTGTGGAAATTTGGTGGCCCGACATCAAGTTTTGGTGGCCCCAGGCCATCGCTAATGTCGAACCCTGTTTATTAATAGTTTAAAGGTCTTGGGGTTCCGTTAATACTGTACCATGATTATTCTTATCCTGTCATCGAACTTTAACTTTTTTTTTTTGAGGGGGGGGGGGTGGGATGAGTTGTTAGGTTTTAAATATATTGATACATTCTCCTCGCAATTGAGACATGATTTGATATGTACGTGACTTAATACAATGTATTGGCATTGATCACTGCATTCATCCTATTCGTTGCAGGCCTACTTGAATGTAAAGACGTCATATTCCATAATGAAACATTCATGGAAGAGCATGTTTAGTATTCTTGCCCTTGAATAAAGATACAGATGTATTGTGATTTCCGCTCTTGTGAATCTTATTCTATTGTCCTTAATTTACTATCATTATCATTATATATATATATATATATATATATATATATATATGGTATATATATATATATAAACAGTCTATTTTTTTTAATATAGATTTGAGGTACCATTGACCCTTGACCCAATCCCCCCCCCCCCCCCCCCCACACACACACACATACACACTAAAATGGTTCCACTGCCCCCTTGGCATCAGTTCACACGGCACACATCATGCTGACAGAAAACAGAAAACAGGCAAAAGAAACAAATAAGAATGCAATAAACAAATAAATTCATATAGATGGGTAACTAACTGAATGAATGAATGAATGAATGAATGAATGAATGAATGAATGAATGAATGAATGAATGAATGAATAACAAGTGAATATCTTTATGTACAAATGAAAAAATGAAATAAAAAGCTGTGGAAAGTCATACAAGTGTATTTTGAGTGAAGAAGTGCTCATTTATTTCTGCACGGTCAAGATTTGTATGACAGGCATTGAGTGATAATTATTTCCAGAGGCCAAAATTTGTGTCACAACAGAGAAAAAAAAAACAACCTCAATTTGAGGTTCATTGCACCGGGCAACCGCAATAGAATGAAGGGATTTCTTCAGCACCATTTGCTTTTCAACACTGTATTCATATAGAAACTGTACTTGCATTTGCCTGACTCTGTATTTCCTGCAACAGCTCGATACATGTAGTATAAGAGGGAACCTAGGGTGGTAGTCTAGCTTCCAGACCATCTACCTGTAATATTTTGCTTCTCAGAATATTGATGCCCTCGAGTCTAATGATGTAAGAAGTAGCCGGTTGACCTGGATGGCCTTTGCCTTTGTCGTGGGGCGGCAACTTTGTTAGAATGGAAGGCACACTTCGGGGAAGGTACTGAAGTTAGCAAAGGGTCTGGTAACCAGACTATTACAGTGGAAGTCAACACACAAAAGAATTTCTTTCTGCACCGATGAACAAGTACAATGATGATGTTGTTTTAATTCACTGATCCTAACCACACCCTGAATCACAGCTTTCATCAAATCTCACGTTGAAAACTACGAATTAGGACCTTTCCTGCATTCCAAATGGATATGATTAACACGCGGCTCACTGTAGCTCCCAAGGGCAATGATTTAGCATTACTGGCATTCCAGTTTCAAAATACCCCCCTTCTATATACAAGAAATCTGAAATGAAGACATCTTGGCTAAGATTGATAGGCTGTACTCATTTAATTTCAGAATTTATTCCCTTTAACTGGTTTGCAACACGTGATACATATTATGGAATGTTAGAAACCATGGTGGTTTCAATTTGTACAAGCTGGTACATACAACAATAGTATTATTAAAGATTGTCAAAACTTTCAGTCTGAGGTTTAAGACCCAGTAGCGTGAGGAAATATGTGTGGTCCGATCGAACCAATCTTCATCCACTGCCCACTGGGGTACACATTTTGAAGAACCATGAAGAGTGCCTGTAAGCGAATAATGTGCATCAACGCGTACACTCATCTATAACAATCGACTCAAGTCGAAATTCATTGGCTGTAAGTGTAGAGGTCAGTGATAGAGCTGTACAGTGGCGGATCAAGGCGGGGGCGCATTGGGCGCGCACCCCCCCCCCCCTTAATATTTGTTATAACAAAAGTAATAAAAAGAAAAAAAAATGCCCTTTCATTTTGTAAAGGAACCCCCCCCCCCCCCCCCCCTTTACGGAATTCCTAGACCTGCCCCTGCTGTACACATTTCTTTACGGCAATTCTCTAATATACTAGTATCTGAGGTGGGCAGGCGAGAGGGCGTTAGTGGAGATGCAGCGCACTGGAGGGTATTTACACCGGTGCAACATGCATGAGGCGCAATGTTTCACAACACTGTGAATATCCGAGAGTGAACTGCATCTCCACCAACATCCCAAACTTAAACCTGAGCATCATTTGCTTTGTAAAATGGTTTTATGAACTACTTTTCATTTACCTATATGGGTAAATACCAGTCTGTTACATATCGTCGCTGGGGCGACAAGACCTCGTATCTACAAAATGTCAAATGTTCAGGAGAGCAAAAAAACATGGCAGCCAAAGCACTGTATCCAATGGGATAGACATTCCTTTGACATGCTGTGGTGGCTTCACTTTTGGGATAAGACATCTGGGATTTGGACAGGACATCACTTAATGGATTATCTGACCATTAATCCAAAAAAGTCATTTTCACCAAAATTGCTGATACAAGGTCTTGTCACCCCAGCGGTGATATATAACTTGCTTTTTGAAAAAAAAACATCATGTCTTGAAGAAATGTTAAAAACACACTGGTAATGAATATAAACTAGGTGTTTAAGCACACGATTGTAACTGACTGAGTGCGCTTTGCTAAAATAAGCAATTGTGACATCATTGAGCATGATTATGGCAAGCCACAGTCACACACTTATCTCTGAGCTGCCATTAGTACACAGTCAATGGTAAAATCTTATGCCTGCTGGGCATGTAAGGCAACTGAAAGAAATGCATGTAAACATTCCTTGTTTTACAGTACTTAGTTTAAAATCATCTTTGCTATGAGAAAGGGGAGGGGGCACTAGGAATTTGGAAGATGACGAACAGTTATGCACACTCCTAGCTGTGATCACCAGACAGAGGCTGACGCACGAAATTGAAAGACTTGGTTTACACTATTTACTACTACATGTCAACAGTCTACAAGAATGATATTCAATTTCAGTTTTCTTCTCAAGAACATTTTTTTTTTTCACCTGATCACCAGGTTGTTGCTGGGTTGGCAAGCCGAGTGGAGTCACTATGTGATTGCAATGAGTATACAGCGTTATACATGTAACATGTTGGCATGGGCTTGCACTGTCGTGATATTTCTATCTCAAATACACATTTTGTCCTCTCAGCTCAGTTAGCTGCTCTTGGGCTGGCTCTGGTTGGTGTTTCACAAAGAATTTAAGCCAAACTTAAAATCCAAGATTGACTAAAAATTATGATATGCCACTGGTTTCCCTGATCAAATCTTATTAGCCTAATCACCAACCACTTCAAATCATCATTAATGTTTACAAAATAATTCCTTTGTGATTTACATGTATTTTATCTTGTATGAGCAAAGGCTTCATGAAAAACAGTCTCCAAAATCTTCACTTTCATTAGAAAGTTGAGCATCATTGAAGACACACACAGCATACCATAATTTTTAGTGAATCTTAAATTCTAAGACAGCTGGTACCTAATGTTGTTCCAGGCGGTCAACAGCATACTACTGCTTCAGCTCCTGACCCATACTTAAGTTCCGTGGGTGTGTTTGTTGCTACTTGGACTTGCTAGCAATCATGTGAGCTTTGCCTTGTCTGGTAATAATAACTTTTTAATGAGAACATATTTTACACATTATTAGCTCACTTTTGGAAAGATTTTTTTTTTTTTTTGCATTTTCTTCTCATTTTATGAGACCTACTTCATGATGATGGTACCTAAGTAAAACCTCTCATTGGAGGCAATGTACCTGGGGTATTTTGGGTCCTAGAAAAAAGGTGTGGAAACAGGAAGGAGCCATATGCTACACATGGTCCACTAGAGTGGACAATTACGGGGCTGACAGGCACCCAAAGGAAAGAAAATGGAACTCCTCCTCCTTCAGCACATCACTTGTGCAGAGCCTGGACGACATCCTTCATCAACAAGAAAGATTTTGGCATGTTGAATTGGCAGGTTCTCTGCTGGAAACAGATATACAGGTGTAGGAGAATCTAAGGAGGACAAAAAGGCTTTTGACCAAATGGAGAAATCCATCAAGAAGGTCAACAGCCATTACCAAAAGGGTCTCCCGTGGAAACACAAGCCATTTTTGCCCAATCATTGTGTGTTGGCAGATGATCGAGAGACTCAAAGGCTTAATATGCAGGCTCAGCAAAGATGAACCACAGCATCAAAAATACACTGAGACAATAAGCGACTGCCTTAACCCTAATCCCACCAGGTTTTTTGAGGGACTTGAGAGGGGGGGGGGGGGGGTGGGTGGGGGGGGGGGCTTTTTGGCCCCCCCTCCCCCCTTCAGATCTCGGTCATGGATCGCGCGATCCTCATGAAAATTTGCACTAAGGTAGAGGCCAATGTAATCTACAAGATTGTATAGTTAGATTTTTTCAAATTTTAATCAATGTATTTTATATTGATTAATTTATGCTAATTTATGCAAAAATATTTTTTTGCTTATAAATCTAAAAATAAAGCTCCAAGACTTCTCATTTTTGGTGAACACATTCTTTTCAATATCCTCAACAATAACATTGAAGCAAAAATTCGGCTTCATAATTATTTCTTATGTATTTTACTGTTTATTGAATTTCTTATGTATTTCCTTGTTTTATACTTTTTGTTTTTGTTGTTGTTTTTTCATTAACCCATCACTGCCCCCAGGGCTGTTCCAGAAAGATGATTGCTATACACATAGAAGGTGGTGATAGGTTCAGTATCTTGCAGACCAATTTTGGCAGAGATGGGTGAAGGAGTATCTCCCGCTACTTCAATGGAGACGGAGATGGAAGACAACCAAGAGAAACTTTGCAAAGAAATAAAAAGAATCCATATTCAACAAAATCATGTGCATCGACTGATTTATCGTTGTTGATGGGTTTACACTGCAATTTACCCTGGAGTAAGCAGCTCATGTAGCAGAGGCTACAGTAACAATACACACACCTACATCACAATGAGACACATTATATCTCAATGAGGCAACACCTGCAAGCAGGAGGCGGACTGGTCACATGACAAGTTTTGTGAAGTTTCAGTTGCGAGCATTCAAATTTCCCTAGCGTGAGTGGGAAGTCTCGTGAGAAGTTTTGGCAAGAAGTTTTAGTGAAGATTGCGGTGACACTGGCAAAACTTCAGAGATCTTAAACATCAAAAACTCTAACTTTGCTTGTTTTCCCAGTGTGACTGCGTCATGTTTAAACACTGCCAGCATCTCTTTTCATCCATTTTCTGTCTCCTTCCTCGGCTTCTTTCTCTCATCTGGCTCTCGGTGAACCAGCTGGTACATGAAGCTGTAGAAGTACAGGAGGTCGTCATAGCGATGGGAACCGGTCCCCTCCTGCATCGCCCCCTTCATCTGCTCCTCCTCCTCCTCCCGTTTCCCTTCTCTTGTCTTCTGTTCAAATGCTGCGTGGTAGTCCAGCATGAAGTAATAGATGGCCTCAATGGTTGCCAAATATGAGTCCGGTTTGTTTTGGCCTCGCCAAAAATAGGTGGTCCTGTCTCTCAGGATGATGCAACGTAAATCTGGGTGAACAGCAGTAAAAAAGAATAACTGAATAAAAATAAGAAGATTATATCAATAAAACTTGAAAATATTACTGCTACTACATGTACTAATAATAAGAACAATAGAAATAAAGACAGCAATGATATTACATAGAAGAAGTGAATGAAGAATGATAGACATTAAAACAATGCTAATGAAAATAAAAAGTGATAAAAAGATGATACAAAAATAGCGCATGTGCTCTTTGCTCATATGTACATGCTTACATTATACCAGTAGATGCATCTCTATGCATGTGTATATTAATAATCGAAATCTTCTTAAAAGGGCAAAGCTTAGGGAAACACTCCATAGGGTTTACCTTGGCTGACCATCCCATAAAAACTTGTTATGATTACAACTGTTGCTACAGTGGCAAGTTGAAGTGTCACAGTAATGACAAGAATCCTGCTTCCAGGTCAGTTATTGCCACAAGAAGTTGCTATTCTAGGAAGATTTACTATTATCCTAACATCTTTGTATGAAATAGAGCCCTGTACTTCATGAGATACTTGTCAAACACATGGCAACATGCTAAGAGGGATCAACATCATTACCTTTAAGCCGCTCATCCCTGTAAATTGAATGGGTCTGATTCCAGGTGCAGTCAATGAATACCACCTTCTTGAAGGGACAGCGAAGTGGAGATTGTGTACAGGCCCCAACCACCCCATCATTCTTTGCCTGTAGATAGAAGAAGCCAATCAAATCTTATTCACAAAATGAAAAGGAACATTGATATAAAGAGGATCTAAAAACCAGAACAGTTTTCTTTTTATACCAGGTTTCTCACTACATCAAGGTATGAAAACAAAGAAAAATGAAAAGTTGTAGCCTGCAAAACTGAACTTACATGTACATGTGTAATAACAGGGTTTAGTACGTTTGACCTCTTGACAATGAAATTCCACTGTATTCATTTGGCAGAGAACTCATTTTGCTAAGTGACTGTCAATAAAACGCCCCCCAAAAAACTTTCCAATGTTTGAGCACTGTTTGTACAGTTGCAGAATTCGCATAGCTGTACCTTAGTTCTCAGATTTCCACTAATTTCCTTTCAGCGCAAACTGCAGTCATTCTAAGCAATAAACAGTCCTTTCTGAATTTGGTAACCTCTAATCTTATATCTCTTATCTTTGAAATCCATCATACTTTTCCTATTCTAACAATGTCACAAAAAGTATGTACATGTACGAACTCAGGTAAGGATTGGAATAAATGTAATGTACAAAAGTCTTATCACAAAGATCATAGATACTAAATAATTCCATGGGATACAGTGCACTCCTGTTACAACAAACACAGTTATAACAAACTTCTCCTTATAATGGAGGTTCCAAAATCCAGGTCCCAAAAATATCATCTACATATCTTTACATACTTTCCTGTTGGGCCACAATAAAATTTCCATATAACATAAGAAAACTACTGGACCCAAAGACTTTGTTAAAATTGGAGAAGCCTGTTTTCGTTCACAGTTTAACTTTCTTAAGTGAGTATTGGTTCTTACTAAATTTCGACTTTCTTCAAAGATTTATGAATAATGCCCTGACGTGCCATAATATGATCTTGTCACTTGCAAAATAGACACATGAGAGGATTTCAGCTTGACCACCTCTACCCTGAAAGGATGGACAAATATGCACTCACATTATTGGTCTGTTCTTCCTGAGCTGTTCTACCAGCACTTTGTAATTCCTTGGCAAGTTCAGCTAGGGATATTGCATCGGTGCCTGGATAAACTAAGGCAACCTGCACAGACCAAGGAAGGAAGAAAATACATCATTACATGACAATTAGTGCTTATTCTTTACAAGTCCACCAGCACATAGATTGCTGGTAATTTACAAAAATAGTTGCCTTATTCGTAAGTCATCTTGAGAAAGGTATGCAGTGGAACTCAAGGATCTTTAAAGGGATGGTACAGTATCGGTGGAGATGAGAATTGGGCTTCTAACTTTTTTGCGAGATACCAAGAAAACACTTATGATATAGTACAGAGCATACCATTTTAAGAGGAATTCAAAGTTTATTTGATGACAATCGGGTTTGGAATGACTGAAACATCCAAAAACAAAGTAAAACAAAGCGATCGTAATAAAGTGTGGGTCCCACACTTTATCACTCTTTTTTGGATATCTCAGCCATTTCAAAACCAATTTTCATCGAATAAACATTGAGTTCCTTATAGAATTACATGCTCTTTCATATTTCATAAGAGGTTTCTCATTATTTCACCAAAAAATGTTAGAAACCCGAAATTAGGTCTCAACCAAAACTGTACTATCTCTTTAAGGTTTGATACCATCTAAGTGAAAATTTAGTCCGTGAATGGAGCAAAATATCAAACACACAAAACGGTAGACTGCTGGTAACTTGTCAGGGCTGACAACTTTCATTAAACGGTGCCCAGGTTTTCAATTACAGTCCAGATAGAGAAAATTTTTCATAACTCGGTCTACTTTCTTACTATCCATAGGAATTACAGGGCTGGCAACATTCACACATAAAAATCAGGGATATTCAGAGAGCAGTCAGGGGGATACTTGTGTTACATGCATCTCAATGGGCAATACTAATTCCCATATATACCTGGGCCCTGCTTCATTAAGCTGTTCGTAGAGTTACACACGACTTTATGAACGACTCAAATATGGCACTAATCATTGTTAATTTCAATAGCTAAAGTTGATATTTGCAGTTGATAATGATTATTCTTATACATTTTAACGCACATTCTTTAGTAGTTGAAAATGTATTTTTGCTGATATGTAGATGAATTGCTCACATACACTCATACTTTGTTAAAACGTAAAAAAAAAAAAAATTAGCACACAGACACTTCATATCTATACATTCATAAAGTTGTGCGTATCTTTACAAGCAGCTCTATGAAACAGGATCCAGGGAGGTGTTTCTTATCCACTTCTCGGGGCACGAAGAGGTACAAAGTATCTAACTTTTGGGGAAGCCACCTGTTAGAATCAAGGAGACTTGGCAGCTCTGGAACTAGAATTCAGATAATTCACCCAATCAAACCTCTTACTACCTAACTTAATGAAGGTCTCCTAAAAACAGTTTAATTCAAAATATGCTAGCATCACTTTGATAAAGTGGGTGCTTTCAAGGAACATTTACAAGGGAGTTGGCTTTTTTTTTTTTTAATATTTCAGCATGACTGAGATACACTGCAAAGAATCAAGTGACATTTTAACTGCATATTAGCTTTACGTATTTGAAGCTACAAAAATAAAAGAAATAAAAAGATGCATAATTTTACTGAAGACCCATACCTCCCCTTCTTCCTGATCATAGTCAGGAATGCACGGATAGGTGTAAATGGTGACATCGTCCGGGGCTAGGACGGCAGCGTGGATGGCCGTACTCTTTCCGTCCCGTTCCTGGGCATGCTTGATCACGTCTACCTTGACCGGCAGCTGTTGAAAGTGACCAAGAAAGAGTCGACATGAGCATTGCTGTACCGTGAGAGCTCTAGAGAGTCTACTATGAACATGAAGACAATAAACTAAAGAAACATTGCCTCCTCCTACCAATGCAAAACAATAGATCATAGTGATAGTGTAACAATCAATAACCTTTCTTCCAACAATCTGCTATCTACCAGAGCGAGCTAAGTATCCGATGAAAAAGATCAGCATTATTACATTGCAGATGGCACATCATTTTGCCCTAAAAATTTGTGGTTTAGCATGCAAATGTATCTACACAGGTACAAATCCTATGCAAAGCCTTGCAATACAAGGTATCCTAAATCAACAGTTTATTTATTTATTTATTTATTTTATTTTATTTTATTTTATTTGTTATCTTTTTTTTTTTTGGGGGGGGGGACTACAAAGTAGGCTGTGTGATTCTCTTCATTTGACTTCACACTAATCCAGTGAAGAAACAACAGATACTGATAAGTTTTTGACTATAACAAGACCAAATTTTTGACTATACCAAGACCAAGTTCTAGAAAAGGCTGAACTGAGATTATCATCATCATGTATACTATGCATTATACATCTATTTTCTTTTTTTCTTTTTTTGGAGGGGGGATGAAAATATTTAATGATTACACTGCCTGATTGTTGGCAACAAGTTTGGAGACTTTAAATATTGATCAATTTACTGCAAAATTTACAACAAAATCAATGTGCAATGGATGACTAGATTCAGATATTTTCTCTTGGAGTACTGTTTAATAAACCAGTCTATAAAGGTGGATTCAGATGTGTATGGCAGAACTCCAGCTAGATATCTGGGTTATGTCAACTGAAAACTTATTTGTAAATGTTGTGCTCTAGATAGCAGAGAGATGCAGGCAAAATGAGTGAATCAAACAAGAACCTCAACATGTGGCAGCTTTCCCTTCAGATCGGGAACAGGAAGGTAGCATGTGTAGCAGAAGTACTTCCTCGACGCACCACATTTAGAGCACTTGGTACGGGAAGCAGTGGATTCAAGAGGCTCGTGGGATGAGATGTGAAGGTCCGAGAAAGGGTTGTGACCATCTGCGGGTCTCGGTCGCTTCTTCTCCATGGCAGAATCTAAATCAAAACAAACCACAGATTGGGTTGGGATATAATTATCAGATATGGAAAATACCAACTTATCTAAAAATGTGGTTTTCCACACTAGCAATTCTGCATAGCTTTCATTAAATTGTGACAGAATTAGAAAGAGGCTGACTCTATAGCTCTAATTGTAAAATAAATTAATCAACTTCTGAAGAAAAAAAAATTTGTCAGTGCATATCATGTTTCATTCTTCTAATCTATGTTACTTAAACCTACATGTGAGGCTGCAAGATTTGCTTCTACTTCAAAGATATTAATGTGGCTGTTGAAATATCATATTCATTCGTACATATATCCATTACATGCTCCCTTCACAGTAGGTAAATGACTATAAAGCATGTTGCCCATGATTCGACTGTTTCCATGAATAGACCACTCTTACGAATATAAAGGTAAGTGCATCTCTTGCACTGAGTAGACAGCGTGGAGTATATTGAGTACCGCGCTCTCATAGTGCGATGTATACAGCTCTCGTCCATGCGTGGTAGAATCATGGCACGCGCGCTAATCCATTCATACATCATAGCCATAATAGGTGGCGTATGCATGGCGGTATGTCGAATTCAAAGCATGGGCATATGGGGTCAAACGGTGGGCGCAGGCGGGCGAACGATGGGCACAGGCGCTAGTGTTCGAACCATGCTCACTAAATTGCCTCCAGTTCCGCAAATAGGCGGTCGAAAAATGGGCAACTTGCTTTAGACCGTAATATATGGTTAGGTACTAACCAGTAGAAGTTAGATCACATGAAATGGTACAGCTCACATGGCGATATGGCTTGGTCTTGAGACTTGGTGCATGGTGACTGATGGTGTTTCATATTAATAAGGATATTTTAATGGAAAATCTACAGGGATTGTAGGAAAGTGTTTACGAAACCTAGACACAAAGAATGGGGTTTTATACTCATTATTATCTTGTGTTTACTTGCTGCATAGACTAACAGTTAGTACCGGTAGACACGTCTAGTAAGTAGTACCGGTAGTACCAGGGCTGCCATCTCTCACGCATTGAGCGTGAGACTCACGCAATTTAACCAATTTTGACTGTCTCACTCTGATAAACGAAATTTCACGCTAAATCCCCAAAATGGAATGTACATGACTACAAAAATAAATGTATCTCTAAATTCTCTGATATTCCAAATATCGATATGCCCAATTAGCCCCCCCAAAAAAATTTCGAGATTTTCCCGCGTGGGTGTAAAAGCTTAACCAATAATAATCGTTTTCGGTTACGATTGGTTTCTACCTATACCACGTGAGCGTAGCTTGTACTTTTGGCAAATTACAGTACATGCATGGCTATGACGTGTGCGTTACATCGCTTTACATACACTAACTGTGTACGTATAGTACGTACGTACGAACGTAATATAATGTACGTGCGGCCACACAGAAGGCCGCCAGCCAGGCGCTAGCCAGGAGGTCGCTCCGCTCCCTCTCGCAGTGTCTCACGCCAAACTCTCACTCAAGGTTGGCAGCTCTGTAGTAGACACTACAGTACGTGTAACTATAAAGTTTACACAGCCCAGTCGCTGTACGTAGGTACGTAGACAGCGTACTTACAGCGTCTGGTCGGGCTACAGTACGTGTAGATCTAGGGGGCATTTCATGAAGGAACTTGTCGGATAAAATGTCCGACAAGTCAATTATATCCGACAAGTTCAGAGAAATCATCCAATCAGACTAAAGAATTTCTCTGAACTTGTCGGATATAATTGACTTGTCAGATATTTTATCCGACAAGTTCCTTCATGAAATGCCCCCCTAACGTTAGATAGAGTCCAGACAAGTACTCATCTTACTCATCAGTACATCGATATCTATACATGGGACTATTACGAGCATCAGAATTGTCAACGATTACTCAAACAATCGACTGAGTAGCCCACAAATTTCAATATAGTTTTGCCATTCACGCCAAGTAAGACATGGAAAACGTCTAACCATATCGGTTACTGACATAATCGATATTTGAGGTCTACATACCTAAATTTTTACCGTTCTGTCCCTCCACTACTCGCGTACGTTCACAGCATGTACGGTAGCCTTGTTGAAGCAGAACCTCTGATAAGAGGAAACATACTGTACAAGAGCAGAATCCGAGTGTGATCACGTAAAGATCACTAGATGGCGTAAGGCTACTAGAAATGTGTGGCTGCCATAGAGAGATTTTTCTCGCTAGAAGCCGACCAAAGAGTAGCTTCTATACACTCTTTCAGTCTTTGAAGAGTGTATGATTGCATATCTCTTTTTTGATCATTCATAAATTGCATAATATCTTTTTTGATCATTCACATGGCAATAATTTCTGTACCATGGAACAAATGATATTGACATCATCAACTTTCTGGTTCTTTTCACATCTAAAGGGGATTTTAACTTGTTATTGAAGCACCATGTATTGTTCTCTCTCTATCTCTAAGCTGTTTCTATCTATCTATCTATCTGTCTATCTATCTATGTACCCATCTATCTGTCTACCTACCTATCTATCTACCTACCTGCCTATCTATCTTTTTATCTACCTATCTTTCTATCTACCTAATATATCTTTCTATCTACCCATCTACTTATCTTTCTATCTACCTATCTTTTTATCTATCTTTCAATCTACCTATTTATCTATCAATCTACCTACCTACCAACCTATCTATCTATCTATTTATCTATCTATCTATTTATCTATCTATCTATTTATCTATCTATCTATCTATCTATCTATCTATCTATCTATCTACAATTTGTATCTATTTATTTATCTGCCTCCTCCTCTCTCTCGCAAGAGACCCTAAGCTGGGAAAGTGCAAATAGACCTACCTCTTAAAATTGGAAGATAACAAAGTGAATTTCATGTTTGGGTCTTGCAGGAAATACTTTGGTTGGCTTTGGTTTCAGGCCAGATTGCTGGTGATGAAATAGGCAAAGGCCTATGCATTGCTTTCATGTTAGGCCCATCATGTTTACAGATCTGTTTCACATACCATTACCCTAAACTTTTTGATGACAAGACTTGCAAAATCAGGCTAAAATCCCTCAAAGAAATAGGACCTATGAGCAGAAAACACACACACACATATATATACAACGTGTATACACACACAAATACTATATGCATACATCGTATTATCAAAAGATGGGTAAGATGAAGAGAAACTTCACAAACCCCCAAATATACACACAAACAGCTGGTTGTGAGGTAAGCCATGATCAACATTTTATTACACCGAATACTTCCATTTCAAAACTGGAGATACTAAGGTCATGACATGCAAGAAAAAAATGTCATATGACATCACTGACCATAGTTGACTACTTTATACAATATTCATATACAATCAACAGGACTAGGAAGATCGTATAAAACATAAGAAGGACCTCAAGGCTAACTGCCAAATGGAAGCACTGTGTTTCTTGCTGTATATCCAATATGGAAAATAAGAATTGAAGAGTTTGTTCGCAAAAACCGATAAGTCCATATTTGCCAAATGGAGATATTTGCGATTAAAGGTCAAGAAAAATAAAGAGAATAATAAAAAAAAATTTTGCTTCTTTTGACCATTTTTTTATCTTTAAAAATGTGCCTTTATATGTAGTGAACAATATATCATTTAAAAGGTATTATTTTGTATTTTATGAGAGAGACCGTACTTCAAAATCTTCAAAAATGGACTTATCGGTTTTTGCGAACAACTCTTCATTATTGTCTTGCAAGTTGATATTGGTGAAAGGTCTCGAGCACCTGCAGGTACACAGTTGTTGTTGTTTTTTTGTAATCTTTCAATTTTTATTAAACAACTTGAGACAAACATTACAGACAGCAAGGCACAAAGGTTTACAGGACAAAGGGAGCGAGTACCACCGAGTCAATAGCAACTCCTAGTCCCACATACCCATATCCTTGTTGGTATTTGGGAGAAACCATCATCACACTTCTAATCATTATTTAACAATCAGAGCCTCGGATTACAATACTCTTGTCACATACATGTATATCACAGCACAATCATAAGTACAAAATGCTGATAAAAGGATTCAACTTTGGCACAAATTGGGGTAAGAAAACATAAAAGACCAACCTCATAGACAGGTATAATATATACAAAGAACAAGAATTCATCTCAATATAATGAATCAAATAATGATTGAGACAAGTTTCTTTGACACACTTGCAGTGTCAGAGCTACATTTCCAAGTATACATTGAAGATGCTGTTCAGCACTACTATACACCAAATCATACTGGCCATGTATCCCATAGACATTTATGGTTCCATGCAAGACTATACAGTAGTTAAAAAAAAAAAAAAAAATCTCTGCTAAAAAATGTATACTTGATCTGTACATAACATTAAAAACCATTGATAAATGTGCCAGGAAATGTCAACATACAGTGAGATGCGAAGACTGAAAAAAAAAAAAATTATACAAAACTCTTTTGAAGGCATCCTTACATATGGAGAAAAGGAAGACAATTTTTATCTGTCATAGTATAACTTTTTTTCAAATGTTACTTAAATTTTTTAAACATATGGGCCTATTGATTGACATATTTGTGGGTAGGCCTATATGTAGTAACTTGATGAACATTTACCTCACACATGATGACAATGACATTGTAATATCTTTGCTACTCATACACTAACTACTCTTTGTATTTCTGTCCTGTTGATGTACCACTAGATTTAAGTAAAATTTTCCCCAGCTTCAGACAGTGCTGCAAGTTTAAACTTCCACACTTAGTTTGTTGACCCTTTCACTCTTGTTCAGGCCATCCCTGTTTTACGTTAAGGTCTACAAGAAAGCAGCAGTTACATCTACAGAAAGAAGTAGATACAGGTATGTAATACAATCCTTCAAATTCATGAAATTCTTCCATTGAGATGTTTTCATTGCAACTGATTGATAGATTGCCCTATTATACATCGTCGATGTAGGGCAATTTGTCAGTCAGTTGCAATAATACACAATAATCTTGTTGACAAACATAAGTTTCTTTTACAAAATATCACCTAACAATGTCGAGGGCCTACATGAAATAACAAATCTGGGAAGCACTTCAATTTCCTTTCTCCTCTCATATAAAGTATTAGGACAGAGAAGATGCCATAATTATTATGATACATAATGTCCTAAATAAAAAGGCACTGAAACATAGAATCATGTCATTTTTTTTTTTTTACAATGTTGTAGCACCATATATTGAAAATTTATATTAAGAATGATACATCATAATTACCAAATACGGAGTGGTAAATAATTAAGTACATTATTATAAGAAGGCTGCATACACTCATAAAGTGCTTTTTTTCCTTCATATCTTTGGTAAAAAGAATCATCTCTTTTGGGCAGTTGAAGCACACATGTACATTTAGTCCCACAAACTGTATAAAACATAATATACATGGGACTGTAGCACTGTGACATTGGCACTCGAATACATTTTGCTGGTGAAGTGCTGTGCAGTGACAGTATTACTGCACTGTCTTCGAAGATTAGCACACGTCACTTACAATACGAGTTGACAACACATTGTTTTCTCTTCCTTGCATTTAAAACAATTTCTTTAAAATAGTTTTTGAAGGTAATAATACAGTTTATACAACAACAAAAGAACTTGAAGGTCTAAAAAATGAAAACTATGATACGATGGCTAAAATATATGACTCTCATAGTCTAGAATCCTTCATCTATACACTCTGAGTATATCTCACGGCATCATATTGGTTACCATACCAATTTTTTTCTTGTTAAGCTGTACATCTCCTCACCTTTTAAAGTCAGTATTCAAAATAAGATACCAAAGCGTACCTGCGAGTCTAATGACTGAATATGAAGTTACAGAACAGAATGACACTGGTCTACAAGGTCTACGATAATCTTTCAATCAAAGTAGAGAAGGTAAATTAAACCAGAGAAGAAGAAGAAGAAGACGAGAAAGAAGGAAGAGGAGGAAAAGGAGAAAGGAAAGGTGGAAGAATTAAGGGGTGAATTTTTAAGACAAAAAAGGAACATGAGAAAGAGTGAAAAAGAAGACGAAGAATCAAGAATAACTAGGAGGTATGAGAGTACAATCAAAACTACCTCTACAATAGTTGACATCATGTTTCGAACATCATCACAGCTTAATCAACACCCATGTGTTTCACAATGTGCTAAAATCATTCCATACAAACATCAATCAAGTGACTATAAAGTATTTAACTCAGACACCTATATCCAGCTTGTCTTGTGTATCAGGCCATACTGAAAAACGTTGGCGGTATTTTCAAATATATTTCTGTAATATATGTTTAAGGAATAATATTGTCATCACTGACCCGATGAAAGTACATATATTCACCTAACTTTCAACCTACATGAACTTGAATCATTGGCAAAATGGTATGAGGTAAGCTACATTCTGGCATCAGTTTGAGGTAAATATTAATAAAAATGGCTTTGTGATATGAAGTTGGCAATTTGATTCTCTGTATATGAATGAAGCTTTTAGAAATCTATTTGGGCAAGCACATAATCTCTCCTACATTGGTCAGTGTGAAGTCTAAAACACTTCTATGTGATTCATCAAATCACAATCAAAGAGAACTAACCTGCGCTATCAAAGCTGCACATGCAGAATTTGTTCAAACTTGTCATCTGAAATGCAGAAAGGCATGAACATTATACAAAGTGTACGATATTGCTACCCTATAAACTGCTTTATCCTGATATTGAAGATATGAAATGAAATATACATACTATGATAATCAAGACCATCTCTTCATCCCTCTTACTCAGATCCGTTTTGTTGATGATTGCAATTTGAAACTTTACACCACTCCTTGATGGTTTGTTTGTTTATTTGTTTTGTTGGATCATTCTATTCATTTTACTTTTTATGCAAGAACAAGATTGGTGGGGAAAAAGAAAATCCAAAAATGCAAATTCTTCACTTTTGTAGGGCTGCTTTACTGAAATAGCCCACAATAAAGGTTGACCTGTCTGCATGAACTAACTATTCCTGGCTTCATTTACTGTACTGGTCTGTAATTCTGGATAATTGTATGCAATCATATTATGTCGCACAGTATAATTGTGTAAATCTCATTCATTTTTTTTTTTCACCAAGTAGCTATTGCTATACTTATGTTGCAAAAAAAAAAAACTACAAATAAAAAAGAAGAAGAAAAAAGGATGCTTTGGTCAGTTAGTTTAAGAATTCAAATTGAGTATCCTGCTTTCGTGACATTTACAAGAGAACATTATCAAAGACACATTTATAAGCATTCATCCGCTTCTTTACTGGCCATGTAAAACAAATCACAATTCACACAACCATAAGGGCTACTCGACAGACTAAACTGCGACACCTTGTTGGCCAACAACTTCACAGTTAAAACATGGCCTTGAAGCTGTCATCTCTTCTTCAGCATGGGTCAAGTTTTGCATCAAACCCAGATGAGCTTGTGGTACTAATTTGCAGATTTCATTTAGATGAAGCCTCTCTCTTCGTGGATAATTTGACTGTCACATTGCTTGGATTTTTGTTACTTACGTACTGATTACCTTGTACAACATCACTTATGATCACTATAATGTCAATAAATCGCCATCTTGTCTTTGATATGAGGTGACTCTCGGTATGGTAATACAAATACCATCATCACAAGTATTGGCACAGTCTATTTTATAGGTTAGCGATAACCGTTTCTCCTTGCCTTTTCCATTGGAAAGATTGTGGATGAACAATCCAGCCTCAGTCAGCTGCCATGAAAGAAGATGGAAGCCTGTGTGGTATCTCCTCTTTTCTGTGTATCTCTACACATTCATCTTTCCACTGCTCGACTCTTGAAGTACCATTCCAGATAAATGGCAAAGTCATTACTCTTGCCTCTCTTTGCCACATCTTACATGCCATATGATACATAAAGACCTTATGCATCTATAGTGACTGGTCTTTGATACCGGTAGTCCCGAAGGGTGTGGTGTAGCTACCTTCGTCATCACAACACATGCTCTATGCCACTCTCTCCCGGGATATCAAAAGCGACGTGCTGCTGCACCATGGCACCCCTGCCTCGCTGCTGGATGGGGGGCAGCCGGGGCACACCGGAGCCGACACGTCGACTGCCCCACGCGGCGGCATCTCCCAACTCTGAATGTGCACCCTCTTCCAACGGCGGAGCGCGAGCCCGAGACTGAGGCTGAGAGGGCAGCTCCATACAGTCCTCTGCATCCGAGAAGGCATCGTCCAGGGGTGTCTCCAGGCGGCTGGGGTGACGCATGTTCCGCAGCATCCGCTTCTTGGAGGGCTTCTTCCCCGGCCTCCGTCCATGAGAAGAGCGACCAGGTCGCTCGTCTGGTGGTGGAGGCTCGATCACAGCTTCCGTCTGCAGCGTTGTTCGGCCTCTGGTCCTTGGACGTCCACTATCTGAGGAATCTGGGATAAAATAATGAGATTGCATTGGCACAAACTGTAGAAAAACAGACAGTGAGGGCGATATTCCACTCTTAAAACAAAACAATAAGCTTTTCCTTACACCACACATATACATTACACTAAATAAAGATGACAAATATGGTGCTTTTAAAAGCACCTTGCACTACTTAATGTGCTATTTGACACTAGTGCTGATAATGTTAGCAGTGTATTACCTTAAAGTGAGAAACAGAAGAATGAGACATACACACACATATATACAGTACACTCCTGTTATAACAAACAAGGTTATAATACAAGGCAAGTGCCAAATTGTGTCTCGCCTATTCGCGTACAAGGAATTAATATTTTTTATAACTCCCTTATGACCTTTGACATTGTGATGACCTTTAACTCCCCAAGGGACATCTACCGTCCAAGTTTGGTCACAAACAGACACAGGGATCAAAAGTTATGAGCCACAATCAAAATGCGCCCTAAAAACATTACATTGGGCCCTAAAAGTTTGTTGACCCCTGTCTGTGACCGTTGACCTTGTGACGACCTTCACCTCCCCAAGGGACATCTTCCATCCAAGTTTGGTCACAAACGGACAAAGGGATCAAAAGTTATGAGCCATAAACGAAATGTGCCCTAAAAACTTAACATTGGGCACTAAAAGTTCGTTGACCCCTGTCTGTGACCTTTGACCTTGTGTTAACCTTCAACTTCCCAAGAGACATCTACCATCACCCAAGTTTGATTGCCATTGTAGCAACATGTGCTGAGTTACGTGTGATAAGAGAGTCTTGCAAGTAAACTTAAACGTATGACCTCAAATGACCTTTGACCTTATCATGTGACCTCTTACGGCACCATTACCTGAAGGTACCCCCAGTGCATCCATCACCCAAGTTTGATTGCCATTGTAGCAACATGTGTCGAGTTACGTGTGATAAGAGAGTCTTGCAAGTAAACTTTAACGTATGACCTCAAATGACCTTTGACCTTATCCTATGACCTCCAACGGCACCATAACATGAAGGTACCCCCAGTGCATCTATGACCCAAGTTAGGTTGTAATCCAACCGGACGACGGACGGACGACAGACGGACGCCATTTGGATCCCTTAGTCTCGTCTTCACCTCCGGTGGGCGAGACAAAAATTGCGGTTACAACGAAATAAAAATTGAGGCCGCACCATTATCTGCCTTATGTTTTTTATTGTTTATTTGTTCGGTTATAACAAAATTTCAATATAACGAAAGAAAACTGCCGGTCCTGAGTACTTCATTATAACGGGAGTCCACTGTAGGCCTATAATATATATAGAGAGAGAGAGAGAAAGAAAGAGAAAGAAAAGAAAAGAATGAGAGAGGAAAATAAAAGACTGTTTGTTAAACACAGATATCTGTTAAGTTGCATAAGAGAGGTGAGAACAGACTGCACCCATTCAAGGACAAAAAAATTGTCATACATTCATCAGTGGTATTTATCATTCAAGTGTGACCAATCTGACAGGAATACTCTTCAGGTACATTTTTAACCCATTGAGGATGGGCTGATTCTGCTGCAACACGCATTTCCCATAGACACTTGCCCAAGTATACTTGGGACTCGTCTTCAACAGGTTAATGTGAAGATGAGGGTAGCATTTTCCAACCATGCTGTTATGCTCCAAACCTTTTCTAACAGAGCGTAATCTTTCACATTTGAAACAACAGATGTACATTACTTTGGATTTTGATTCACGATCTGAGCAGTGAAGGCAAAGGAGCTTGGCATGAAGGGGGCAAAATACATTAGACCAACATACCTGGAGTTCCCCTTGGAGAGTTGGCAATGGTTGGTATGGGGAACGCTGCCCCCCTCCTCGCTAGCATCCGCACAGGGACATTGTTACCCCATGAGGAAGATGACTGGTCCTCGCTGGCCACACTGGATGGGGGTAGGTCCAGCTTCATGCCTGAATTGCAAAAGGGTACAAATGAGTAGGAATGATTTAATGACACTTTTCATAGATTTGACATGACTGCTCTACTACGTAATCATTTCTAGACAACTTATTATCAATGTGAGCTCCCCCCTCTCCAGAAATTAATTGTTGTTCCCCTTCTTTGCTTTTTTGCTTTTTTACTGCAAACTAAAAACAAAAATCTTCATTGAGAGGATATTCTGCACCCTCTTCATATCATTTTTCTTATTTTTTTTTTTTTTGCCTCCTCCTTCTCCTTCTTCTTCTATTATGCAAGACTGCTAGACTTATTTGTGTGAACATGCATTCGCTCAATATCTTAGCTTCTTTGATGTATGACACCTTGTCAGGTTTGCAATTTTACACTTTCAACTCAGTATAAATGCATAACTTTTTGTCGTTTGTTTACATACCTGGGGGGCATTTCATGAAGGAAGTTGTCGGATAAAATATCTGACAAGTCAGTTATATCCGACAAGTTTTGAGAAATTCTTTAGTCTGATTGGCTGATTTCTCTGAACTTGTCGGATATAACTGACTTGTCAGATATTTTATCCGACAAGTTCCTTCATGAAATGCCCCCCAGATCTTAAGCCCAGCTTCGCTTGAGAATATTTCACATATTTTCTGAACATAATATTTCCCCCATCTGGCCTTGAAAGCCAATTTTGGGAGGAATTACGCTTTCAGTTGAGAAAGACAAGAATGGAATTTGAAAACAGTATTATACCCTTTTTTGAGGAGCACAATGTATGAATTCCTATCATGGAGGCAACATACACTGAACTTCTGTTGCAAAAGGAAATATTATTTTGGGATGTTGTTAGTTTTGTGAATTTAATCATTTTGTGCTACTTTGATCTCAAAATACAGAGAAAAAAATGGGGGTGGGGAAGGCAGACCTCCCAACCTTTCTGACTGAAAAATACGGATAATTTGGCTCAAAAGCAGGAAAGACTGAGCAGTTCCCAAACAAGTGTGTAGTAAAGGTATCAAGAAAAAATAGGAAACTTCTATCAACACAGGAGCTGCAAATGATGCACCACGCGCTACCCCGGGGTATCGTAGTAACCCGGGGTACCACGTTGTGTAGCGCCATCTCACGTTCACTCGAGTACAACCGCAGAGTTACTGCGTTACGTATGCGCACTGTACTGACCCGTGGTACGGTACGGTGCGCGATACTCAGTATAGCGCTTCATGCACTGACTACACGCACTATTATAATAGCCCGCTAGCTGTGCCAAAGTTACGATCTCGTAGACGTAGTTTCGATCCCGTAATTTTGTAAGCTTTGTGCACTTTGTGCCGAACAAAATATCCTTTCGCAATTAGGATCAAGCTGCAAAAATGCCAGCAGGTGATGGGGGCTATGCCGCACTGAAAGGAAAGGGCCGGAAAAGAAGGAAAATTTCCAGAGAGGAGAGGCTGGAAAACGCGAGGCTTCGCGCCACTCGGAAGTTGGGGAAGGAAGGGCCAGGGCCGCCGATGTTCTGGAGGTGTTTCAGAAGGCCAGTGACGCCGGGGATAAGGCGGAGGCAGATGGCATTATTATGACCCTGCTGGCTCAGGGATTAATTGAGAAAACTACAGGATGAAGAGGGTTTTTTTTACAAGAACAATGGCCATAATTGAATGTTGAAGAATTAATCACACACACACAAAAAAAATAATTTCCCACTTTTTGGTAACCCAGGGTACAGCCCTAAAAAAATAAAATAAATAATTCAACAAAATGGCCGATTTTTTTTCTGGTACCCCAGGGTACCATTTATGTCATCAAATGGTCAAAACTCAGATGCTTTTCTCCAAATTCAGAATAGTTGGGAGGTCTGGGAAGGGGCTGAGGATGGAAAGGAGCTAGGACATAGTGCTTGGACTTGCCAATCGCATCATCGTGTGACGCAGACTCAAAGCTGAGGGAGAGGCGGTCGTTTTCCTCGTCGTCATTCCCCTTCTCCATCTTTTTGGCAAATGCTTTGGCGATCATCTTGCTCTTCTTCAACTTGACCGGTTCATTGATCGGCTGTCGAGTGACCCTGAAAGACACGAACAAATAAACCAACATAGAACACAGATAAGCAAAGAGATAATGACAGAGGTATTATGACGTTGAAACATTTAGAAGTTTGTCTGTAAGAAACCTTTTTCTACTCTACTGGGCATGGTACTAGAGAGTGACAGAGTGAAAGAAGAGTCACAAAGAAGTAAACTTAGTCCAAGCTTTATCATGAAAACTACGGCCCTATTGATAGCCTAAGGAATATATGGATTGTTTTCGATGTTAACGAGATTAAACCTATATCTTGAAGACATTTTCACAAATGAATAAAACTTTTCTTACAATGAAGGTCTAGTTTATCATCCTGAATGGCATATCACAGCTATCTGCATTACTGTTCTTTGGGTCATTTTGGTGTTCTGTAATACACCCTACATACTCTACACTGTATAGGCTATACCTCCTTTCTCCTCCTCATCCTTCTCCTCCAATCCTATGCTTCCTTCTTCTTTCAACTCATCTTCCTCCTCCTCCTACTCTTAATTACCCTTTTCATTTTCCTGTTTCCCTGTAAGTTTCATCCATATTCGCTTACAACATTTTGAGTTATTTTGCACACAGACAAACAAACAAACACTGACAAAAACATAACCTCTAAAGAGGAGGTGATAATAATTGTTAATCCCACTGCTCTCTGTCTACACCCTACACCCTTCAACATCACACCCATCCCCTCCCCTTGCACCCACTTTCTCCACATCCGGTTCCAGATGGCGATGGTGGAGGGGGTCCACACCCACATGCTCATGGCGATCCCTGCCCCAAACATGGAGAACAGGTGCACCATGACGATGGCCAGGTTGGGGCGGGTCTTGAGGGCGCACGTCGGCAGAGTGTTGACGTCGTCCACCAGTTGGCTCTCCAGGGTCACATTGGCCTCACATCTGTGGAGGAGAGGAACAGGGAAAAAACAGCAACAAAGAAAAATCATACATTTGAATAAGTCACATTATCAAATAATTCTCCAAGACTGTGAGTAGATGTACATAATTTGATTCAGTGAAGGAAAAAAAAAGAAGAAGAAAACTGTATCCATTCAACTTTACACGTACGTATGTACATTGTATGCAGTTTGTGCTTTTAAATGCATGAAATTCTGTCAACATTGTGAAGATATCACACCCAAAGTGTAAAAGGCTCAGCATTAATTACAATTAACAAACAATGTATTATTCACAGTGCATTAACCTGATATGGTACTTAGCTGTAACTTGCCATGCTCTTTCTTCAGCATTGAAATAGCTCCTCCAAACTAGACCTAAATGTATATTAGCAAGTCCACCTCAGGCATATGACTATGTGTCTGAGTTCAACAGGTAAGGCAATAGTGATACAAATACAGATCAAGAGGTCAAGGTAAACTCCATTCATTAACATTTGCTTCCAAACATTTGTGCCAATCAGGGATTGAAGCACAGTAACAGGTTAAAGTTAAAGGCAATAAGGAAGGGGGGGGGGTAGGATGATAAAGAAAGTTCAATGAACTCACACTAGGTAGTCCTGGAAACCCTTTTCCCACTGTGCCTGGTGAGTAAACTCATACAGGTGGCAAGCAAACGTGGTGAACACAAAGCCAAAGGCAAGGCCAGCAAAGACACCTAAGATAAACAAGAGAACATAGCACCAGTCCATGAACAATAGTCATGGTTATTCTCAAACTGATACACCCTAGTGCAAGCAAAGCAAAGCTTGTCAAAACAAGCAAAGCAAAAGCAAAAAAAAAAAAAAAAACTGGGTGACATCAATTTACACAAGGAGTCTCAGACCTATATTTTTTTTTCTTTCTTTGACTGTCACTGATGGGAGTCATCTTCTAGTAAAAGGTAAAAATGAGGCTTTGAATAATTTGGCCAAGCATTGTTATTTCTCTACCTAATATATTGTATAATGACAGAACTAACACATGAGCATTTTGTAAAACACAGCAGTCACATTTCTATTTAAAATCTCTCCATTCTAACTTTCCTTTTGTCCTTACCAAAATCCTGATGACACTTGCATACTTCAACCCGTTGAGGACGAGTCCCGAGTATACTCGCGCGAGTGTCTATGGGAAATGCGTGTTGTAGCAAAATTAGCCTGTCCTCAACGGGTTAATTTCAAGAACAAAAATTTGAAGATCTTTAGAGAGAGAAAGAGGGATAAGACACTGACAGATAAGAAGAAAGGAATACATGGGAGAAGCTCACTTATTTCTTATATGAAAGTGAGGGTATGGGACCTACTGAAATCCCAAAAGGACGTTACCTATCCTTGCAATGGTTCCCTTGATCTTTGTTGATGCTTTGTCGCTCAGCAAGCCCGGGTTTTCTTTATCCAATGTGCATAGGGTTACCAAACCTGGAACAATGACAAGAGATTACATAATATATTACAGATGGTATCCATCATACACAGATGGATGGATAGACAAATTGAAGCATGGATGGACTAGGGGGAAAGAACGAATGACATCAAGTTATGTCTTCTACACCCTTTGAGGGGACAGATATAGAAAGAGAGTACTAACGGAGAGCTCCAATTATGGCATTTTTGTTTTCTTGCCAGGGTGAGGACAGGCAGAACTTCTAGCATGCAAACATGAACAGAATGAACTATACAGACATACATAACTCTCCAAGAATGCTGATGTACAAAGAAGGCCTGTTTTTGTTCTCTTCCATATCAACATCACACTAAATTGATACTGAAATACTTTTTTCCACTTACATTGCATCAGTGGACTAGTGCAAAATGAACAAAGGTAGATAAATTCTAAATGACATAGATTTCAATCTAGAATTACAGGTGACATGGAATATCTACCATTTATCATCTACCACATGTCAACTACCATCTATCATCTATCACCTACAAACTACCATAAACAAGGAAAAGTAGAAATTACGCGGTGCGTAATATATGTCCCCGCCGGAAGTAGCATTTAGTAGCAAAATGTACAATATAGGTAAAAAGATGAAGGTCAAAGGTCAAAGAAGTCAAAGGTCAAAATTCTATGTAGCAGTTTTGAAGCCCTCACCTAGTGCCATCACATAAAGCAAACGGAATCAAAATCGGGTTAGAAATAGCGAAGGAGTAGCATTTTGTAGCCAATGTACAATATAGGTAAAAAATCAAGGTCAAAGGTCAAAGAAGTCAAAGGTCAAAATTCTGTGTAGAAGTTTTGAAGCTCTCACCTAGTGCCATCACATAAAGCAAACGGAATCGAAATCGGGTTAGAAATGGCGAAGGAGTAGCATTTGGTAGCAAAATGTACAATACAGGTCAAAAATCAAGGTCAAAGGTCAAAATTCTGTGTAGAATTTTGAAGCCCTCACCTAGTGCCATCACTTAAAGCAAATGGAATTGAAATCGGGTTACAAATGGCGAAGGAGTAGCATTTTGTAGCAAAATGTACAATATAGGTCAAAAATCAAGGTCAAAGGTCAAAGAAGTCAAAGGTCAAAATTCTGTGTAGAAGTTTTGAAGCCCTCACCTAGTGCCATCACATAAAGCAAACGGAATCAAAATCGGGTTAGAAATAGCGAAGGAGTAGCATTTTGTAGGCAATGTACAATATAGGTAAAAAATCAAGGTCAAAGGTCAAAGAAGTCAAAGGTCAAAATTCTGTGTAGAAGTTTCGAAGCCCTCACCTAGTGCCATCATATAAAGCAAACGGAATCAAAATCGGGTTAGAAATGGCGACGGAGTAGCATTTTGAAGCAAATGTACAATATAGGTCAAAGGTCAAGGTCAAAGGTCACAACTGAAATTCTGTATAGAAATTTCAAAGCTCCCATGTAGTGCTATCATATAAAGCAAACAGAATCAAAATCGGGTTAGAAATGGCGAAGGAGTAGCATTTTGAACATTTTGATCACACACGGACGCACACACGGACAGACGGACGGACACACGGACACACACACGTACGGAGCCCGTTTCATAGTCCCCTGCTCGAACTCGTTCGGCGGGGACAATTAGCTGCCATCTACCAACTGCCATCTGTAATATACCATTTACCATCTCCATTAACCACATACATTCATTACAAACTGACATCTACCATGTAACATCTACCATTATACCACATTCAATCTACCACATACCATCTATCAACTACTATCTACCAACGACATTTGTACCATCTATCATGTACAAATTACCATCAACTATCAAGTATCTACAAACTGTCATCAGCCATCTGCCATTTACTATCCACCATCTACCAACCAACATCTACCATGTAACCATGTATCATTTACCAACTACATATACCATCTACCAACTATCACCTATCACCTATTATCTACCATCTAACACATGCCAACTACCATCTACCATATCTATCACCTACAAACTACCATCAACTATCTACCATCTACCAACTGCCATCTCTATTTGCCACATACCATCCATTAACATCTACCAGCTACCATGTATCATCTACCACAAAACATCTATTAACTACCATTTGACAACTATCATCTACCATACCAATTACTATATGCCATCTACCACCCTCTTCTCATTCAACTTACCTTGTACGAGATAGAAGCCACCAAATATCAGACAAAGACCGATTGGAACAAGCACAAATCCTGCACGATAGTAGTGGTTCTGGTAGCCGACAAAACAGATTCCTGCAACGGAATCACCATCAACCTAGCAAAACAAAACAAAAAGTGGAATATGTTTAACAACCACTAGCAAACTGGCGAGAGCCTGGGTCAACTCTGACTATAAGGAGTGGGATAGACCTACTTCTGTATGTAGACACACATCAACATACATTCACACACTTCTCTTACATTGCATCGTTTTGATATTTTTCCACACAAAGCTCTGTGAGAATTGTGCTAACACTGAAGAGGCTACCTTGGGTTAACAAGACCATATTATTATATTCCAGACTATTCCTGTGTACTTTGTTATCTCGTTGTTATGCTAGTCTTGTTTCCTATCATGTTGTCAAGTCAGTTTCTTCCCTACAAGTATTCTTGGTGTTGTTCCAGTCTTGTTTCATTTTGTTAGTTTATCTGTTGTTATTTTGCGGGGATCTGCTTCTCCATCTGTCTCTCAGTGGGCTGCCAAACTTTAAGTGTTGCTTTTGCAGCTGTTTTTAATCAATTTATGCATCAATCTTTTTTCCAAGAGGGGCCCACACTCTACAAGCATTGTCTTTTCAGTGGGCACCTCCATTTTCCATACAGTGCATAATATTTGACAATTATGTCACTTTCATTACTTCAGCACCCACTGCAATGTATCATTACTGTAAGGTTTCAATTATTGTTGTTTTCTCTGCACAAATTTATAAGCATTATTTCTGTCACTGAAGAAAGTGAGATGAACGTTTGTGTATCACAATATTACTCTGGAAAAATGAAACAAACTTTAACATTTAACTTTTAACTGCTGGAAGGAGGGAAGGTCTGTAAAGAGCCTACCATCTATTATACAACATTTTTTCACAGAAAAAAAAAAGCTGCATCACTTCAGTGATCCCTCACATTTATCCCCAAGTTGAATTATCCTTCGGGTTTATGCCAGGTTTAAGTGTGTGCGTGTGTGTCACACACAAACACACTGCCATAGCTTCTGACCATTTGAGCATTGAGAATTACAGGTTTACGGGATGAACACTGAACTAGGGCTTTCTATAGCTTAGTCAGTAGAGCATCGGGCCAGCATCCGGAGGTCTCGGGTTCAAGTCCCAATGGAATCCCACTTTCTTGGCTCATTTTTCAACTAGAAAAACAAAAACCAACTCTGATCTCACCTGGTTGATGGCCAACACCACCACTACAAGGACAAAGGGGAGGGTCCAGGAGATGAGATGGAAATAGGCCGTCTTGCCCTGCAGGGGGTCCTGGGGTGTGCCCAGGGCTCGGAAGCTCAGGTGCCAGGAGTAGGCCAGCATGACAAACCAGAAGACGCCGGCCACGATGAAGTAGTAGACGATGACGAAGATGATGACGCAGGAGAGATTCTCCCCCTCGCTGAATGAAGGGAGAAGTACAAAGGAAAAGTTGATAACTGAGGAGGAAAATTGCTAGATGAGAGCATGTTCGATCATCGACTCGCTCATTTGAATATTCGTGAGGACTGGTCAAGAAATGTTTTCTAAAAAAAAGTGAAATTTCAAAATGTCATATCTTCCTTATTTCTTGGTCAATTTGTGTTCGTTTTGTATCATTCTGTAGGAAATATTTTCTCCTTCTTTTGAAGTTCATTCATTTTTGGGGTGGAATTCTCCTTTAATACCTGGGCTCTCCCAGTCTCATGGTGCCGTCATGGCGACAGACGATGTCCTCCCTGGCTCCATCAGAGAACTGTGCCAGGAAGCCGATGCTACCCAGGAAGAAGCAGCCATTCATGTAGAACAAGATGACTGCTGGGTATTTGCTGGAGTTCTTCCAGTCAGCGAAGAAGGTGCACTGGATTTGGGATGAGAATATATTACAATATAAAATAAAGGTAAAAGTAATTGTCTTGTTTATTTTGTTGTTGTATAATACTATATATATCACAATCCCTTGGGAGTTCTATTTCCCCTTGAGATTATACTTCACCTCAGCACTGCACACTTTGGTATTATTTATAATTATACTTAAAGGTAGGGAATCCCATTTGCATGCCTTAAATGAAGAGTTGTATAAATACAGTGGTATGTTGAAGAGAGTATCATTTTAGAAACTCCCATAAAGTATTGAAAGTGGAAGGTAACATTTAGTATATTTTTATTGACCGTTAGATTTTGAATTGAATTTTTTTCGGGGCTCACCGTAAATTCCAGTACATTACTAGGCTACCTTTGCAGACCCATGCACTGCATGTGTGTCCATCATGTATATTTTGTGAAGAAAGTTCATCAAAACTTACAAACATTTCTATATACATTCTTGCCGCACACTCTATATGTTATTACATCAGCTCTTATACTTTTAGATCTGTGTTTATAGATAAAAGATACAGAAGACTGCAACAAAAAGGCTTAAGTGTGGCTGAAACACAGAACTACTGAGTAGTTGAGTTTTGTGCATTATTCAAATTGTAGATAACTGTTGACTTCCAAATTTCTCAGCAGTGGCCTAAACAAGTCCCCTGAGGTTCATATTTAATGTTTTGCTGCATTTTGGGAGGTCTGTAAAAGGTATCCCCTACCTTTAATCTCTTGGGGAAAATATATCTCCCCTGGGAATATCAAATATTTTGTTTCATCTTTAAAATGGCAATATCTGTATGATATGAATGCTTTTATTTTGTAATTTGGGGTTTCTATAGAACTCCACATGAATGCCGTAACTTAAAATGATTACACTCCATGCTCTTATAACTAGGTCATTTCATATACTGGCATGTTGTATGGGTCAAACAATAATAATAATGATGATGATAATGATAATAATAATAATTTAGTTCAGTTCAGTTTATTTTTATTTCCACATCTCAATAAAAGAATCACATGTTGACAAATGACAAACATGAGACACATAGGAAATATCAAATATATATAAAAAATGCACATTATTACATAAAAGACATAAAAATAACAAAGTAATGAGTGTGGAGGAGGCTACATAGGCCATTGGCCTTTTGAGGTAGCTCTCCCAATCAATCAAAATTATCAGTTATCACAATATACAAATAACAATAAACAAGTACAAAATTCAAAAAGGCAATGTAGAATGTAGTAATTTCAAGTGGATGGCTAGAGATGGGGAGCTCATCAGAATGAGATTGAAACATTTATTTCCAATAATATAAAAGTAAAACTACATATATATTGCATAAAACATCATCATCAAAGAACGAGCATCCCACACACACTGCCAAACCTACCACTTGAATTATTCATTCTATACGTTTATCAGGCTTTTAATAAATAGTCCCTATATCTACGTTTAAAAAACTTTAAGGTAGGTGATTGTCGTATTTCTAAAGGCATTTCATTCCACAATTTGGGTCCGGTATATTTTATAGTTTTACGAGAGACAGCACATTTCAATAACGGTAAATGAATATTTTGAGAGAATCTAGTATCATAATTATGAAATGATGCATTATACAAAAAGATTTGATTAAATATAGGTGGTAAAAGATCATGATAGAACATGTACATAAAGGATCCAGTTTGCAATTTATAAAGTTGTTCGAGCGTTAAAGGTGCACTTGGAGTTCTTGGATGGGAGTGAGTAATAATGCGAATGACTCTTTTCTGTAAAACCACTAATTTATCTGAAAGAAATTTGGCACAGGTGCCCCATATCAAGTTACAGTATGAAAAATATGGTAATATCAAATGTCTCAGTTTACTAAAAACACCTATAATTTGAGAAACTCGACAAACAATGTAATTTACATGAGCAGACCAAGACAAAGTGTTGGTCTGCTCATAATAAGAATAATGAGAATAATAATAATAATAATATTAATAATAATAATAATAATAATAATAATAATAATAATAATAATAAGAAGAAGAAGAAGAAGAAGAAGAAGAAGAAGAAGAAGAATGATAATAATGATGATAGTAATGATAATAATAATAATAATAATAACATTAATAATAATAATAATTCACACTTATAAAGGGCACAACAATTAACATAGATTTTCTATGCACTTGACATACAACTATATACAATCAATCATGACATAACATACAATCATCAATACTTGAATAGGTAAGCATACAAAGTGATCTTTGATGCACATGTCCTTCCAGCTGGCAATATAACTTTTGAGATCTAAAACTTATGGCAAACTAACACATTGGTGCATCATGCACTTTCTGAAATAAAGATCATAAACATATAGACACATCATTTTGTTATAGTATTTCTTATGGGTGTAAGCACAAAATCAGTGTAGATTGAAAGTACAATGTATCTAAACACTGACCAGTCATTCTGAATACTCCTCATATCTAATAACCAATGTTGGAACATATGAAGAGTTTGTTTGCAAAAACCGATAAGTCCATTTTTGAAGATTTTGAAGTAGGGTCTCCATCAAAAAGTACAAAATAATACCTTTAAAATGATATATTGGTAACCACATATAAAGGTACATTTTTGAAGTTATGGTCAAAAGAAGCAAAAAATTTCTTATTATTCTCTTTATTTTTCTTGACCTTTAATCGCACATATCTCCATTTGACAAATATGGACTTATCGGTTTTTGCAAACAAACTCTTCATATATTGTCATGCACTGGCTTGCATTATTCTTTAATAGTGATTGAATATTAGAGGAGAAATACTTTCTGACCTGCCAAAATAACTTTCAAAATCTATACAGAGAAAGAGGTTTATTTTTTTTAACACAATGATCCTGATATAAGTTTGGGATGACTATGATGCTGAAGTAATATCTAGTCAAGCTGCTAAAAAAAAATAGTTATGCCACAGCGTGATCCCATACCACACTGTCCAAATTAATTACAGTTGTGAAGTATTTTAACTCTATCAATTTCTGTCTTGTATGTGTGTCAGTATCTTACAGTACCTTTTTTCAGATTTAGTAGTTTTGAGCAGTCATAATTGTATCAATGTGCTTTAGCATGGGGGTTTTGCATATATATTTAAAGACTTGACACCATTATGTTTTCCCCTTATTTTCTGGTATTCATACACTTGATAAACTACTGAGCAGAGGTACATGCCAATGATAAACCGTAAAAATAATACAAAAACATTAATTAAAATATGTGTACATGAGAAGGCAGAAGAAAATGGAAAGGAATTTGAGAAAACTCCATGACAGCTTCCTATGTCACTGGTGAACCAGGGGCTGGTCAGTTTGTATTGGTCAGCTTGTGGCAAACAAGCTGGCCAACTGCCCCCACACTCATTGTGCAGGACAGCATAATTGAAAGGGTCGGCCTTAAGTCCGAGCTTAGTGGTCAGTGACTGAGTAATGGTCAAAGAGAGAGACACAGAGGGGGAAAAAGAAAAGGAGGGGGAGGTTGGGTCCATTGAAAGCCCCGACATCTCTTTTAAAAGGAAAGAGGAACAATCAAAAAAGGGGGATGAGCTGGGGGCAGTTATCAATTGTTACACTGGATCCTCTCATTAAACGCAATCCCCTATTCTTCTCACACCCCAGTTGGCTCGATCATTTCAAAGAATTGACACACAGGACCAACATCACTTGCAATACGTCAACCACTCAACCACGCACAAACACAATACACATACACACACACACACACACACACACATATGCATTAAATGATTCTTAGGACTGCAGCAAATTTCTGTCTATCTGCATTGAATCTTGTCATATTCTGTGAGGAATACATGTTCGTCAATACATGTTTGTTTTTTCAAATTGTGATTATTTGATTTGATTGTAAAAGGATGCTGCAGTAATTGTTGTTTTGCCATTATGGCATTCATTATAATATACCTGGTACCTTTTCAATCTGTTCAAATTCAATTTGTTCAAATCACATCAAATGCTATTCATAACTTGATTTGTTTACATGATAAGAATCTCTTCTTTTACCCAGACTTTCCAAACAGCTTGTGGAGAGAGGAAATCAATCTAGAGATAGCAAGACCCATCATAAAAAGTATGACAACATGAGGGGTTTTTTTTATCTGTGTAAAAAGTTTTATATTATTGTCAAAAATGTCATATCATTCTCTTGCACTTGAGACACTTGCACTTGAGACAGTGGATACATAAAGACACAGCTATTCAAACTACAGTTGAACCTCTATTATCCGGCCTCCCTTTATCCGGATCTCTCTATTATCCGGACGCAATCTTGCTGTGATTTTTTTATCTTACGGGAGGAAAGGGGGATTCCCAACTCCTTGAGAACTCCTACACAAACACACATGAATAATACTTGATACATATTTAGGTAAATCATCCCAAGAATTTATAAAAGAAAATGATTTCATTCTTGCAAACACGAACCTCTTTTTTGGGGTCTGTTACTGAGTGTAACAATGAAAAGGTTGCAGTATACACAGTACTACATGTGGTACTACAATGGGCTACATCAGTACATGTGTATGTATATGTACATGTATAAAGCATTGAGTCTCCCGTATCCGGCCAAATCCCTTATCCGGATGAGCCCCGGTCCCGACTTGTCCGGATACGAGAGGTTCAACTGTATATAAGACCTGAATAATAACTGCTAATTTTTGACACATAAAGACAAAGTTTTCTTTGGTGATACGGGCAAAACCTTTTATCACAAGAACAACAGGTTCACTCAATATCCCACACTTTCGAATATCTCACATAACAGAAACCAAACCAACAAAACAAGTATGAACAGGAGCAGGAGTGCCTGTTTTCAATCTCCAGATTTATTTTGTTGTCAAGGGAATTATCACTTGCATCTTTGTTTTTGGTCATGACCGTCACCCCATTCATTGCGGATTCACAGTTAGCATCCATCTGGCTCGTTGTATATCTCAGTGCCCACCCCCCCCCCCCAAAAAAAAAACAACAACAACAACAACAACAACAACAACAACAACAACAACAACAACAACAACAAGAGAAAATTTAGAAATTTTCTCAAGAGAACACTGTAGTAGTACTGCCTTTTTTTTTATTAAACCATGGTAAATGGGAACAGCTGAACACAATGAAGTGTAATGTCAAGATTTTTCTCTCTTCTTTTTTTTTTCTCTCACAGTGGGCTACTGTATCAATTTTCTCATCTTCCTCAATTGAGGAGGAGGTGCACACACACACGCACACACGCACACACACACACACACACACACTGTCACATCTACACTCTTTATCCAATCTGGGCGAGTGGTGTCTTGTTGGTCTTGGGCAAACACCAGACTTTTCATCAAACCTGGCCCAGAAGGGCACTTGAACAGTCCCCTGTCAGTAAACTTCCACTCAACAAATAAATTCTTCAGGAGACGACCAGGCAATAATAATGGGAAGAGGAGCACCAAAACCATTTGTCTCTCCCCCCCCCCCCCCACCTCCACCCCTATCAATCCCCTCACTCCTCAAAAGAATAGGCCCTACAGGTATTGCCTAGGGTAAACTTGCTACTTTGCTTTTTTTTCTCTTGTTCACCTTCATTCTAGTTTTTGTTTTTGTCAGTGTGGCCTAGTTGCAAAGTTTTATAGGTTACACAGAGCTTAAAATGGTCTAGACAAACCAAACAGGCTTCTTGGTTTCTGCTGCTTTGTAAGTGGCAATTGGATAGGTTTTGTTAGTGATGCTATTATAGATACATATCTCCTTCATAGTGAATTTTTCTCAAGTTGTGAAGATTCAGCAATGCTGTCATTGTGAATGCGAGGTTTCTAGTTGATAAATCAAGGACAAAGTGAAGGTTTCAGTTTGTTATTCCAAAGGTTAATCATTCCAAAGGTCATTCATCTGAAAGTGAATCAAGTTACATAATTTTTGTATGAGGACATCAATTTCTATATTGTAAATACAAAGTGGAGACACTGGCAACTCCCATATACAGCCAAACAACATAAAGATAAAAGATAATAATTTTGAGACCTGAATTTTGTTTTTGTTCTAACAAAATTTTAGTTATAACCATGGACAGCTGTAATCACATTTTTTTTTTTTTTGTTATAACAAGAGTGCATTGTATTACGTGACAACAACCTCTCCAATCAGTGGCATATCCTGGCAGGGGTGCACCGGGTGTGCGCTCTCCCCCCCCCCCCCCCCTTTATTTTTCGTTAAAATATATAAAAGAAATAAAAAGAAAAAATGGGGCGCGTGTGCTCCTCTTTAATTTTGTAAAGGCGCGCCCCTACCCCTTTACGGAATGCCTGGCTCCACCCCTACCAATGATCATACTAGCTTGGATCATGCAAAGCAAACTCACCAGAGTAAAGAGTGTGCAGACGACACAGACCCCCGCGAAGACTGCGATGAAGACGTGTACCTTGCTGTGATCGTCTTCGGTGTAGAGCGGATTGCTGCACTGGATGCCGCAGCCTTCCACGTTCTCGTACCAGCTCTTGGCGTTGTCCGTGGCAACGAGGGGCGGCTCGCACTCCCCGGTGAGGTTAAAGGTCACCTGCTTGTATGTGTTCTGAAAAACAAAATAACAGCAAGGAATATGTAATTGTTGCATCAGTACAGGGATTTTTTTTTTTTTGATCAGTTCTTGATTTATGAGAAATGCTTGTGGTGCAACTATTTTACTTGCCCAATATACTACAAAAAAACTGTATGAAAGTTTGAGATCAGAGGGGAATTTCAAAAAGTAGCACTACTTTCCCTCTCAGAGACTCTGGAAGCCAAAGCTGAACTGATAATTCAAATCTTGCAGATACGGTAGTATTACTGCAGATGTTTGTTAACAAAAGGCATTCTGTGTTTCAACTGTGTTTCAGGAATGAAGTTGTTATTCAGTTTAGCCAAAATAAATGTACAAAAAAAGTAAATTAATCATCACAAAGAGTATCTCATGCACTATCAAAAGTATTCCCAGCATTACTGAAGGAGTAAGACAATCTAGATTGTTTAATCTGTTTTGTGTTTGCAAATGTAAGTAAAGTTGTGTTGCTATTTTGCTCTATAAATCATAATGAAGTATATGGCATTGGTGTACACATGTTACTCATATAATGCATAAGGTGAGATACAGAATTTGAGAGCAATCATTCCCACTAGCTATTTAATGATACTTGAATAAAAACAGAACATGAATAGCAAATGGATATTGCAAATATGAGTACAGGCTAATGACTAAAGGGACATTGTAACTACAATGATAAGTAGAAGATCTGCAAAAAATATTGCCGACAAACTTCATATCACTTATAAATATTCTTTTTCAAGCTTATTCCAACAATTGATTTACTACACTCTACAAACCTTTCATTGGAACAATCATTAGTAAAGTCAGAACATAGAAATAGAAGAAAAGTCTTAGAACAAGAAGTTTTACCCCTTTCATCTTCAAAAATTGCTTGCTACTGTTTGCTTTTTTAAATCATCGCTAATTGGTAACAATGGAAAGTGGTAGGCCCACTCTGAATTCAGATCTTTAAAAAAAATGAAACCGAGATTGATGACATTCAGACCACACATCAAGCCAAGAGTTGGAACACTCACCGGTACGGCGCATTCTCGTGGCATCGTGTCGTCACTGCACTGCAAAAAGTGGGGCCAGCCCCGCTCCACCTCCACGATGCGGCACGGCGCCTGCACAACGGAGCACATGTCGTAGCTGGGCACCTCCACGCGGTCGCCCTCACATCGTGGCAGGTAGAAGGCGCAGAGGAACGGCTGCACGACCTCCCAGCACTTGGGCACGTTGCGCAGCCCGCCCCACATGATCAGCTTCTCGCGCACCTCCTCCAGCGTCGAGGAGTCATTGGCCAGCGACAGTGACGTGTGGGTGTGGGATAAACGTGTGCCCAGGCAGTCCGACATGTTGGCAGGCAGCGGGGTGCACGTTGCCGGCTGCGTGCAGTCATCTGATGAAACAGAGCCACCCCCGATGGTCAGATTGAGGGAGAGGGCATGGGTGACCTTTGACCTCACAGCAGAATATATAACCATGGAGACCAGCCAAACAAGTACTTGGCATAGTGGTGGCAGTGCCATCTCTGAATGAAGTAGGAGCACCACGTCATGTATTATCTAGCTGTAGAACCAAAACAAAAGTCATTCAAACATAGACATAGATGTAATCAGAAATCAATGTGCCTTTATCATACTCAAATACATGCAAGGTTTTACTAACCTTTGCATATCACTAAACATGATATTGTCTCATAATAAAACCCTATTTCTGAAAGGCAAAAATCATACACTGTATTTTGGCTCAAAAGATTAAAAAAATAGACATACACATTTCAGGAAAAAAAAATGTAGTTTTGATTTAAAAAAAACAAAATGTCTTATCATTGTCTTATGTCTATCAATGGAACCAAGTGTGCTAAATATCACCAAAAAAAAAAAAAAAAAAAAAAAACATAGGAGTTAGCGAATCTTCACATGACACAGCTTAGCTCAATAAAGTATAATGCCCCCACATGATCGACTGGATTTTAATATAGAGTAAAAATCAAATATACAAAACACTGCAAGTCTCCTTATTGATTGTGAAATATGACAATGTTACAGATGTATTGATTGGAACATCAAAGCTTCATCATGTTTTCTCCACGACAGGGACAATAACCATTATAATAATCATTATATCCTGGAGTTTGTGATTATCTCTTTTACTCTTGACTAAAATGTAATCTTCTGTCATGGTATAATTTATCAGTCTTTAAAGAAACATGGTGCATAAACATGTTGTATACCTAATTCTTTAACAAGATATTCCAATGCTAATTGTACAGAAAATGACCAATTAAAACATACAAATATAAGCATATATGCTGGTTGGGAAACATATATATCATAAATATGTAATACATATTATAGCTATATATTTGCACATAAGCCTATAAGTATATATGTATATCTTCATATATGCATAGAGAGAGAGAGATACATGTACTTAACAACAGTAATTTTGAGGAAGAAATGTAACAACAGCCAAAACAGGACCTTTTTTTATTTGTTTGTTTGTTTTTTAAACAGAAATTCAAGGAAAAGATGAGAGAAAGTGAAAGAAAGAGAGTGATGGAAGAACTATTAAAGGTCATAGAAATTAATTTACACTTTGATTCTAGTTTCAAGATTCTGGAAGAGAACAAAGCACTACTTCTCTACATTACAGGAAATTGACATTAGTAATTCTCAAATTCAGTGAAATCCATGTAGGATATATTAAAATGTCATCATTTCTGCAAGGTCACATCGACCCAGTCAACCGTACTGTCCCCACCAGCAGAGAGCAATACATCAGACGATTATGCTAGTTGCTCAGTATAATGCCAGCATTTGTATTCATAGGCCTGTGTTGTGCGAACAAGATTATAAACTTCAAAGCTTTCTCATCATGGAGAAACTAGATAGGAAACCAAAGCAAAGGAAAGAAACGAAACAATAGATGAAGATTGACTGGAACAGTCAGCATTACTTATGAGGAGTATAAAGTCGCACGATCACGACAGCCCAACCCAGCAGACAATTTGCACTGCCGTCCCATCCCACAAACACTGCACACTCCACTGCTGTTCTGCACTGGTGCAAGAATAGGGCATCCGCGCATGAACACACCACCAAGTTTTACACAACAAAGAGTCGCCCCAACTCTCCTCAACTTCAACTCTTCGTCTCCTTCCCGTCTCGTTTCATCAACGAAAAAAAGGCATATTTCTTCCCTCACATACCTCATATCACTTCGAATGGAAAAAATAGTATCAATACCACACATCATGCTACTGTTCTACTTACGAACGTCGTCATTCCGCTTGAAGAACTGTCTCCGAAAGCATCTTACCCAACATCCAAAACTTTCTCCAAGCAGGCAATACAGAACTGCACACATTGATCTGCGTATTTCTGCCAGTGTGTTCTCCGAGCTGTGTGCATGGATGACCCTGTATGCGTTCATTGCCCGTTCGATTTCCACACGCCAGGACCAGTACAGCACCAGCGCATTGGATTGGAGGGGGTGCCTGGCGCATTGCCCGTTGTCAGGGGTCGGATGGTATCGTGAGAAAGTAATGGTATTTTTTTTTTCCTTCTTCGTTTTCTTCTTTTCTTTCGTGACGTCACACTCCAGACATTCCTGCGCTGTTCGCAACATGAAAGATCAAAACGCAAACATTTAAGTCTGGATTTGCGACAACATGACTTTTATTTTGATGACTAACGTGTGTCAGTCATTTCGGTATGAGTTAACATTGGTTAATGACAATTTATTAAAAGGTGAGTGTCAAATGGAGCAGACTATACTGAGAATCAACTTGCATGAGGATTTCTGAACTACAGAGCGTGTACATCTCTATAGGAGGGGGTGGGGTCTTCCACACTTGATTACTATTATAGTATTTCCCCATAGATTGCAAATCAACACTGAATTTAACAAGTATTGCTAAATAAAATTAAGGGAAAGGAAGCGGGTTGATTCAAGTATATAAGATTTGAATAAAGAGATTCTGGAATGATGTTTTCGTGTTTTCATGATGAATATATATATCTGGAGCAACACTATGTGGAAGTTAGATAAGGCGATCATTAAATACCTGCCTCACAACTTCTCCACACGCACAAATATCTTAATGATAACAACGTGGAAAATTTATATAACATGTTTCAAAGCGCTTTACCATTATCAAAAGGAACAAACATATACATCAACTACGGATACAAATGAAGAGTTTGTTCGCAAAAACCGATAAGTCCATTTTTGAAGATTTTGAAGTACGGTCTCTGTCATAAAGTACAAAATAATACCTTTTAAATGATATATTGGTCACTACATATAAAGGTACATTTTTGGAGTTATCAAAAGAAGCAAAAATTTTCTTATTGTTCTCTTTATTTTTCTTGACCTTTAATCGCAAATATCTCCATTTGGCAAATATGGACTTATCGGTTTTTGCAAACAAACTCTTCAAATAATCCACAGTAAATAATAATCAGATTTTCATAATAATCTTCACTGAATATCCTCCTTTTTTGACATGAAAATATAGAGAAATATGTAAGCAGAAGTTCATCTGTATTGGAAATTCATCTGAAATTGGTGTTAAACTTTCGAAAGTCTTTGATCCGCTTATTGAAGGTCACGTGATCAAGGCAAGAAGGATCATTCCGCTGAAGAAGGCTGTAGCGTTATGGCTAACAGCTGAAAGTTCCGGAGGTAAATATTCTATGTTGAGATCAAAAGTTTAACATTAATTTCAAAGAGAAATGTGTATGTTTGTTTGTATAATATGAAACCGCTCGACACAAACATTTTTTGACGGGCCACCAATATCATAAAATTTCATTCATTTTCTTCTTCTTCTTCTTCTTTTTTTTTTTTGGGGGGGGGGGTGGGGGCTCGACAATTGATATGAAATTGGTAGGTATGGTAAAGTGCTTCAAATACCAAGTACTGCAAATTAAAAGTAAGAGAGAAAAGCATTTATAAATGAAATAACTCAAGAAAAAAATAGATTATAAACTATGATAATTATTTGAAAATTTGACACTCTTACATCAAAGGGCTTCACAACGGACTATTTGACAAAAATAAGAGAGAAAATCATCAAAAGATGAAATGATTTGATCTAACACTCAAACATTTTTAAAACATGGTATTGGGATATGAAACTTTCCAGGTATGATACTCTATAGAGAAAAGGCCTTCAAGTATGGATATTGTGCATGTGTGTCGCAGTATTGACATCTTATTTTACATTCTATTCCGTCTGTACTTTTTAAGGACTGTTGTGATTACGTTCACTAAAGTCTTACGTGTATACTGATATTAGGTACTGAGTTGGGGCAGAAACACGATTTCTATTCTATTCTCATGATACCACATATTCATGAGTTAATGATTATTATCAACATAATGGACATAATACCTATATACTTCTATTTCTAGATGGATAAAATTTGGTCATTGAATTTTGCCGTGTGAAAAAAAAAAAAAATTAGGCAGAATTTTGCCGTGAAGACTAGCAGCGATCTAGCAGCCCTTGTCGCGACACCTAGCTGAATGCATGAAGTTATAAAGCACTGAGTTATTCTTCACTTTTCTGGATGAGAAAACCCCAATGAAGGCATTATTTACCGTTTGCAGATAAAACAAAAACCCAGCTTTAGTGCTTTAAAAAGTTCTAAAAATGTGAGTTAGGAATTGGCGAAGCAATCAATGTAAAAATGTTGATCAGTGTAATCAATTATTGTTGAATATACAAAATGTGAACAGTAGTTAAAATAACATTGTTCAGGTGTGAGTTTCTTCAATTTGTCTCCCTCTATAAATTGAAGAAACTCACACCTGAACCTTCACCCCTCTGAATAATATCTTTCTTTCAATAACATTGTTTCTAGAATAAACCGTCTACAGTTATGGTTCATTGAGAAACAATAGTGATATCTTCTTATTTTGGGCTTTAATGCGAAATTTTTATACGGCAGTATGCTTTGTGATACAACTGACTTACACATTAGTAAAGAGTACCTTTAAAATATTCTTGTACGCCCTCATTTATGGTGGCCTGATCGGACCACAATTAAAACAAACTATAGCTGCTGACATAATGCATGGTGGCCCAATATCTATTTCTGGTGGCCCGGGCCATCAGACCACGACTAATGTTGAGCCTTGTATACAAATATGTTTCATGTGTGTGTGTGTGTATATGTATATTCTTTGTCATGGAAAACAAACAAACAAATAAACAAACAAAGGAACAAACAAAATTATGTTGCAATACCATGGCAACAATGATCTGCGGGGGCAAATCGAGGTTGCAGTTGCTGCTTTCAATTAAATGTATGTTCTTCTTTTTTTATTTATCCATTTTTTCCCAGCACAAACAAATGGGATGTTCTTGGTTTGATTACATTTTTCACTTCCACTCTTAACTATACTTTTAACGCGTTAAGATTTATTGGACTTCACCTGCGGATGAGGATGAAAATGATCAGTTTCATATTTTATAGTACCATTAGCGAAACTGTAATAAACATCAGCATGGAATCACGTGGCAAAGCGTGTCGACAGATTTTAAGCACTAACGTCATGTCAAACGTAAAATGAGAGAAACAAGATAAATGGTGCAATGATGACTGATGAATAATGGAAAGCAGTTATCAGAAAATGTGAAGATTAATCAATCAACCGCATCATCGAGCTGCGAATGCAATAAATGTATTGTATTTCCTGGAAGTGGTAATGGTGGGTTGGGATGGATTTGGATAGCTCCGCCGACACCCCCCCCCCTCCCATGTTTCTTGCTGAACCTGTGAAAAACGCATCTCTCCGCTACTGTCAGACAGTTTAACATTAATAAAGGTTCATGTTGATATCTATGGTTGCCATGGTAGCAGTCACTGATGCGTCAGAAATCTGCATCTATATCTGTCGAAAACCTTTTTATTGTGTGCCCCCCCCCCCCCATCCTCTTCCACTCTTGTATTTGGAAGAAAGCTGAACACAAGCGTCACGGGCAGCCATCAGAAAGAAAAATGCTCTCACAAATGAAGCAGTGATAATGTTATTGTTTAGCGACCCATTACTGTATGAAAACATCCAGTGACCATATCTCCTTATGTTCTTGTGCGTTGTTATCCATTTTGTATCATGTTTAATTGATGAGAACAAGGCACTAATAGAAAAGGAGGAAAGCGGTCATTGTGTGGCGGAAAAAGAAGAAGAAGAAGAAGAAGAAATATCGAGTATTTACAGGAGTTACTCCCAATACAAAGGTCTGTGTGGCCGACGAAGGAGCATCAGTTATCGATACAGGAAATGACAATCGTGCAAACATATCGATACCTGGGATTTTTGCGTTCCTGCCACCGTAGCTTGGCGCCGTGAAGCTGAGGTGAGGAACCCTGGCGGAGCAACGACCTGCAAGCTGTTTTCTACCGGCTGACTTAATTTGACTGCAGGATGATACTCTGGAGACTAATTATTTTAGTGGTATCATCTTCAGATCATTTTTTACATGTCGTCGCATACAACGAACTACTACACGAGATTTAACCATTTTCACCTTGCCTAATAAGATGAGCACTGTAGGCATTTAATTGTGGGCTCAGGGAGGGTCTCTCTATATCGACACTCTAGCTGCATGATTACTGTCCTTGGACCTAGGTTATTGCAAGAAATGGAAATGGAAATGGAAGAAAACTGTATAGATTTTCCCGACCAATGGTCATGTCTTGGCAATGATGTTTGGAAACTACCAGAGTCGAATCCTACTGAAGTTCAAAACGTCAAAAACAACACCTTACATATTTACCAGTTACTCTACGCACCACACGGATGTGAGATGGATGATGGTTTGACCACCTGGTTCTTTTTATCATACCTTGTCAGCATCACTTTTAACTTTATCACCATCATGCTAGTGGTCTTGGTCCGAGAGCTGCGAAGGACATCCCACATTCTCCTGACCAACCAGGTTGCAGCCGAGTTACTGCTGGCCCTGATGGGGGCGCCATTTCTCATTAAAATGACCACGGGAGCTTCCTGCGAATGGCTGTCGGAGTCGCCGACGACTCAGTACTCCTTTATGTTCCTTCTCTCCCTGATGCATTGCGTATCTGCCCTGACGTTGATGGCCCTAAGCACCGAGCGATATCTTGTTGTTCAGCGTCCTTTACTACTTCGACGGGCCGATGTTTTCCGCTGGACTATGCGAACGGCTTGCCTGATTTGGTCGCTGGCGGTAGCTTCGGCTACAACTCTCGTCACCATTTGTCGCTGTTCATCTCTCAAGGTGGTCATTACTGCCATATTTATAAGCCAGGTGGTCCTGCTTTACGCACTGCCCGTCGGGTTTACCATAATATTTTACGGTTTGACAATCAAGACGCTCCTTTGGGGTCATCGGGGTCGTCGGTTGAGGGTGATGGGAGGCGCCATCGATGACGACCGCTCGATGCGACATCTTCGTCGAGGTCGGGCGCGCTTGGCCGGCATGTTTCTGGCAATAGCTCTCGTGTTTGTGTTGGCTCGTTTACCGCGCTCTGCCCTGGTCGTGTATCTTCTGAGGTCGAACTACAGAGGGGAATTGAACAAATTTGAGATTCCAGAAAGCAGAGGTGAATTATTTGCCTTTCGCAAAGCTTCTCGAATCGCAGAATCTGCGGCTATGTGCCTGAACCCCTTGATTTGGTATACCCTCACTTCCGGATTTCGTTCGCGTGTTAAAGACTTTTTGCAGCGATGCGTCAATATGATGAAGACATACTAAGGAAAACTTCCCAAGAGCTATAAGAAATGCCTCGATACGTGCAATTATTTAGATCATTACGTAATTGTATATTTTTTGTATTTGTAGTCTATTTATATGTTTTTTCTCTTTTGTTGACTGCAAAGCGCCTAGAAACATTATATTTTACATAAATTATCATTATTATTATCATAACCTTAGTTTTGTGTTCAAAGCATTTCCAGTTGGGGGCAAATTTGATATAGTCGTTTATATCTTTATTGCAACGGCATTGATGACGAAGTGATGTCAATGGATGAACAGTATTCCAATTAGTTAAATCAATCTCTTTAATGATAGTATTATAAACACTGATTGATTGACTGATTGATTGATTGATCGATCCATCGACCATTCATTTAGTCAGTTGTCCATATACTTTGTTGACTTATAATAATATGCTCATGCATCAATCTGTGAGAGCATAGATTGGGGTTATAAGGAGAACAAAAGGAAAGGTTTCATTATGGTAGGGTCCTACATTAAAATTACATTTTGGTCAAATCATGCTCATAATAGAATTTCATCCATGGGAGGCACGTAGGCAAATAGCAGACCGGTCCAAGACGTTCCGAGTGCATGTTTATTGGCATAATCGAATTCGAACATACATGTAGTTGTGCTTTCCGTCTAGCACAGCACAAATTTTGCCCTGATTCTGGTGGAACGTGGGGACGAAAATAATCATACTTTACAAGGAAATCTAAAAATCGCCAAAATTGGTCTTACTGTGGGAACAGAAAATCAAATCGTCAGCTTTATCCACTTGTATAATCATAACACTAATTCTGATAGTATATCTTGAGGTATGAATAGTGTACATTCTCTCTGACTCATCTTTTTTTGTTTACACGATCAATGGGACATTGTTTCCGCAATTTCATGACAAACGTAATATACAAATACTTTCTTCTTTTTTCTTTTTTTAAACAAATCATAGGATTCTTTAAGAAGAATAGATAAACTTGATGAATACAAAATACTGACAATTGCTTAATACAAAGTACCTTAATGAAAAAGAAAAATAATTTCAAAGTACAAACTAAAGGGAGCAATTGCAGAAAGAAGACTGTGTCCTATAAGTTTACGCTTAAGAGCGGAAACAACCCAGTTGACAAATATGGATAATGTATATCCAGTAAGTAAAAGATTTAAGATTCAAGATTCAAATTTATTTTCACTTCCATCAAATAAACAAAGAAATTATATACATTGCATATGTACAGGATATTTGTAATAATTGCAGAATGTGATTTGACAAAGTACATATGAAAATGAGAAGCAGATGAAAAAAACAAAAACGCAATTATGTCTTTGTTAATATATACATAAAGCGTATAATACAAGTCAACTAAGGATGAGGATGAGAGTGGAGGGTCCCACTAAGAAGCAGAGCTTGTACGATATGGGACCCTCAGAAAATACACAAGACAGCAATATAAAACAAAATAAAATGAACCGATGTCAACTGACATCAAAATAATTGGAAACGGAAAAAGAAAGAAAAAAAAAAGAAAAAAGGGGAAAAATCTACAGCACGTGCCATCGTGGACGCAAGCAATCTGGATTCCATGATGTAAAATAAGTGATGAAATACAACCTGTATTGAACATAATGCAAATTTTTTTATGCATAATTATATTGGTAAGAATGCAGGAGAAAGAGAGAATATCACACATCGATATATGCGGAACACTGGCAGGAATGTAATTATAAGGAGGACTTATGTATAAAAAAAAAAGAAAAAAAAAAGGTTCTTAATAATTGTTTAGTATTCAAAGAGATGATGACTTGACTGAAATGGTAAAACAAAACTAACTCGGTTGGATGGTGTAAGATTTCAATTAAAATAATTTTAATTTATTCTTGAAGGAGTTCAGAGATTGAGCTGTTGTAATATTATTGTGAAGTGAATTCCAATACTTTTGACCATCGTAGATGAATGTGTTTTGAGCCAACAAAGTTCTCAGAAATGGCAAATGGAAGTCATTTGATCGCCTAGTTGGATAATTGTGAACGGATTGATTTCTTTGAAACATTGTTTCGAATATATTTGGAAGATTGTTTTTGTTATAATCATACATAAATTGTCCTAAATTAAACAAATACAAATCATTAATTTTCAATATTTTATGCTCATAAAATAGTGGGTCAGTATGGGACAAAAATGCAGTATGACATATGATACGGAGTGATTTCTTTTGCAACAAAAGTAATTTATCTAAAAGTGTTTTATATGTATTTCCCCACGGAAGAATACTGTAATTTAAATATGGCAATATTAAGGATTAATATAATATAAGCAGGGACGACAAAGGAAAACAAAATTTAAGCTTATTAATTATACCAATATTACGTGAAATTATTTTACATAGGATACTGTCAATATGAAATTTCCATGAAAACTTATTGTCAACTATTATTCCAAGAAATTTTACATGGGAAACATTTTCGGGTGGAGTACCACTGATCTAAAACAATGTCAACAGGTAATGCCTCAGTTGCTAAAAATGTGCCACCTCTGTGATTGGAAAGAATATGTCCTGTTCGTGTGTGTCGTCTCCGTTTCTGTAGGAGAGAAGTTCATCACGTGGTGTGTGTCTTGCCCGTGTTATCTGGTTATGGACCATTTGTTTGTTGTAGCCTCGTTGGATGAAATGTTGTGCGAGTTGTTGTAGGTATTTGGTTAAACAGATTTATGTGTATGAATTATATAATGTACGCGGATGTGTATGTATGTATGTATGTATGTATGTATGTATGTATGTATGTATTATTAGAAGTGTATTAATATGAAGAAATTGTAACTGTAATTTGGAAGTTTTTATATTCAATTCAATTCAATTCAATTCAAACTTTATTTCATTTTTCGAAAAGAACAAACATTTCACTTTCTTTGGTGACAGAGAATAAGGTTACATATAATCAAAACAGAGTATAGCGTTGAGAAAACATAATTGTGGAACCTTGGGGTAACAAATAATGTTGTAATGAAAATTGACTAAAGTGATATAGACGATATAACATTACACAGAATATCGAAAAATGGAGGGACCGACTAAAAAGGCAATGCTTATAGAATGTGGGCCCCTCAGGTACAGAATGTCAATAGAAAATGAACTGATGCAAAAAGGGGAAAAATTGGGAATAAAGTCAGATTAAAAAAAGTCTGGAAGCCCAATAAGAAGACAGAGTAACAGACAGACACACGTACACAGGCGAATGGACATTAAACGAGACTGGGACGATAAAACTTATAAAGGGGGACTTAAATACAAGACAGAACGAGACAAGACTGTCATAATAGGAAGACAATACAACGGACAGAAAGGCAAAACAGATCCAGCGATCCTCGACAGAACTATATCGAAAAAATAATGAGATGCGTGGAAAGGATACGGAAATATGGAAAAATAGAGAGAAATAGATGCGGAAGTAATACAAGTAGAATCGAATCTACTCTGTAAGTGTCTCAGGACAACAGGGACGAGAAAATATGTGACAGTATATCATTGGTAATCAAAATTCTTTGAAAAGAAATTAAAATGAGCCAACAAGCTGATTCAATTCTGTATTCTGCAGTTCTGCAATTCAATATTGCCGGATGGTTGAAAAATTGAGTATTGCAGTCTTTGATTGATTAATTGAGAATGAGCCTCAGTATAGAAACGCCCCCCCCCCCCATACACACAAACACATACAAGATACACCCGACCATAACTTTTACACAGACATCACAAGACCGCACTCTTCTTCTTCTTCTTCTTCTTCTTCTTCTTCTTCTTCTTCTTCTTCTTCTTCTTCTTCTTCTTCTTTATAAGTACAGGCCACCGTCGGGTGTATTTTCGTACTGTTGTGCTGTGCAGGCATAATAATTATGTACAGTGTCTGGATTAAGAAAAATCTACATGGAACTATGTGCGGCTAAAAAAAAAAAAAAAAAAAAAAAAACCAAAAAAAAAAAAAAAAAAACCAAAAAAAAAAAAAAAAAAAAAAAAAACAGGCATCCGTGTCTTAACGGAGCTGGGTCTTGAGTACCTCTCTCTTAAAGCTTGACAGAGAGGTACAGGAGACGGTGGCCTGGGGTAATGAGTTCCAAAGCCTGGTTGCATCTGGGAAGAAGCTTCTTTGGAGGACTTGTGTTCTTGCGAATGGTACTTGGAGTTTCTGGTCGTGGCCCCTGTTTGAATGAGATATAACGATGGGGTCAGAACTGTTGCGGGAATGGATATCATGGAGTTCCTAATGCAGTAAATCATTGCAACCTTTGCCTGTGCTCTTCTTTCTTGCAAGGATGGCCATTGAAGTTTAGTATGATCGTTTGTTTTTTGTTAAAAATGTGTTGTAATTATGTATGTTTTGTATTTCTTGATATGTTGAGAATATTTTGGAATGTATAATATTGAAGGTTAGTTAAGTTTAGTATGATTCAATATTTAGGTTGATTTTGTTTATACGTTGTTGTCATTGACTGTGTAGATCCTGAAGAAGGGCACTTCGCCCGAAAGCTTAAATAAAGGGGTGCAACCCAACATCAGCCACGTCTATGTGCAAGTTTTGCTGCCAATTATATTCATATATATATATATATATTTTCGGCCAGTTGGCATGTACAGATGTTGCTACGTCGGGCAAGTCTTTGGTATGCTTTCTAGAGATCTTAACTTGATGAGAAAATCTGTTTCGTTACATATGTAATATTAAAAATCACAAAGTCATCAATGAAAAAAAAATGCAACTCATCTGTGTACACTCTGTTCATTAATGCCATGTGGATTGGAATCACAATTAATTGCAATCACAATTACTTGTATCATGCATAACATGTGTATATTCAATGTCCCTCTCACAAGTCCAGTGAAGGCTTGGTGGTATAAAGAGATCTTTTTGGTCTTGTCCCAATAGTAATTACCAAAGAAAAAAAAAAATCATAATACCCTCTGTTTACTGATATTACACAACTCAGAACACTATTCAAACACCATACTTTTAAGAAACTGTTATCCATGACCGAGTAGACTGCTTGATACCATAATATTTCTTCTTCTCTTCACTTATCTGATCCCGACATTGCTATTGAATGTGTGTGTTGCGTGTGTGATAAGAGCATAATAGTGTGTGTATAGTGTAGGGCTGCGAAGTTGGTTGTGTGTGTGTGTGTGTTTGTGTGTGTGTGTGTGTGTGTGTGTGCGTGTTTTCTTTTGCACAATATACCATTTAAGGACTGTACTTTGTATAATACATGTATTGTTTTGGGCCCCACTAACAAGCAGCACTAGATGCTTCAAAGGGGGTCCCGGCATTAATTTCCTGAACACGTGCATGTAAAATATATATGCATTGCTTTTGTTTTTATTGTGTACATAATGTACTTTTGATTTATTTTGTGCCGAATAAAATTGAATTGAATTGAATATTTGATATATCCAACACATATACATGCCAAAATGGCCCCTCATCATTTTTATGCGTGACCTTCATAGCCTCTATTTTACTTGTTACCTCTTTTATAACTGGTCCCCATGGAAGACCAGTGGTGCCAGAAAGGTGCAGCTGATTATGGGCTATCCAGCCGTTATCTTTGTCTAATCTTACATTCTATTCTTTTTCGTATACATATCAATGATGTACCATACTCTTCCATTTGCTATATACATTGTATGTATGTTTAATTTTATGCATGTATCATCATCCTTGTACTATTATTTCTTTTCTATATCTGTAGTATGTTTACGACAGAAATAAAAAAAGAACCTCATTATGTGAAATATCACATACAAATCAAGCACACACATATACATACATACACACTCATAAACACACGCACACACACATTCATAATTGAATCAGCAAAAAATCAACATTTATCAAGCAGAGTAATTAAAGTTATTGAAAGAAATATAAGCCTACATGGAAATGCAATAATTATGCCCGTTATAAGGGACAGGAAGGGGAAAAAGAGAAAATGTGTGTATCAATTATAAAATGATGAAACAGGTCCAAATCACCTGGCTGATTGAGTGCGCAAACATGACCAGGCATTTAGATCGTTTAACATACTTTTGCTTATGACAAGTCATTACAGAGTACAATACAGTGTAACAGAATATTGGCACTTTTCCAACGCGATCGTTACCGGGCTAGTTTTTATCATTTATTCATTTACATTTATGATGATGGTGATTTATCAAATGACAAGAATTTGCTTCATCATACTATTAAGCAAATAATATACATTATTTTGTTCTGGGAGCATTCATGTAATTACCCACACTCGGTACCTTCGAAACAGTCTAAAAGCCCTCACCTATATCGATCGCCTCGGGCGTGTTAGACAGTTCCCAATGTACCTTGTATGAGTCATTCTTACTAGATGCTTTTACTAATGTGTACTATATGTGTATCAGCATACAATGACCAAAAAAGAGCCAAGAAAAATAAGTACAGGGATAAAGCATTCATCACACACGTTCCTGCAAAATCAAATCGCGCACATTCTGCTCACTTTCACACAGTTTCCCTCGCGTCCGACAAACAAAAAAACAAACAAAACACATACACCAAAGGAAGCCTAAAACACACGCTCTTTATGTTCAACATGCTTTCACTTCTTTAATTAAGGCAGTTCTCTTTTTTTTTCTTCTTTTTAGTCACTCTCTTTATTTCTTCACTCTGAATAGATTTGGCAAGCTTTTGCCACAGCTCCTTCATTTATGTACAGTATTTACAAACACAAAAACAAACAAACACACACACACACACACACACAAAATCATCCCCTATGAGCTGATTGTAAGATTCTCACAGACTTTGGAAAAGGGCCATAATGAGGCGCGGTCAGACTGGCAAAAGATCGCGAAGTTTAAGATCGCGATCTTTAAGATCTCGAAGTTTTGCCAGTGTGACCGCAAACTTCCCGCGAAACTTCCCGCGAAACTTCTCGATCTGTTTGCGGGCGGTGCCTCCGAAGCGCGAGGCCATTGTCATGTACAGATGTGCATTGTTACGTCACAATCACTAGCCATCGGACGGCGCACTCTTGCTTGCGCGCGTACCAATGGCCCAAACTTCGCGATCTTAAACTTCTTGATCTTTTGCCAGTCTGACCGCGCCTTATTATGAGTTTCCATTACTTCACAGTATTTTTGCAGGACATAAATGTCTTTCAGAGGACTTGCATACATTTTTGGTACTTGTTTGTGCATTTGATGATGGCTAGAAGAAAAAAAAAAACGGAAAAAAAAAAACACATACAAAGAAATGGATGGGCATTTGTGAACGTGGTAAGCATTTATGACACTACACATAATGGAATATTCAATGTATGAAAAGATATTTCTTTTACATTAATTGCATTGTTCAACAACCCTCATGCAGTTGTATATCTGACCAGAATATGTACATGTACATATAACAAGAGGTCATACATGTACATGTATTCGTTATTCCAAAAGTTCATGATTCCAAAACACACAAACTCTGTATAGGTACCTATATGTTCACTGACTCGAAAATGAAACAGAAGAAAGGTGCATATCAATGAACCTTCAAATTTATGAAATGTATTTTGTATTCAGATTAATGACTCTTTGGAATAACAAACCTTTCTTCAATTTTGGAGAACAAAGCTTCAGAATAACAAACCTTAGTTCATTTTGGATTAACAAAAATTAAGAATAATGAACCTTATTTCATTTTCGGCATGAAGAACCTGTGGAATGATGAACGTTCGGAATGACCAACCCTTGGAATAACACACTGTACCCACACCAAGAATAGCCTCTCCTCATCTCTGAAAACTGTACAATAACGCTGTTCACATGGTGTGGGTCTATTGGTTACGATAACATCAGAAGCACAGCATCCACTCTTACAGCAAAATCACACAACTGAAACCTGAATTCAAGCATAGTACCATTAATTTCCTGCCATACCTTACCTGAAGAGGTGAACATGACGATGTAATGGCAATTGCAATAAACCATTTATCACATTTTTTTCTTTTAAAATGATACTGCTGCCATAGCAACAGCATGTCAGACTCTTTAAAAACACATTTTGCACTTGAGCATTGGTCATTTCATATGGTATAGATAAAATTGCTTATTACAACTATTATTAGAGTAATTTGCTCCACATGATCTTTTTAGTTATAAAGATACCATGGCAACATTTGCTCAATTAAATACAATAACTTTGTGTTGTACACAAAGCCATCACAGCTACTCAAACTATCAACCAGTTCCTCCCGCAATTTTCTGAGAGCATTCAACGCTCCAAAACAAGATTTTTTTTGTCTGTCGACAGAGAACGGACAGGTTGGCAATCTATCTGTGCGAAAGCAGTCAAGCAGTACATGTATCCCCTTTCCACTGTCAACTACATGTGCCATCGAACAACGAAAATATCGATCAGGTGCGAGGTAGGTATAGAGCGTGCGCTGATGGGCTCACAACCTCTTTACTTGTACATGAAAGAGGCACCTGAATGGGATCAGCAAAAATTAAAATCTACTGGCCTTTGTCTTGATCGCCACATACATCTTTATAAATAGAGTTTTATAGCAAAACAAAAGCACACTACATTGCAAAAAAAAAAGGTAAATCATACTGTGATACATGCAGATTTCATACAGACAGAGAACTAAACTGGCAGGAGAAACTCTAATCTGTCTATCAATGGCATATTTCTGGGCAGCTTAACACAAATAAACATGAATTTAGGTCACAACTACAGGCACTCTTGTCTACATTTTGGGAACCTGGTATACCAGGTTCCCATATATCAGTCGACGCCACAGGAACCTGGCATACCAGGTTCAGGTTCCCGTAAGGAACAGGCTAAATTGCCAGTACGAGTACCAGGATACTTCTTTAAATTTGCAGTATTTGTGAACCATGGAAGTTGTTCAATCTATAAGGTTTGGGGTAAAAGAAAGAAGAAGAAGAAAAAAAAAAAAAGAACACACACAGTAGACTCTGCATTCGTCCAATATCGCCCACGTCGAACATCTTTTCCAGTCTGATTTTCTTTTGTTTTTCATCCTACGATTAGAGGTCGAATTTTCTCTGAGTCAAATTATGTTGTACGTTCCAAGAGATTTGACGAAATAGGCCAAGTTAACTGTACTTCCTGCCATAACCTTTGCACATTTAGTTTGGCGAGGGGATTGTCGAAATGTCAATGTTGACATGGCAGCTGAGAAAATAACCATTAGGCACATATCTCTCTACTAACTGGAAGTAGGCATTCAAATTCATTGGACTATCTAGATGTTCAGAGCTTACCCTAGGTTTGCGTACGGCCATACAGCACACTTAACATGATTCTACTGCAAAGCTCCTATCACAGTGCAAACCAAAGTCACAGATTAATATTTGAAGAATTTGATCATAAAACGAGTTAACTCTATTCTCATAAACTTGAGATATATGTGATTAAAGCTGCTCAAAAACGGACTATTCCTTGTTTTGTAACAAGTGATTTATCACTGGTAAGGCTTTATTTTGCTCTATCTGGTGATGGACGCTCTTAACCCGTTCCTCCTGCAATTCTCCGAGCACCTTCAATGCCTCCAGACGAGATTCTTTTTGCAGGTCAACAGAGAGCGGACAGGTTGGTAATCCACCTGTGGGAAAGCAGTCAGGCGGTACATGTACCCCCTTTCCATGGTCAACTACATGTGACATCGAACAATGGAAATATAAATGGGATGCAAGGTATGAAGAGAGCATGCGCTGATGGGCTCACAAACTCTTTTGTTATACACAAAAGATACATGTGAGTGGGGTCAGCGAAATCAACTACAAGTGTATCTACTGAGCTCAACCCTTGATCGCTACGAACATCTTTAAAGGGAAGGTAAACCCAAAGAGCAATGTGGATTGAGTGAAAGCAGCAACATTAGCAGAACACATCAGTGAAAGTTTGAGGAAAATCGGACAGTCGATGCAAAAGTTATGAATTTTTAAAGTTTTGGTGTTGGAACCGCTGGATGAGGAGACTACTAGAGGATATGACGTATGAGTGGACAACAATACAAAGAAAATATAAAGGAAATTCGACAAAAATTCACTTTTCTAGAATAATGAAAGAGCAATGGACCAACCGCTTTCAGAAAGCAGGGGGAATAATTGCTACCCTTAACATATGGCAATATCAAGTTGATGGAATTTGTAATTTTCATGAAAAATGGATTTTTATAGTATTTTCTTTATATTTTCTTGGTATTCTTGTCCACTCATACGTCATAACCTCTAGTAGTCTCCTCATCCAGCGGTTCAAACACCAAAACTTTAAAAATTCATAACTTTTGCATCGATTGTCAGATTTTCTTCAAACTTTCACTGATGTGTTCTACTAATGTTGCTGCTTTCACTCAATCCACATTGCTCTTGGGGTTTATCTTCCCTTTAAATGAGTTTTACAGCAAAACAGGGATACACTACATTAAAGTTAAAGGGAAATAATATTGCAATACATGCATTCATATCGAAAAAAAAAAAACAGGTATGGATAAATGAAACTCTAATCTTTCTATCAAAACCAGTTTTCTTTTGCAGCATAACACAAATTAACATGAATTTAAGCCACAAAAGCAGGCACTCCTGTCTACATTTTGGGAACCTCATATACCAGGTTACCATACATCAGTTGACACCACGAGAAGTACTGGAACGTTGTACATTGTGATGCAAACTACTGTAGGAGCTGACATTTTCACAGCAGCATGAATTTTGCAAATCACATACTGAATGCAGAACACACTGCATTTTGAAGTAGGCCTACAGGAAGTCACCAAGTACAAAATATTTGGTACCTAGGGGCAGTGCGTGTATTGCTGCTTGCAACTAATTTTTATTTCTTTCATGAAAAGTGAAGAAACTATTACTAAACCCTTGTAACGGGAAAACTCACTATGTCCACGAGGAAGCAGTTTGCGAAAAACACCTGTATGTTAAAAAATATCAGCTCGTAGAGTATGTGGCCACTGCTCCTATTGCAAAGCCGTCTGGCCATGACCCTCTTAGGCAGTTTAACATAAAAGGATTCTACCAGACATTATCTTCTCCATTCTCCCCACCAATTTCAATTTCCTACCAGCACAACTGTTACATCAAAATTTACATCTGGTCCATGTTTTGAAAACTATACAATACAAAAGAGATATTATACATTCAGATGATAAACCTGTTAAAAGAAGAAGAAGAAGAAGAAGAAAAGTACACGTTATGTCAAGCAAAATAAATGCAATATAAACTAGGGTGTGTGCATTCTTAATAGTACACAAACTGTGCAGTGTTTGGAAAGTCCTGTCATATAGCTCTGTACAGAAAATTATGAGAGAAAAAAAAAAACGAAGTACAAGAGTCAAGCATAAAAAGAAAATTTGTCCAACATACTATATTTCAAATTCATTGAATGCAGAAGAATTCATAGAACACAACAGTGAAGTCTGAGGAAAGTTAGACTATCCACTTTAATAACAGTTATGAATTTGTGACATCAGCACTGGGTAAGGAGGCAATATAATATGTGATGTCATGATTATACAAAGATATAATAAAACATTTAATGACAATTCCATAAAAACTAAATCTTTATAAAAAGTACACACTCCCTCTACATGTCACTGACATGTAATTGTTAGGTGTAATATCATTCTACCTGCCTTCATCAGGAGGTAAATCAAGTGCTCTTTCATCATTTCAGAAAAATCAGAATGCAACTCAATATTTCCTTATAACCGAATCACATTATTACCGCACATTCTGACCTGCAGTTTGGCTGGAAGTTATAATATTCTTTTTTATTCTAAGTTAAGTAATCTTTGGCCTTATGAATTATTGAGAATTAACGATCATCTATTTATCTCTAGCCTTCCTACTAACTACTCTATATCAACACTGAACATTTCTAGCTAAAGATGTGCAGGGAAGGTATAGTTCGTTTTCTCCATTTACTAAAATCTAGTGACCTTTGATCTTTGGGGTTTATGTACCTTAACTCACTCTAAATAACCACATGTAATTTAGGGAACTTGAACTCAGCACCAAAAAACTCCACAAAAGGAGGCTTCCTCTATCAAGATAATGATCTTTTTTCTTTTTTTTTTTGGGGGGGGGGGAATGATGGACAGATGGAAGGACAGATGAAAGGATAAATGGAAGGAGATATAGAAGGGCAGACAGACAGTACCCTTTCGAATAGGGGCATGAGGTACGACAGAGGTTTATAAAGGCAAATCCCTAGTCGAGCTCCCTGTCAAGATTATCCGGACTCTCGGCAATTTCCATAATGGCGTGCAGGGCGTCGACAAACTTCCAGACGTCTCGGAAGCCACAGTACAAAGGCGCGGGTGCGATCCGGATGACGTTAGGCTTCCTTTCATCGCACTGTCGGGATTCAGATATAAAGATGCAAAGGGTTAGCCCATCGAGTTCTGGGGTAACTTGTCTGTTCAAGACTTGATCATCTTTTTCACGTCAAATTGGCAATGCTGAATAACATGTCATATCCATTATTGACAGAAGCTATAATGGAACTGACTGAATTCATTAAATCTACACAAAGTAAGGAAAAGGTGCATTACAAAACCCTGCCAAAATGAGACAGACATGCTAACTTTTAAATAATCTTCTGAAATGTGTTGCTAATTCAAGGATCACTTATGAATTCAACAATTTTATAGAGGATTTTGATAATGCTGCAGCCCCCCCCCAAAAAAAAACATTATCAAACAACAACCAATGAGCACACCGTTACACTATGTTACAAGTTGGACATTTTATGACCCAGTTGATGTTGTTTTAATGCCAAAGCATATTTTTGCAGAGACAAACACATCACCCAATGTCATGGGGATGATTTTATTTTGTCATGTGACTGCTCTCTAACCAATCAACCTGCACAAGACTTTGTGTTGTGAGATATGATGTAGACTACCTACTGTCTTCTTCATACACTAGTAATGAGTACACATCAATCCATATGTTTCTTTGTGAAAATCTCATAACTTTTATCAAGCAAAACAGGAATGAAGGGGGTTTGAAAGCAAGTAATGAAATTAATGAAAAAAAAATGTAATTGAAACACTATTAATGAGTAAACATCAATCCACATGTTTGTTTGTGAAAATCTTATAACTTTTAGCAAGCAAAACAGGAACGAAGAGGGTTTGAAAGCCCTCCCCCCACTCTCCTCTTTTAAGGGTGTTCATTTGCCAAACAATGGTCCTCCTCAAGGACTACATACACATGGTGTTACCGCAAACCTCCCTTCCTCGTTTACATTACCATGCAAACTTTCAAAGAACACATAACAGTACACTAGTAGTAGTAAGACAAAATGTGTTGACTGCAGAGTGTAGAAAAATCAGTCGCACAGCGCGAGCTTGACACACAAGAGTCATACAGCCTGTGAGTCACACAGCCCACAAGTCATACTCCCCACAAGTCATACAGCCCACAAGCTAGACATGAAGTGAACTAGGCCCATGAGCTTGATGTCAACCAAAATAGTCTCACAGGCCATACAGTCCATAAGTTAGACACTAAGCAAATAAGGCCCAAGAGCTCAACACTAGGCAAATGAGGCCAACAAGCTTAACACTACACACTAAAGGTCCACATGCTTGACATTATATCATGGGGCTTAAAGTACGTTGTGTCAAGTTCATGGATCTTTTTGGACAAGTGCCAAGATCACGGGCCTTATTTGCCTAGTGTCCAGCACATGGGCCTGTTTTACTTAGTGTCTGGATCTTGGGCCTGTGTCAGTTGGTTATAGGCTCTATAACCCATGGGTGCATGACTCGAGTGTGCATGACTCATGGACCTTTTTTTCAATGTCGAGCGAGTGGGCCATATGACTCGTGGGTGTATAACTCATGGACCTTTGACTCCCTGAAATCAGAGCAGCGCTTACCACTATGCCTCGTTTCATCATCTCTTCATGGATCCTTTCAATGGATATGGAGAAGTACAGGGACAGCTGGGCCCCTCTTTCTTCCGGGTCCCGCGGTGTCAGGATGGTGATGAACTCCTTGGACTTCCGCTGGGGACTGGTCCTCCCGAAGTGCACGTCCAGCAGGTGTTCAAGGTAGGCCGTCAGGAGGCGGGACTTGGTCCGTAGCTCCCGCATGCTGGTCTTGTTAAACACCTGTGCATGGGGTGGACAGGAGGAGGAGGAGGGGGAAGATGGTGTTAGAGATAACAGACTCGGTCCAGGAACATATGAACAAGCAAAGCAGTTCACAGGTACACATTTTGTAGTTCCTTAGCAAACTTTCTATTTTGCTTCATATTCATGTTTTCTGGGGGGGGGGGGGGGGAGTGGGGAGGTCCAGAGGTAACTTACACATGAGGTCGAGTTCTGGTTTGAATCAACATTGACGCAACTACCCTAGATTATCAAATTATTTCAGCTTAAATGCAAACTAGATAAGCACTCAGACAGCGCAGACCTGCAGCAAGTACAAGCTCATTTTCACGCATCTGTACACATACAGTGCTAAAAATACACGCACTAACGCACATGCTCTAGTTGCTGCTAGGGTGAGGCAGGCCGCATAGCTGAGGGTTCATGCCGTAACAAAGGCTTCTATGTTGGGAAATCTGGCAATTTTTTCAGCATGCATAATGGGTGGAAATCATTGATCTCTATATATGGACGAGCAAGATCATCGGTGGAAAGTAGCCGCTTGGCAGAGGTCTGTGCTCTCAGAGTGCTTCTCTAGTTTTATACTGGGTCAGGAAATAGAAGTTTACGTATTAATCATAGGGGCAAAATGCCTTCACCTTATGTGGGATGTGGGGGGGGGGGGGGGCTTAAAGGTATAACTTACATCAAGGCTTGCTCGAAGCGGACAGGTGGCAAATATCGATGGGTTGCTGATGCGAAATCCAGATATTCCTGGGCTCAGTTCAAGCTCTACATATTAATCAAAAAAAGAAAATGAAAAATAAGACTTTAAAGAGGGACAGAAAGAATGCTTTGACATAAAAGCAGCTATACAATGTGGCAACATCCAAGACAAATCAAGCAGAACATTACATAATGAGCTCTTTCTAACCCTGACAAAATATCTTATGTGAAATATACTGAAGGTTCATTAACACATTTATGGAAAGGGCATATGCAGTTGCCTAAATATGAAATTGTGTCACACACTAAAGCAAGATTTAATGGCAATGCACTGCTGCAGTTAAGATCACAGAAGAAGGCAATAACTGGAGGTAAAGATGTTTGCAAAATGGATGTTTTCAATGAAGGTGGGGGGAGGGAGGATTTAAAATACCAAGGAATATGACACACAATGCAAAGCATTTAAACTCTTTGGCATATGGCAATTGTGGAAACCTTGCACTGGGACCCATCTTTAATAGCAAACTGAGATTAACACGTAATTTTGCCAATGAAAATATTTCTATACATATTTTGATTATAAACCTTTAAGATATTTCTTTTTTCTCAAGTTCTTATTCCTTGCGCTAGTTTAAAAAAGAGCGTAATCTGTGATGCTTTCCACACAGCAAAATGTTCCACAGGTACAGCACACGCATTTTGTATCTGCTTAAGCCAGCTGCCTTATAAAGCAGAGTGCAATGATAATTTGGATACAGATAAAACTAAAGGTGATACAGAGAAGTATGGACAGAGATAGCCTATAATCTAGGCAGAGGATGCAGCTATGATCTTAACTGTGACGCTAAATGTCTGATATGGCGAGACTACGAACAGTGGATGCAAGCGAAGCATCCACCGGCTATATTCACTGGTAGTCGTTTTCTTATCATTGATTTTGAATCTGTGATGAAAATTGTCACCAATTCAAAATCGATAATGGGGAAACAACTAAAGCAAGACAAATGGATATAGGAGGTGAATGCTTCTACTGTTCGTAGTCTTGCCACATCAGACGTACCGCTATGATAGCAAAGACAACAGTCTCGAAGCATCAGACATTAAGCATATTAAACAGCAAACTAGAAATGTCGCTTTGGCGACTGGTATGCCTCCGCCATAATGCATGATTTTCCCAATAGGTCTAGATAGTACATGTGGACACTGTGTGATTACATTTTCACAAAATTGGCAAAATATTGGAATGACAAGTTTGTCACAAATGTGTTGAATGTTCACCTTCCTTGATGTAGGTTTAATTGGATGAATAAGAGAGCATGTATCTAGGGATTTAAGGACTTTAACTTGACTTTGAACCATTCATACATTTAGGCATTGAGTAATTTTCAAGGTGCAGGTGTGGAGAAAAAGTGCAATTTCTGAATTGAATAGTAAATTGTTACCATTTTCATCTGGCCCTTGACCCTAAAATTCATGAGATAATTACTTTCAGGTAGAACATGCATAATATGTACTAAGTTTCAAGGTAACTTGAGCCACTTCCGAGATATGGAGGAAAAAGTTAGTTCAGCACTTTCAATTGATCTTTGACCTTTAGACCTTTGAGGCAAAAAGAGAAAAAAAAAAACTTTCCAGAGAATTTCTATTAGGTTACACACGCATACACCAAGTGTAAAAAAATAACCCTGCTGGCATTGCATAAATATGAGGGTAATAGTAAAATTTTGACCCCTGACCTTTGACCCCTGACCTTTGACCCCATGAACCCTACATTCTCTACATAATCACTTCCAGTCAGTACATGTATATACTATGTTCCATGAAGATACCTTGAACAATTTTCCAAGGTACAGAGAAAAAAAAGAAGTTTTAATATTTCTACTTGACCTTTTGACCTTTGACCTTTGACCTCATGACCCAAACTTTCACCAGAGAATCTTAATTGGGTAATACATGTATACACTAAGTTCCAAGAAAATATCTTCAGGCATTCAATAGATATGGTGGAAATAGTGAAATTTTATGTATTTGACCCTGACCTTTTGACCTTTGACCTTTGACCTCATGAACCAAACTTTCACCAGAGAATCTTAATTGGGTAATACATGTATACACTAAGTTCCAAGAAAATATCTTCAGGCATTCAATAGATATGGTAGAAATAGTGAAATTTTATGTATTTGACCCTGACCTTTTGACCTTTGACCTTTGACCTCATGACCCAAACTTTCACCAGAGAATCTTAGTTGGGTAATACATGTATACACTAAGTTTCAAGAAAATATCTTAAGGCATTCAATAGATATGGTGGAAATAGTGAAATTTTATGTATTTGACCTTGACCTTTTGACCTTTGACCTTGAGCATGTGCACCCAAAAGTTGATAGGCACAACTTCACCCCCTAATACACATACATGCCAAGTTTCATTAGAATACCTCAACAGGTTTCGATAGTTACCTTGTCCACAAAATTCATTACGGACGGACGGAAGGACGGACGGACGGACGGACGGACAACCCGAAAACATAATGCCTCCGGCACCACTTCGTGGCGGAGGCATAAAAAAGATTAGCTGCATCTTCTGCCTAGATTATAGGCTAGGACAGAGATGAATATCCAATGACGCTCACTGGGAATGTGAACAAAAAAAAGTTGAATTAACAGTCCCTTCTTTCCCACTGGATATAAATACGCATTGGAAAACATGCATGAGCCTGTTTCCCCACTTGCCCAAGCTGGAAATATATAATGCATTTATAAAGTTTTAATTGCCCCAACAGCTTTTCCCTGATATGACACTGTAATAACTTACCCACATACACCCCTTAAATTGAAATGGTTGAACTTCATGTTCACATTGTCTCTGTTCAAAAGCAGTTATTCTTTTTCAACTTTCCTTTACAAAACATTTTAAATACTACGAGTGGACTTTCAGTGACAGAGAGAAGTCTGTTGTAAACTGCTTCTTTTTGACTTGCGTCAGACTTACATTGTAGTCAAACTCAGCAAAGGTTTGAGCGTCAGCCAATGGAAGACTTCATCACTTCATCTCATTTGCATATCATGTGGTTGCTATTTAAATAATGTCGAAAGCAAGTGAAGCTTAAGAATTTCATAATTTTCTTTATAGCAGGTCATAACTTGATAATGCATCCAACGTTTCTATTAGTTGGATCAACATAAACGTGTGTGCATGGTGTGAAATTGTGCTTTGATAATATGACGGGTCTGAATGCAAAATCAGATGAATGCCATTTTCAATTTTTTTTTTTTTGAAAGGTCATCATTAAGTAGGGAAAATCAAGTCTATTCAATATCACTGCACTCGTTACATCACAGGAAATATTCTTGAAAATGCCATCAAAATTATCATCATAATTATCAGATACATTTCAATTATTTTCTTTGATTTTCAACAGTTTCAATCTCAATATCACAAGTTGATATAAATGGATATATTGGTTTTTGCACTGAAATTCTTCACATCGACAGTTTGATAAATCTTTGCTTTCCCTATCCACACACCAGCATACATAAGACCCAAAAAACAAAACAAAATAAAACAAAACAAAAAAGACAAAGAAAACCAGTCGCAGATGTGATATAAGCTCTTTCTTAGTCACTATGGGCAACACTGACCTGTGCTAAAGCAGTTTGTATTAGCTATATTTGCATACATTGTAAGATTTGTGGGGTCGTTGCTTTTCATGTTTAAAAGACAAAACCTTTGTGTTTCCAGATTAATCAAGGTTATTCTGAATAATCATTTGATTTCTGTGATATATGTGGATTCTACCAAACAAGAAAATTGACTAATTTGAAGGCAGGTGAAAATTGTTTCCAATTTGGACATGAGTAGCAACGATCTATACACGAAAGCGGTGAAGGAATCTATTCTGTACAATAATGATGTTTTCATTCACTGCTATACACAGAGCAGTAGTAGAAATACAAAATGCATGAATAAGCATTCAGGTATCTTATGTTGTTACAGTTTTTCTTTCTTTTCTTTTTTTTTTTTTTTACAAGTAGCTAGCAAAATGCAGTATATGCAAATGAGGTTTCTTCTGTCTATGACGTACATTTCCCTCCCCCCCCCCAGGAATTATTCATTGCATTAAATACAATGTACTGCAAAACCAAAAATATTCATGGCATGAAACTTATGAGATTTGAAACAAATGGCCTTTTCGTGACATGAAACTTTTGCAAATTGGCAACTGGCATTCAATGCTCTGAGTTGACAAAACTTTTGAATGCATTCCAGTATAGCAAATCTTGGTTCCTCACAAAGACCCCGTTTACAGTGCGAGGCTCGGCCGCGGCTCGGCCGAGCCCAGCCCCGCTTCAGTGTAAACGCGCAAAAGGCCAAATGCGAGGCCAAAATTGGCCTCGCATTTGGCCTCGCTCTGGAGGTGGTCTCGGGCCGTGGCCGAGCCCGGCCCCTTCTTGGTGTAAACGCAAACTGGGCCAAATACGTGGCCAATTTTAGTCTGGCTTCCAGACCCTCTGCCCGTACTATTTCGCTATTCACGACATTAACCCCCTCAACATGGAAAACTAGTATAGTTTAAAGTGGTTTTGTCCTGCAAAGGATTTTTCCTTCGGCAAAGGCCTTTGCCCAAATATTTCATGAATTTTACGACACGCCAAAATAATAACTTTGATTCCGACACAAACAGGATGTGAATGCGCACATTTCTTAATCTGTTACTGTACTCCTGGGACCATGATTGTGATTTCAACCACTTGCAAATTGTTGGGATGTCACGATTTGCTAAATTTATGGTGAATACAGTTATGAATTCTGTCCCTTGTAGTACAATCCAACTTCAGATATCTGACCGCCACTTTTCACATATATATCGTGATGGGCGCTGGTCCTGACATGGCCAGACAACTGAGGTTGGACTAAAGATTATACCTGAAGGATACATTTTTCCCCTTTGACTGATACCACAGCTACATTGTACTGCCAGAGGTATGAATTTCAGGCACAAGGCACAAGGTCTAATCCATGGGTGCGTTCGAGCGTTCTCCTAAAGCGAATCGTACCGTACCCGCGCCAGAGGAGTGTACTGTACCGTACTGTGCCGAGCCAAAAGTGAACCACTTCATGATGTGCTCCTAAAGCATACCAAAAGCGTACCAAAAGTTTGTTGTAGAGCATGTGCGTATCATGCGCATATGTCACAATACAAAAACATCATTCTCTTTTGTTCGGGACAGCTGTAAGTAGTTCAAGCGTGCCAGGTGAATGCCCCTTTTGCTACAAATGCTTGACCTCTTCTAAAAACAGCTCATGAGGTACACTTTCTCAACAGAGCGCTTGAACGCTCTAAATCTGGCACAGTAAGTAAGATACGCTTTTGTTCAGTTTGGTACGTGTACGGTTCACTTTAGAGCGCTTGAATGCACCCCATGAAGCGTGAGTAGCACCTACTCTCTTGCATGATTTCTTGGGAGCATGTCGACTTTGCGGAGGGTGGCAAACCGTTACACCACTAAAATGGGTGCCAAAGCAAAATAAACCAAAGACAAAGATGCAAAATAGGATTACATCTCTCTTTAGAAGCCCATAAATAAAAAAGATATGGTGATTAAAAAAAAAAAAGAATAAAAAAAGAGATGACTGTTAAATCTCTTTATGCGCCATGGTGTAAACCCCATGAGTGCAACATTATTCTGAGACTGCAATGCAAGCATGCTTTGGGCAGACATTCTGTTTTTTCAAGTCGTGTAATGTTTTGTAGATTTTTGTTTTGCTGGACATGCACTAAGCAAAGTTGTACAGCTTTGCTATGATGCATATCTTACGACAAATCTATGATTTTTTTTTTTTCTTTCATATAAACCATTAGCTAGTACATTATTGTACTGGCATGACTTTGGCACACAAAACAGTGACAGAAATTTTGAATCTACTCATAATTATCCAATAAGAAACACCACATGATATTCCATCACCACACAAAGCAAGCAACAGGTGTGAGGAATGAAATCATGAGTAAAGCTTTCATTGTACTGTGGCATTTGGCGATTTATCAATCGGTTTTGGCAGGTTTGTGTGTTTGAGCAAAACATGAGTCGGGCGTGCGAACATGGAACATAAAGAGTTAAATTGTAATGTAATGGGGGAGGGGGTTGGTATATTGAGTAGCAAGTAGCCCATGCTTTAAAAAAAAGGAACTAAAGGACTATTCAATATGTGACTTTCCATTGCAAAACCTACAGGAGTTGCCAAGGTAAAGTTTTAGATTATATGCTTTGGTCAGCTGACTCAACAAAGGTTTCTCAGCGTTGAAATGACGGACAAAATCTGTCACACCTTTGGTGATTCCAGTCTAGCGAAATGAATTGTGCACTGGAAAAAAAAAAAAAAAAAAAACGATTTGCTCTCAAATCTCCTAATATCAGCTGATTCAAAAGGATTTAAGGTCAATCAAAACTTGATGTACTCATTGAGCTATTAAGAATGCTATTTACAATTTCTTCCCTAAAGCAATGCTACCACTAAGTTTTTAAAATCATTTGTCTCATTGTTAGGAGTTTACATAACTATCGTGCCAGGTAAATTAATAGCAACTGCTTTCTACTCTTCTTGTCAAATTACCACTGCACATTCCCAGATACATTTTAGAGCTGAAATGTCATTTGTTGTCGCAATCCACGGACTTTTGACCTAGAGAAATTTGGCACAAAACATAATCAAAGTCTACAACCATGCATAGCATACCTCAGCCAGATACAAAGAAAACCTGTTGTGCAATTTTGTCTGAAATTGTGATAACAAGATCAGAGATAGGAGGAAAGTCAACTAAAACAAACAATTTTTGGGGGGTGGATGCACAAAAATCAACCGTCAACATCCAAAACCGAACTATTTTCAGACCTAGTGGATATAGAGTACAGTGTGACGTCCTGGGGATTTTGCAATACAAGGCCACGTAGGAAAAGTCTGCAATATACTGTAATCATATAGTTACTGCCGAGTATCAGACCAGATGGGCAAGGTACGTGGGGAGATGCCACGAACGGAGGCAAAGGCGCAGGGGGCTGCTCGGCTAATGCACAGACTTTGTAGGTTAGGAAGACAAGAGAGAGATGGGGGAGGAATATAATACAGGAAACGGTATCTCAGAGGCGAGTTCAAGTATGGAACAACATGCAGATTCCAGTGCACCGACAGGAATACTGCCAGATGCACATAAAACTTCATATGCCTGCACTCATGTGGTATATACGTACAGTACGAAGATATTGCATGTTTAGAGGTGTATTACATAACACTTGACATTCCAGGGGGACGTACATGTACATTTTTCCTAAAAGATTACATTTGTCTTCGAGGGGAGAAAATATAACTACCAAGGGACTACTAAAAGTTACAATACAATGATAGACAAGGCAATATTTGTTATATCATAGGGTCTACATAACTGCACATTGTTTCATTCTAACTTCATCAACAGCCGGTCAAATTCTGGCAATGTATTGTCCAACATGATGACACTGCAGGCAATATAACAATTCTAATTGTTTGCTGCATTAGTCACATGACTCTATTAGGACCAATCACTGAACAGTACCGGTATGCATGTACACCATTTAACATATTTGTGACCATGCATCACAAAAATAACAAAAAGTCGCACGCCCTGATTTGACATGAGGACTCAAAATAGGTGATTATTTCATTATTCCATTATTTCTCAAGGAGCAATACTTTTTCTACCATATTCTAAAGTTTGGGATCATAAAACAAATAGGAAATTTTGCTTTTAGCAGTTTTTCTACATCACTTAAAAAAAAAAGAAAATTGTGATTAGATGTGTCTTTGAGGCTCCTTCTCATTCCTTAAAAACCCTTTACACACTCTGTACAATCGCTGTACTTTCAACTCTTACGTATAACTTTTGAAAGGATGATGCTACTGCTCTGAAAGTTGGTATTAGTCATGGATGGAATGTGTTGATAGAATATGCTCAATGTTTGCTTTGTAATCTGAAAGTTCCCTCATTGTTGTTGCTAAGGATTTTTTACATTCTGTTTTTTGTCACATTCATGGCACAGATCACGGCTTTGGTAAGATTAATTGCTTGCATAGACCCTTTACTTCAAAGCCTCTTTTTTTCAGTACACACTTTCCAGAGTGTGTGTTTTCTTTGCAATATTTAGATAGGTTTTAATAGGAGAGTCCATTTGAATTGAGTTATACTGTACACGCTGTTATTTTCAAGTACAGACATTTTCGCGAATGAGGTGGTCTCCAACCTTTTCGCGAGGTGTTGTTTTCGCGAATTGAGATTGCGGCTATCGTATGTGTACTACGTTACCCTAGCGCATGGTGACATTTTCGTGTGTTGTTAAATTCGTGGTTCAAAAGTGATTCGCGAAATTTGCGAAAATTAAACCCTCATGAAAATAACAGCTTATATACAGTACATAATTTTAAAGCTTGAAGTGTACTCTTTCAGAATCTGCCTGTAACTAAAAATCCATGTCTGGCAACTTTTGGTTTTGTGATGTAAGGTCACATTTTATTATCAGACTTCACAAATGCCTCAAAATTTGAAATCTACAGAAGGAGCATTTAAGTCCAACCGTAGACAACACAAAAGTCTGACAGTGTGCTTCTCAACATAACACTATGTATTAGATATCGGCTGAAAAAAACAAATGGTTGCAGTTATGCGTAGAGTGGCTGAACCATGCAGAAATTTGTTAGACCTACAATGTGTAGCAAGTCATTTTTGAAGTATTCGACTAAACAAGCTGTATTACAAGTTGCAAGCAAAGCATGCATGCTACACATTATTATGTCGCATATTTGCTGAGATTGGCCTGACTGGAGGTTACGTAACAACAGAACATATTTCTTGCCTGAATGAGAGAAATCGGAAAAGCTTTCGTTGGTAGCAACAGCTCATAGTAATCAAATGGTGTAGATGATTTAACACCTTTTACAGTGATGTACGTACGCTGCAAACAAAGGCAATCAGAATCTGGAGGAGAGGTTCCAGGGAGGAGGTGTATTGATTGCAAGCCACACTCCTCGTAGATGAGTGGGAGATGCCCAGGGGGGTTGAAGACGGTTCCCATGACAACGACCAGCCTATTTCAGTATATTTATGACCTATCTATACCCATGAAAAGAACAATTCCTGCATTGCTTTAAATGTCAGCTGACAATGGAGAACAGGGAATAAAAAACAAACAAACAACTGTGCTGTAAGTCCTGTGTCCAAGTGCAAAAGAGCTCAATAAATGAAAAAATAAAAAAAACTTTTTGTTGATGTATTGGTCATGAGACATGAAGAGACATGTTTCCTTGTTGAGGATGATATATATATATATATATATATATATATATATATATATATATATATATATATATATATACATATTTTATTTATTTTTGTTTTTTTTTCTTATGACACATACTCTCCATAGACCCCAGCTGCAGTGAGCTTGACCCTTACTGTGCCAGGAACTTTGGACAGTGTGTACAATGCTATGGGGGTTTTCTGTGCTAATCCCCACTCAAGGGGTTAGGACTGGTCCTGAAACGGTTGCAATGGTCTGGAGTCTCTACCATTAACTTTTGTTTGTTTGAGCAGCTTGCTGCCAGCATGGACTTACTACACTTACAGACTATGAACGGCAGTCTTTCTTTGATTCATTATCACTGCCGTCACCTGATTATGTGGATTTTAATGATAACATTCAGATGTTTAGACAATGATGATTGCGTAATCGTGCATCGTTACTGACAAAAGAGCTATTTCCATCATTTCAATCTTATTTGTCTGAGGTGCCTTTTAAGACTCAACTGCATTTATATAAACACCAATGATGGGGAGCAGCAAACCTCAAAACATGATAAATTTGGTCATAAGATATGTAATTACTGAAGTAGACACTTGTGGACATACATGCAACATTGTTTAATAGTAGGATGTATATGTCGTCTACCCTTATTGTCCATGTTTACTCTGAAACAATATGTGGAAAATAGGAAAAATTAGATTACAAATCACATTCAGCTTGCCAAAATATTTGCTTTCTCTTTTAATACACATGCATTTTGCAAATAAAACTGCTTGAGCGATGATTTCCTAATCTACACTACAACTGCACATGTATTTTTCTTGATTTAAAAAAGAGAGTTACCATCTTCTGTGCATATGACTTTTAGATTTTTCAAAGCGCTATTTTGTTTTCAATCAGGCTGGCTGTCGGCAGTTATGATGAGATCAAAGCAGGAAAGCATGTTTAAAAAGTTATTGTGACGCTTCTCGACAAAAAACAGGTGCGTGAATCAATTTAACGAGTGATGAATGTCCATGTGTAGTACCGTCCACGCTGCCAGCAAGTATCATAATGATATTCATGGATTCTTTAGACGGCAGCCACTCCCTAATAGTTCAGCCCTCTGGATAGTCTCCACACCAGCCCACTGTGGCTATAATCTCTTGCATTCCAGTGTGCATGTTTTATCACTGTCACTTTATCGCTGGATACCAACTCACCATTCGTCATTGCAAACCTACTCTTGAATTGGTGGCCCCACCAACCGATGAGTCTGCAGGACAAACAGAGAGAATACAAACTAATCGAGCGAACAGCTCGCAGAGCAATTATAGTAATTTAGCAGTAATTTTTTGTTGACAATGAGTCGTATCCAAAGAAAATCTCTGAACTATAAAGTCTGTTGGTGATGCTAACTGCAGTTACAAAATACACGCACACACACACACTCACACACACAGGCACACACTCACTCACAAATAATAAAGGAACACAAGCATCAACAATGTACATATACTGCTTTGTATTTAAATTCTACTATGTTAACTAAAATAACATACAGTAACAAAACAATAACACAAGTTCACATGTTCACATTGTTTCACATATCTGACACATCAAATTGATCTAGACCACGTAAAATGCCAGCTACAAGTGACAAGAATGGAATCGAGATACAATGTTTTCATTATACTGTGGCATCTGGCGATTTGTCAATTGGTTTGGGCGGGATTGTGCGTTTGAGCATGATACGTGAACTTGGTATGCCGTCGAGTGAGCAGAGCGTACGAACGTGGCACATAAAGAGCTACCCAGGGCGAGACTTGTACTGGCTATTGAGTCACAGACCAAGAAGAATGATATTTATGAGTTTATTATTTTTTTTCAGTCATGTCTGGAAGATGTGTGAGGCAGTGACATCATCAACTCAACTAAAACATTACTCAACTAACACCCTATCACAACCCTAACCCTAAGCCTAAGTCCTTAGATAAAATAAGACCGAAGCAATTGGCGCAGGAGCAAACGTCACGTCACCGTGTTCTTTCGCCGTAATTTCGACATGTCAAAGGTCAAACGGGAAGAGCACGCCCTCACTGACAACATGATGAGTCACTGGGTAAGGTAGCGACTCCCACTCAACTCACTTTGGAGGGATGGTGTGCGCAAGTCTGGAGTGTAAGAAGGCGCCAGCAATTGACCCCGCCCCAGAGTTCAGGTACTGTGAAGGAGATAATAAAGAAGAGGTGGTAAATCAGGGTAATACACACAATTTGGGGCACGTCGGTTAGAAGTACAAATGCAAGAAGTCACTCCGACTTGTGCGGTGGCACTCCATGTTAAAATTCGCTTTAAAAAAATACTTAAATGGATGGTATAGTATACAAATATCGACTGCTGCAGAGGGAGATGGTAAAACTATTTGCACCGAGGTGATGTCTCAACAGTGCTATGTCCCGAGACGAAGTCGAGGGACATGGCACTGTTGAGACATCACCGAGGTCAAATAGTTTTACCATGGCCCGAAAGAAAGCAGTCGATATTTGTTTTATATCCCTCTCGAGCATTTTACTAGAGTAATGACGGTTCCCTTTTGGAAAAGTGTGCAGGTTTTGTGAACGATAAATCTAACGTTAGGCCGTAGCAGTGCAGCAGCAGTGCGTGCAGCGCGTAGCGAACGACACCGCTGCGCTGTTGTTGATTCCTACACAGAGCTACTCTACAGCGTGCAAAACTCGGAAAGATCGAGGAGGTCCAGGACTACGTTAGAAGTAGGCCTAGAGCGGCTTCGTTACCCAGATCATCTTCAAAATCGGTTTTAGTTTATTCCTAATTCGTACCTGATATGGTGTCCTCCTGCGATCATTCTTCCGTTACTTGAAGCAGTCACTTTGTCAAGTGAGCTGAATGCATTGATCACACGTCCACTAACGTTACACACACCCACGCCATCGCACCACAGATTTCTGAATGCTGTCGCACACCGCGCTCTAGCTCTCTTAGCGCTAGCTAGCTAGCTACAAGCCACAGGACTAGACTGTCGCTCAAAAGTATCGCTACTACGCGCACTGCGTATATTCTTAAGTGAGAAATGTAGATATCGATCACACGATCACGATTGGGTGCAAATCGTGGATTCCCAAAAGTACTATATCCCGCTGGCTAGTAACCAATTGCACCGCATCCAGCTGCTCGTAGCTATCTAGTAAAACTACACCATGTTCGTGCTCTGTACAATCCTATGGCAAGAAGCTTTGCATGAGGGATATAATATTGGTTATGGTGAGGCTCCAGCTTTTAACTTTTTGCAAGATACTTAGAAACCACATTATGAAATGATGAAGACCATAAAATTCTAAGAGAAATTCAAAGTTTATTTGATGAAAATCGGTTTTGAAATGGCAGAGATATCCAAAAACAAAGTAAAACAAAGCGATCCTTATAAAAGGCGGGTCCCACCTTTTACTAGAATCACTTTGGTTTGGATATCTCAGCCATTTCAAAACTAATTGTCATCAAAATAAACTTTGAATTCCTCTTAGAATTGTATGCTCTTTTGTATTTCACAGGAGGTTTCTCATTATATAAATGATCATCATCGAAAAACGTTGGAAACCTGGAGCCCCATCTCAACCGAAACTGTACCATTCTTTTAAATCAAATATAATCATGCAACTCATAGTTTCAAATTGCTCAACATTGGAAACATGAGTCATATAGATTACAATTATAATCTATCATGATATAATGGATAATACACAGAACAGTAACAGTCTTTTAATATGATAAAACCTCTCTCACACACACAAATATGGAACTATGGAATTCTTACATTTTACAAGTGTGCAAAAATATACTTGACTAAATCACTGATATGGAAACTTAACATGGGAAAAATGCCCCTTGCCCATAATTCTCATACTGGTTTGCACATGAAGCTTTTATTTCACACAATCATCCTTGTCAAAAAACTTAAACAACTATAAGTTCCATCTTCCAGTATAGTCATTATTTAGTATACACCTTAGCACTTCTCAACCCTTTATAACCCGAGGCCCACTTTGGCTCCTTTAAAATTTTTTCGAGGCCCAGCTAGATTGAATGAAAAATCTTTTTAATTTAATTTTTGGCTGGCATCACGTCCCATCTGCGAGACCTTTGCGGCCCACTGGTTGAGAAGTGCGGATACTAAAATTATAATAGTAAACATGAGGCAGATTTTCTCTATCACCTGACATATCAATTCGGCGTAATGGCAATGGCATCTCTTAAGACACCCTCAAAACAGCTGTGCTGTACATTGTACCTACCCATTCCTTCTGAAGCTACACTATGTATGCTGATGATTTTCCATGTCTGAGCGAACAATCCCCTTCTCATTCTTCCTCTTTTCTTCCCGGTCGCATACTTCTTCCTTTTCTTTTTCATCATCTCATTCTCCTTCTTTTCTTCCTTCTTTCTGTCCTCTTCTTCCTATTCTCTTTCATATTTTTCTTCATTTGCATTTCTCTTCCTCTTCTTTCTCTTTCAGTTCTTCTGCTCCTTCTGCATCAACTCTTCTCCTCCTATCCCTCCTTCTTCATCACCTATCTTTTTCTTTTCCTTTGTCTTCTTTTTTCTGTCCTTCTTCTTCATCACCATCATTGTATCCCTCTCGTCTTTTTCTTTAACATGTCTCTCCTCCATCTCCTATTTTTCATTTCACACTGTCTCCTCATGGTACCATGGTGACTTGCGCGTGTTCAAAAGTGCTGGGTCCTTTACGACACACGCCCAAGCGTCAGAATGTCTGATAAGATACTGTCATATATACGCGATATGAATGTTCAGTTCCCTTGAAATACCCTCACTCTTCGAAATTAAGTTTGCCACTATAAAAGGAGAAATATCCAAAAGATACTTCCTAAAATAAGATTCCCACATGTATTGAAAAGTAAACCAACCATAAACCTTGGTACCAGCACTTCAGAACTGGGCAATAAAAAGAAGAAGAAAAAAAAAATGAGAAGTCACGCAAATGGTCCATGACATGTTGTGGAAATATAACATACCTTGTAAGAACACCAGACGGCGAAATCAACATCCCAGTCATGCAGACTCATCTCTACATTGCCAACAGCGTGTGCAAGATCAAATCCGACATAGCAACCCTGAAAAAAAGAACAAAGAACAAGCAATACACAAGAAAAGACCAAAAATGAACATGAATACAGCAAGAAGCAAACTACAATTTGTAGTATACAGTCAAATCCACTCTCTTTGCTAGTGTGTACCTATTTCCTGTTTAATGGCAGGAAATGCACGGAAGCCCCACATGCCATTACTGCTCAATATATTTAAATCAGATTGAAACAAACAAAAATGTAAGAGATTTAATAACGTATGGCTGCTCCAAATCACGTCAAGGAGCAGCCATACACTCCATACATGGAGTGTATGGCTGCACGGATTATCGGATTCTAAGAGAAAATGAAGATTGACATGTGGCTGGAGATCATGCAACCACACAACCAGCTGCTTTAAAGGGGCATTCCAGACAATTTTCATAATTTCACATCATGTAGTACATAAATCGACAGCTCCATGTGTAGATTTGTGGAATTTATTGTGGTCCTTGAGCTGAGAAACAATACTTTGAAAAACCTTAAACAAATTACACTGAACAATGATGATGACATAGGAGGCTCACGTATTTCAGAAATGTAGCAGAGTACTTCCATTACAATACTGCTTGCTTGCAAGTTCACTTGTGAATAATTTATGCATGCCTTCTTCTTTTGTTCTGCTTCCTTGAGCCCCAGCTCATGTATTCCTATGGTGAGGCTGCCATGTCATCATCCTTGTTCATTTGAATTTGTTGTAAACTTTGAAACATTCTCATTCTTCATCCTAATCATTATAAATCCTGAAACTCTGTACTCAGTATATCTAATTTATACATGTAGTTGTTCAAATGTAAAAGTCTGAAAATCATCTGGAGGTCTCCTTTAACCATTGCGAACGAGTCCTGAGTATACTTGGGCATGCGTCTATGGAAAATGCGTGTTGTAGCAAGATCAAACTATCCTATGGGTTTAAAAGGGCCTTAGATTGATACACAACCACAAAAGGGTAGTAAAATGCTTATGGAAAATCATTCTCATGCTATTACTGCTCGACATTATCAGATTCACACTGAATTTCAAAGACCATGGTCACGTGCCTTGAAGCCGTGCTGCGTGACTAACGATTACACAGTGGTGGCTGTGTCAACTTTGGCCTATGAATAGGCTGTACAGCTTTAAGTACTTGCTTTATAAATTGAAAAAGCAGATCCTAATCAAATTATTGGTTGAGAGCAGTACTCATGACCAGGCATTTATTTTGCCTAATACATAACTTTGCTCATTTCCATTCATTAATATTAAAGCATAATGACCGGTCATTATCATTAGCTCTCTCATACCCCTTTCATAAACTCAATAATGCGGATAATATCCGCAACATTTGGTCGTAAAATCGGAGCGGGGATAGAATAATGCGCATTATTTCGACCCTTCTATTATCCGCATAATAGCAGCGTCGGGACCAGATTTTGAGTTTATGAACGCAAACCCAAATAATGCGGATAATTGCCGGGGTGCGGTCAAACGTCACCTGTCTTTCCCGCAGGAGGGACGTGTGCAGTCACCATGACGATTATCCGCCTTTTTCAAGACGGGCGCTCGTAAAAATAATGCGGATTATTTTCAGAGTTTGTGAACGCATTTCTTATTGAATTGTCCGCATTATTCTTATGCGGATAATAGGAGGATGAGTTTATGAAAGGGGTATCACATTGTGATAGTGACCAAGCGATACATTATTGCCGTGGAATTAAAATGCCTACATTTGAAATTCTTTCCAAGACAAGAATCTGTTGCATCATTTAACAAAACAAATATTACACACACTATTCTGTTCAGTATAGTTACCCACTCTTGGTACCTTCAAAACAGTCCAAAAACCCTCGGCTATCGTCTTGTGTGTGTACCACTGTTCTAAAAGTACCTTGTATGGGCACTTCTTACTAATGCCCAGGCTAATGTGTATCATATGTATAATATACTCGATCCAGTAAGTGGTATAATATCAACATATGGTTCGTGTGACTGCCATTACAGATGGTTAGAGATGATAAAACATCCACCAATGCACAAGATAGAGTTCTACTAGAAAAGCAATCTGACATCGCAGACCTCCGCCAAGCAGTTACTTTCCACCGATGATCTTGCTCTTCCCAAAGAGATTTTTTCTCCTCTCTACCAATGGGGAAAAGCTCTTTGGGCTCTTCCATAGAGATTGGTGATTTCCACCCATACGTCTATACATGCTGAAAAATTGCCCGATTTCCCAATATATGTAGAAGCCTTTGTTACATCATAAACCCCCAGCTGCACGGCGCGCCTCGGCCTAGCAGAAACTAGAGCACGCACGCACCTTAGTGCGCGCATGCAAACCTCAAATACGTGCAGCCTGAACTCCCAAGTTCATTCACCCTACCTGCCAAAATATCAAAATCCTCCATAAATTCCCCTAAAATTCTCAGATCACTACCAAAAGTTAATCGTTTGTTACTCGTGTCATTCTCAACCTTTCCTGCAAGTTTCATCCCAATCCGTTAACTACTTTTTGAGTTATTTTGCACACGGACAAACGAACGACCAAACGTACAAACCAATGGTAATGAAAACATAACCTCCTCCCTTGGCGGAGATAATAAATCTGGTATGTAACTGGACGATGGTGAATGCATATCCACACTAAAACGTACCTTGGAATGGCCCTTTTTGGTGATTTCAGGCATGTCGAAGAGCTGACCGGTGTAAAACTGGACAGCTGCCAGCATCACCACGGCAACGCTGTCTCCCTCCTTCTCTATTACGCTCAGAACATCTTCTGTCCTCAAGCCATATTCTCCCTTAATACAGAGGAAAAAATCAAAACAAAACATAGTTGGTTTTCATTGCATTTTTTTATTTTGAAGAGAAAACAGCTACAGTGCACATCACACCATGATCAAGTTATGAACCTTTGGGGACAAGTCCCGCATAAACTCTGGCAAGGGTCTATGGGAAATGCGTATTGTAGCAAGATCAGCCTGTCCTAAACAGGTTAAAGAGGAAATCCACCCCAAATATGAATAAACTCCAAGAGAAAGAGAAAAAAAAATCCCTACAAAACGTTTCAAAATGACCAAAAATTGGTTAAGAAATAAGGAAGATATGACATTTCTAACTTTCACAAGTTTTTGGAAATCATTTATTGACCAGTCCTTGTGAATATCCAACTCAGCTAGTTGATGTCATGCTTTCACAATTTATCATAATATTTTATATGAAATTCATTTCATGGAGATTCTCAAATATGTCTGAATTGTCCAGCCTTCCCACTTCATGAATCCCCATGCTACAGGGTCTTTCACGTTAGAGTGCAATAAGGCGAACAGATTGTTTTATCGTTGTATTTTGTTCATCATTCCATTACAACCAATAAAACACCTTGCTCTACTGATTATGCTATTGTACTACCCCTCCCACTATTAAGTAAAAATGTTTATGTTTATCGCAAACTAGTTTTCTATTACCTCTGGACATAGTAGCATCTCCAATCTCTCTTTTTTCTCTCTTTTTGCCCTTCAGAGTTGAATGGATAAAATGATATATCAATTCTAATTTTGAATTGTATTTTATCCTGTATTTGTTCATAGTCATTGTTTGTTTTGCTTCATCAATTAATGTACTCCTCATACTTTGCTAAATCATTCCACTTCAACCTCTGGCAAAGAAGTTTTTTTTTTTTTTTTTTTTAACTGAATAAATAGATATACCATCAATAAAGTTCATGAAACTAAAAGTTGTGGAATCATAGATTTTTTTCCCCTACCAAATACTGTACGAGCTGAAATTTTCGCGGTGGTTTGATTTTCGCGAATTTCGCGAATCACCTTTGAACCGCGAAAATAACAACACGCGAAAATAACAACGTGCGAATAGATAAGTACAGTTAGACCTCGCAACCGCGAAATTAACAACACGTGAAAATGTCCTCCTAGTAGCAATTCGCGAAAATATCTGTACGCGAAAATTTCAGCTCGTACAGTAATGATGTTATCTGCTTGTATGTCTATCTATACATTTATTTATCTCAATGACTGTCTGTCTTACTAGCCTGTCTGTACATGTATATCTGTCTATCTTGCTTTGCCTGTTTATGTGCTTTGGAAATCTATCTATCTGCTGATATCTTTTTCTGTTAACTGCATGTCTGGTATGGTTGTCTACTTGTATCTATCTTATTGATTGTGTTATTCTCTATCTGTCTATACATCTGTCTGTTTGTCTGTCTGTCCATTTCTCCATCTGGTTGCTAGTCAATTTTGCTAGCCTGACCATCTGTGTTTTTTTTTTTCCATCTTCCACTACACGGCATTCCATTCTTCAACGGCGACTGCAACATAGTACTCTGTTGCACACACGTAAGCTGTTGCTATGGCGACTGCAATTATTGCACCAGTCACAATGCCTCTCAAGCTCGTTCTGCATTCTGGGGCATGACCAAAACGGTGCCGATTCTACACAAAGACTCTGAAGTAAAAATCTCTGTTGCAACTGATTGACAAATGGCCCTACATCGACGTAAATAAGCACTGAATTGATCAGTGTTTTAGTAGTAGCCATGATAAAAGAAATCATGGGCGTACATACTCGAGCAGGATTCGAACCTACGACCTCCTGATCTCCAGACAGGCGTCATCTTCACTAGACCACCGAGCTTTCGCCCGACAGCAAGTGTTGGTTCTAATCTTCATGTTGATGTATACATTACATTGATATAGGGTAATTTGTCAATCAGTTGCAATGAAAACATCTGGACAGAAGAATTTCATGAATTTGAATAACATCTCTGTTAATACTGAACTTTGTATGAGTAATTGATAATGACAGAGTTTACCAAAGACTTAAAAGTATTTCTGTCCCTTTTGTAATCATGAAAAACAATATTTCTTCCAAAAGCTGGTATGATGTAGAGGTAGGTAATTTAGGTCTTTCCTCAGAACAATAAAACTGGAACATCTCTATGATGGAGGGGAGATAAATACTATAGATATTCAGTGAATTTATTCCGACAAAAAAACACACACAAAACAAACAAACTAAAAAACAACAATTCCAGTTGTTTTTCTTCGTACAAAAGGGGAGCATATTCTTCACTTACATGGCTTATGGGGTATACATTTTTAATGTCTTTTTCAAAAACTCTGAGGTGTATTAAAGGGACATTCCAGACGATTTTCATAATTTCACATCATGTAGTACATAAATCGACAACTCCATGTATAGATTTGTGGAATTTATTGTGGTTCTTGAGCAGAGAAACAATACTTTGAAAAATCTTAAACAAATTACTCTGAACAAGGATGATGACATAGGAGGTTCACACATTTCAGAAATGTAGCAGTGTAATTTCATTACAATACCGCTTGCTTGCGAGTTCACCTGTGTATAATCTATGCATGCTTTCTTCTTTTGTTCTGCTTCCTTGAGCCCCAACTCACGCATTCTTATGGTGACTCTGCCATGCCATCATCCTTGTTCATTGCAATTTGTTCTAAATTTTGAAAATATTCTTATTCTTCATCCCAATTATCACAAATTCTGAAACTCTGTCCTCAGTATAACTAATTTATAGTTGATCAAATGTAAAAATCTGAAAATCATCCGGAGGTCTCCTTTAAGATGAGATTTCATACAAGATATTGGGAGAAATTATCTTCCAACTATGCAAAATCTTGTGACATTTGCAGAAAGGATATGCAACCTTTAAAGGGATTGTAAAGGTTGGGCTGAGATGGGGATTCAGGTTTTAACTTTCTGAGAGAAAATCAGAAAACACAATATATAAAACATTAAAGTGCATACAATTCTAAGAGGAATCAAATATTTATTTGATGGAAATCAGGTTTGAATGGCTTAGATATTCAAAAACAAAGAGTTCCTAACAAAAGGTGAGTTCCCTCTTTATTCAGGACCACTTTGTTTTCTTTGTTTGGGGATTTCTCAGCCATCTCAAAACTGATTTTTATCAAATAAATTGTTTCATTCTTCTTAGAATTGATTGCTCTTTAATATTCCACATACAAATTTGTATTGTGGTTTCTAATTATCTCACAAAAAGTTAGAATCTGAATCCCCATCTCAACCAAAACTGTACCGTCTCTTTAAAGCTTCCAGCGTACAATGATGGCAATCATATTTCATCCACTTGACTCTTATATGTATATCCATACACTCATACCTTTCTAGGTTCTATGCAAATGAGGCTGGTGGCTGGATCATAACCATGGAGACGAATCTGTGATTCAGCAGCATACTGAAAGAGAGATAGAGAACGAGATAATACTAGATAATAATCTCCAGTGATTGCTATTGAATCGTGGGAATTATTCATACATATTGCATATGCCCTGTGGTGTGGCAGCCAAGGTTGCCAAACATAAATACTAACCCCCAATAGCAAATAAAAGCCCCCAACAAAAACAAAAACAAACAAAAACAAAACTCTCTCTCTCTCACACACACACACACATACACACAGAGGCTGTAAAACCAAAATATTTGCAGCATGAAATGTTCATGAATTAGAGCCCGACAGCAATTATCGAGGCATAGAATGTTCATGAATTACCACTGGCATTCAATGCATAGCCAGTACATGTAGCATAGATAAGGAATTTCAAACATGCATTTTGATTCTGTGAATCTTAGCTCCTCAGGAAATTAATGAAAATTTCTGGTTATCAACAGGCGCGGTGGAGCACCCCAATTTGCATCTCATTATCGCCCCGTTCTATTTGAATTTCCAATGGGCATCCACGGCTGCCCGAAACTGTGTGCATGAAAAAGTCAAATCTTTACCTTCTCCTTGTGCCGCTATGCGTGCCGCTAGTAAACTCAAACTTCCCACACTATCTAAGTTTTTAAAAACCTTCCTTTTGATGAAAAAATTATGAAATTTGCTGCACTAGAACTTGAGATATTAAAGCGTTTTGAAAATCACCTCTCGCAAAACATGCTCTCTGTTTTTTTCCGACTGGACTATGGCCGGGCTCCAATGTGTCCGAAATTGGCAACATAAGTTTATCAGGCCTCAATCCATATATGGTGAAAGTTTTCGCTTGGTTCCACCTGTACTTTTTGAGAAATCAACATGTTTCTACAGGGTTTGGAATAGAAAATTGTAGTAAGCGAAACAATTGAAAATGACGTCATTTCTTTTCCCGTAATATTGGGCATGCGTGGTACGTGAGATTCAGGATTTCGTGCTCATTGTTGGTTTGCATACTATGTGACGCAGTCAATTTTGCTGAGTGTCGCACGGCGGTGACTGCTGAGCTGCTGCCGCGCACGCTGCATGCAGCAAAGCGTTGTGTGTGCTGTGACATGCAACGCTACAGTCACGCGATTATATATACATGGGACCAACCCGTACACTTTGTGTTCGTGTCATTTTTGACATCACCTTCTGTTTTTTTCCGACACAACCATGGCCGGGAATATTACGGTATGACATTTAAAATGCAAGCAGATAAATAAATTTCGGTGTACTTTGTTCGAATGGCGCTTTGGTTCCGCAATCACACTTTGTGAATTTTAGGATGATTTTCGAGGCATATTTTTGGTAATTTTGCTCGCCAGGTTTTCGCTAAAATTTCACATTTTATCATTGTCAAATCCTTTAATATGTTATATGTGCATATTCGGACATGTTTTCAAATTCAAACTAACTCAATTTTAATCCGAAAATAGGTTTCCTTAAATTGTTATTAGCTTGAGAAGTTGTTTACTTTTTCTCAACTACGCGAGTACATGTTGTTTACTTTATGCAAATGAGGCTCGGCTGCCGATGGATTTCTGCGAGATAATTAGGGTGCTCCACTGCGCCTGTCAAGTAAACCAGTCAATAGCCATGAGCCAATGTGTTTTCCAGTATAAAAAGGTGTGCACAGCAACATCGCACCTCTTATGACCACAGCAAGGTCCCTCTTCATGACTTGCTGGCAAAAAAAAGAAGCATCGATAAGGTTTTTTTTGGTTTTTTTTTTGGTTTTTTACAGGGAGGAACATTCAAAAGAATATCAATAGGATATTATGAAGATGTGTAAGTGTTGTGGATTAAATATAACAATTAAATCTGACATATTTTTCACTAAATTCATTATTGTGTTTCAGAAAGTGTTAGCTGTTTATTATTTCCCAACCATTGCTGGAAACATTTATTACCTGAGACGCGCTGCCTTGACGCTTGATAAACAGCAGCAGCGGCTACCTTTGGAAATGAATGATGTTCCTAGGTGTACTGAGTTTGTACTTAGCTCTCTTTTGTATCGTCATGTAGGGTAGCCATAATGTGTCCATTTTTATTGCGCGCCTTCGTATCTTGTTATCTACTATCTTTGGTAGAAGTACAGATTTGCGGGCGCGCGCTCTGCAGTACTCGCGCACTATCGGTAAAGGTACGGTAACAACGGTACGGTACGGTAAAAGTTGTGCCAACGGTAAGCCCTCTCTTTACGTGAGTATTTTCCCGGTAGTCATGTCAGCTTTGCAACGGTTTTCAAACGGTTAATGCTTGAATGAAAGCAGATCTGTAAGACAATATTTTACCAGTAAGGAACGGTTTTCCCGGTAGAGCATTAAGTTTCTTCATAGCGGTAGTGTAGCATACATTGTACTGTACACATGAATGTATGCCATTTATACATGCATAAAATTTGCTATATATGAATGACTGCAGATCTGACACCGTAACAGAACGCCTGATCACATTCATGTAATCATATATAATAATATATATATTACATATATATTCATATATTCATATAATCATATAATCATATATTCATATATTTATATCATATATTCATAGTATGGACCTGTTGATCATTTGTGATTATTTGTAATTATTTGTAATTATACAGTTACAGACAAGCTTGATTTCACATAGACCATGTACAAAGTACAGCCGGGCCAAAGGCGGGGCCTAAGGCCGGACCCAAGGCCACGGGCCTTAGCCCAGAATCAGGGGCCCAGAGCCCAAGTGGGCCCAGGCCCGGGGGGCCTGGGGCCCGGTGGCCCAGGGGCCCAGGGGCTCACGGGGCCCAAGGCCGGGCCGAGGCCAGGAGCCTAAGTGCTGGCCCAAGGCAGGGGGCCCAGCCAGGGGCCACCAGACTGAGACCACTAAGAATACCAGTCATGACTTGCTGTGATAATGATGTGACAGGCCTGTGCATACACATACAAATTTTTTTATTATGTAAATACACTGTACACTAACTATACACAGCCCAGTCGCTGTATAAATCGTGACAGGGCTGTACCTGAGCAGCCCACAACACAGAGCAAACACAAAGCAAATTCTACGATTGCATTTAGTTTTGATACTTGACATCATTTTTTGTCACCTCAAACGCATCAAAGACAATCTTTAGACTTCATACCGTACCTGTTTTCCTGGGGTTATTTGTGGGAACTCTGCGATCTGGGTACTATTCGCAAATCTAACAACATGTGAAAATATCAACTCCTGATCATGTAACGTGCATGTGTACATTTCTGTGTTCACTGCTGTATTCCATGAACATGAATTCAACAACTACTGTTATATCCTGTAATATGAGCTGCCAGGACAAAACTCACATACGCTCTGATTCTGTATAGCAATCATTTCATTTTTTATATACATTTTGTCTCTAAATAATTGTATTTTTTAAGGAAAAAAGCTTAAAAATGGAATTTATGTAAATTTACGCAAATTAAGCAAAAGGCATTAATTGTTTTTATTTCTAACTGTGTCCAATAATCTCATTACCCTTGAAAATATCAGGTTCAGCACTTAAATCACTTCAAATGGGTGCGCTAGCAGTTCCAAGACCTTTCTTTGGAGTATAACGCCTCTGTAAAACATTGAGCTATTGACCCCCTATTCATCGGATGTGCTGAAAATGTATTTTAGGACATTTCCGGAAGATTTCGCTGTAATTCTTTCCTTATCATTTCCTTGTGATTATTTCATTTCTTATATACATTTTGTCTCTAAATAATTGTATTTTTTTACAGGAAAAAAGCTTAAAAAATGGAATTTATGTAAATTTATGCAAATTAAGCAAAAGGCATTAATTGTTTTTATTTCTAAATGTGTCCAATAATCTCATTACCCTTGAAAATATCAGGTTCAGCACTTAAATCACTTCAAATGGAGAGTTTTATCCAATTTTTTGACAAAAGTCTAGAAGTTGGCGGTCATCTTGGATTTTGGCGGCCATTTTGAGTATTTCTTACTTGTGTGCTTGACACTCGAATCAAAATTGATCTATAGACAATTACCTTTACAATGGTACCAAAAATTAAACTTTTACATCAACTTGAACTGAAAATCAAAAATAACACATGCAAGGCCCCCCACTAATAGGGTAATGTACTGTACTTGGTACCATAATGAAATACACCATTTTACAAAGTATGTGGCATCAATGGTGATGACATTTCGGGCATGTTTCACAAGCCAATGACATTTAGGCGAGCAAGTTTGATGTGCCACAATATCTGCATCCTTTTGGATCTGTTTCAGAGGTTTTGGGATGCAGGTGGAGAGCCTGCATTCCTCTGAATAAGGTGGGCAATATTACCGTCAGGCTAATCCATCCGTGTGCATGCCATAACTATTAAACACACTTCACAGGGCACAAGCAGAGTAGCAACACAAGGCACACACATATGACTTGGGCAGGATGACACAGTTTTGCGAATTCACAAACTTGGCACTCCAATGGTGGGTATGCATGCATCACTGACCATTACCTCGCATACTTGACCACTATGGACACGGCCACTGCATCGCATAGATATTGCCGAAGGACAGACAATGGTCATTGTCCACATTTGAGCCCGTTTACACCGACTTTTGGGCCGGCCAAGGGCCGGCCTAAAAGTCAGTGTAAACGCACGCTGGCCCAAATGCGGTACCAAATTTGGACCCGCATTTGGACAAGCTCCGGAGGCTGTCTCGGGCCGGCCCTGGGCCGACCTATCCTTGGTGTAAACGCACGCTGGCCCAAATGCGGTACCAAATGCGAGTCCCGCTTCCTTTCCGCAGCGATCGTGACGTAATTGCGTAATGTTATGAGTGCTTATATCGTGCATGCTGTCTTGTCTTGTCTTGAAGGAGCAGAGAATTCTGTCCTGCAATGTCTCACAATGTTTCATCTCTGTAATTTTTTTTCCTCACTCCAGAAAATTTGTGCATAGGTAAGGATGGTGAGAAAAGTTCTGTGAAATTGCTTTTTGTTGGGTAGTGGCGGTGATGTGACGTTATTTGTGATTTGAATTATCCCAAAATCCATGCTCTGTGTCGGACAAAATAGTCATTACATCCCCAGGTATTCAGTTCACAGAATTGCATACGTACACAATACACATTTCCCGCTGGTGCGCTCCAATGAAATCATTGTTCACATGCAGAGCGCCGCTACCGTCAGAATATTTATATATAGGCCGGCCCAAATTCTTGATGTAAACGCACACCGAGTACCGCAATTTGGGCCGGCCTAAAAGTGGTCAGGCAGTGTAAACGGGGTCTTAGACCAATGGCTACCATTAACCCTTACTGCACTTTGGTTGCCAATAGGCATGCATGCTAGAGTTGGATTTTTTGTTTGTTTGTCGGGGAAACTAACCATCACTGAATAGATTTTATTCAATGCCCCTTAAAAAATTCATATTGTGTTAGCTTGGCCTTCCTGCAGAACTGAGACACTCTGCTACACCTGTGAGTGTAGGTCATGGGTTTGTTAAAGGGATGGTACAGTATTGGTGGAGATGAGAATTGGGCTTTAACTTTTTGCGAGATACCAAGAAAACACTTATGATATAGTACAGACCATACCATTTTAAGAGGAATTCAAAGTTTATTTGATGAAAATCAGGTTTGGAGTGACTGAAACATCCAGAAACAAAGTAAAACAAAGCGATCGTAATAAAGTGTGGGTCCCACACTTCATTAGAATCACTCTTTTTTGGATATCTCAGCCATTTCAAAACCAATTTTCATCAAATAAACGTTGAATTCCTCAAAGAATTACATGCTTTTTCATATTTTATAAGACGTTTCTCATTATCTCACCCCAAAAAAGTTAGAAACCTGAAATTAGGTCTCAACCAAAACTGTACTATCCCTTTTTAACTTTATCAATTCTAGGTCAAATTTGGATGGATTAGTAAATGCTGACAAAAAAGCAGGGCAGATCAAGCTATTGCCAAAGCACGTAGCTAGAGGGTAGTCAAGGTCTTTGATGCCAATGGGGGGGGGGGGGGGGGTGACTGCTCTAGACAGCTGCCTGCTAGGGTACATGTACGTCCACCTGATTTTATGCTGCGTTGTTCAACTGTATTCCAAGCTTGAATCGAGATGCAATGTATGAATGTATGAATCGAGTAATGCAGTTCTCTTGTATGAGGTCTGTACTCACAGCATCCTCACCCCACTCAGGGGCAGGGAGGTTGAGGGTGGGGGGACTGTTCTAATCCAGATGCTACTTCCTATGCAAATTTACAACCTTGTACTTTCATTGACAGAGCTTCAACCGTGAACATTCGCATGGAACAAGGCACAGCACACGCAAGTAATACACAAGAAATAGTGTGGCCTCCATAGCAGACCCTAAAATACCCAAATATTTCTACACTTTTACTTTGCCATGGTTTAATGAACAAAAAAGAAAGAAAGAAAGAAAGAAAACAATTCTAAAACTTTGGTGAATGAGCTGACCCAACACAGAACACTGACATAATACATGTAGACATATAGTGGTTTCATATTTACACAATACACTCTGGTAGTATTTAGGGCTATTTAGCTCAGAATTCAATAATAAACATGAAACTTTGTGAACAGCGCCAATTTAATAGGTACACTGTATTGCTTAATCCAGGTCATTGCATCTTCAGAGCATACAAGGGATAGAAAATTACAACACTCTCTAACAGGTAGAATTCATCATGTGCTCGGGTGAGGTGGGAGAGGGGATTGAAAAAAAAAAAAAACCCAACAAACACTACCTCTGCCTCCACTTGCTCCAGGTATGGACATTGTCAAAACTTGCAATTTTTCACATTTCCAAATAAGCTACCATTTCACACAATAGGGGCATTTAAAGGGGAAGGCTAGTAACTGATCAGTGGGAATCAGTGGAAATGCTGGGAGATGATTGTTCCAATCCTTATGGGATTCATTCAAGAGTTCACTGTATATCTATTGTTGTGTGAAAATGATTTGCTTCAGAATGGTCTCATATTCAAGTAATGTGCAGTTTAATGCTTCCAGGTTAGCGTCCCTGGTCAGTGACGGAGCATTAATCTGCACATTACTTGAATATGAGACCGTTCTGAAGCAAATCATTTTCACACAACAATAGATATACAATGAACTCTTGAATGAATCCCATAAGGATTGGAACAATCATCTCCCAGCATTTCCACTGATTCCCACTGATCAGTTACTAGCCTTCCCCTTTAAACAGCCACCGAAAAAATATAGCTTTTTGTATATATTATGTTCAACTACAAAAAAAAAAAAATAAAATGCCTCAGGCAAAACTCTGTGGCAGAGGCATAAAAAAAAATGAATGGACAAATTATCTCTAGCAGTAAAGTTTATGAAAACTCTGCCGTTTACTGTTTTTGTATTTTTATTATTATTTTTTTTCTAACCAGTGTCAATGCTCATTCCTGGCTTGCCAGATTTATTCTAGTTTTTGGTCATGTGACACCTGCCTTTAGCGGGGTAAATCTGCTCGCATGCCTACACTCAAAGATAGCTGCTAGTAAGACTTTGCATATGTGCACTACTTACCAAAACCTGATATTCCAGCTTTTCTCAAATGTGTGAACTTCCCCCAAAACAACAGAAAGTTTCTGTGTTTTTCCGAGAGTGTAAAAACTCTATTTTTTGTGCATGTTTTTTGCTTTTTTGGCTAGGTGAATGTCTCTAAGATCGGTATTTGAGGTGAAAGACATGTCCATTATGACTCTGTGTGTAGGTTTCCAATTTTTGCTGCTGGAAAATTATTATTACACGTTCACAATTCTATAATGCTACACAAATACAAACACACATATCGTACACACACACACATACCACCACCACCACACAAAGCCTTCAAGGAAACCCCAATAAAAGCATTAATTATGAATCAGTTACAGACAGGTAGCTTCTTAGCTCTTTTACTCGTTAGCTTTGATTGTGTAGGAAAACGGTGGGCATAGTCCCTCCCTTTAAATCATAATTTATTATTACTATGCTACTTATACACTCGAGACACTCCAGAAAAGAAACCCATTCTCATCAGCTTTTTATGCACAGCAAAAGGAAATCCTATTAAAGCCTTTGATGGGGAGATATGCCTCTGGCATTCACATACATCAAAACAGGCAAACCTTTTCAACTACAATGATAGGGTAATATATTGTTGCACTGAAAGGATTTCCTCATTACCATTAAATATGCAAGTTTGATTCTTGCTGCATATCTTATACTCAGACAAAGTTCAGATACTGGCTGGTTATTAAGTTCATTGCACAAAATCAGTTAAGGAATTCATAACACTTTTATACATGACATCTAATGTGAGTAAAAAACAAAAACTGTAATATTCTAAAGTGCATAGCCAATTCAAGAATTAACTCAACTCTTACAAAGGAAGATACTTTTGGAGATTCTACAAAAACAAACAAACAAACAAACCAACCAACCACAAACAGAACATGCACAGACAAACAAGTGTATGGACAGCAAAGAATGATATACAAGCAAAATTTGTTTATTCCACTTTATAAAATGCTCATGACTGTAAAAATTGTAATAGCATGACTCTATAATAAACCACAGAATAGTGGTTTCTGGGATGTGGCAGGCTAAAAAAAGGTGAAATGTTAAGTCAAGACACACTTAGGGTGTGTCTATATGCTCAATTTGCAGAGGCAGAATCAGCCTTTAGAAATGTGATAAAAAACACTCATCCAAAGGGCTGTTCATGAGGGGGTTCTGCAAAAATGCTTAATTTTTTTTTTTTTTTTTTTTTTTTTTTTTTTTTTTTTAGACCAAGAAAGAGCCTACTTCGTGAACATGCATTGATGAAAAACTAAAACCCTGACTGCAGCAAACTGTTCCGCGTATGTGATCTTGTGTTTATGCTTCCCAATTAAATGCGTGTTTAGGGAGAGACCTGCTGATCATAAAGCATGATTTGCATTGACGATGCCCCAGTGACTGTGATTAGAGAGAGTCACTGAGTGTAATTGCACCTTTTTACGCATTTTGAATCAGCGCATGGAAAAGTTTTGCTTTAAAAGTGAGTCTGGAAGCAACAATGGATAATGGCCCCCAAAAGTTAACCATATAAATGCAACCATACAAAGATTGACATGAAATCAACAACACACACAAAAGATAGAGAGTAGAAAAATGCTTAAATCTTTACTCACGTGGTCACTGGGAAATGCCTTTGACTCTATGATAATCTTGTGCCTCTTTGGGGTTGGTGAGTAGAAGGAAATCTGCAAAATTAAGGAAAACAAAAGAAAAAAAAATTGCATTGACAAAGGAAATCTAGACAAATCACAGATTATATCAGCTGTTAAAATATATCTGAGTTCACTATACAGAGCATACATGAAGACTACATGGTTACATTTTGTTATTCTGAAAAAAACTAGATATATCACTACGGCTACTGATATGCCTCCGCCATAATGCATGGTTCTCCTAATAGGTCTATAGTACAATGTCTTGACAATGTGTGATGACAGTTTCACACAAGTGGCAAAATATTAAAATGACAGGTTTGACACAAATGTGCTGAATGTTCACTTTCCTAGAACTAGGTTCAATTGGATGAATGATTAAAATGTCAGAGTGCAGGTATTTGGGGAACTGATGATTTTTAATTGACTTTTGACCCTTTTATAAGTTTATGCATTGAGTAATTTTCAAGGTATTGAGAAAAAGCATAATTTCAGTATCAAATGGGAAAATAGCATTATCTAAACCTGGCCTTTGACCTTTGACCTCACAGTTCCAAAGAGAATCACTGTTAGGTTGAACATGCATAAATATGTAAGTTTCATGATGATACCTTGAGTTACTTTCGAGATATGGAGGAAAAAGTGCAATTTAGCCCTTTCACTTGACCTTTTACCTTTTGACCTTTGACCTTTCGGCAAGAAACTTCCCCAAAAATATATATTGGGTAATACATGCCATACATCAAGTTAAAAAAAAAAACACCTTCAGGCATATTGCATTTTAAGGAAAGTACTGATATTTTGAGGAGTTGACCTTGACCTTTGACCCCCCTGACCTTTGACCCATGACCCCCAACTTCCCTACATAATCATTGCCCATCGGTACAAGCATATATACTAAGTTCCATGAAGATACCTTGAACCATTTGCGAGATATGGAGAAAAATATGAAATTTCAAATTTTTTTCACAAAATAACCTGTGACCTTTGACCTTTGACCCAGTGACCCTAAAATCCACACAAAGTATTATCCTCCAAGGATATACCCTCATACCAAGTTTGATGTAAAACCACCACACGGTTCTTGAGATATCGACAAAAACAAAACGGGACGGACGGACGTACGGACGGACGTACGGACGTACGGACGGACGGACGGACGGACGGACGACCCGAAAACATAATGCCTCCGGCCACTTCGTTGCGGAGGCATAAAAAAAAACAACTTCTTATTTCAAAGGTTATTTACTCTGAAAAAGAAGTAAGGTTCATAAATCTGAAAGTTCGTTGGAATGCAAGCTTTTGGATTAACAAGACTTGAGAATGACTATACATATTTCATTTTCATTTTGCGGCCTTTTTGACTTTGCTGTATGTAGTAGACATGTGTACACGTCTTTGGATGTTTAGTATATAATCAAATTAATGTATACTGAACAGTTGTCATGTACTCAAAAAAAAATAAAAAAAATAGGTTATTAAAAAATTAAGCCATTATCTATTGTTGACATTTTTTCCTCTATTCTTCTTCAGACCGGCCTAGAAAGGACATCGAAGACTTCTATACACAATCAAATAGCAACCACGAGATACAAAATGTTGCAGTTGGAAATATCCAACACGTGGACACCATAGGTGAGGTCTTCAATGCAGTATTTTTTGGAGGGAGGGGGGGGGGGGGCGTGAATTGATAGGTGACCACAAAAAGCAGGTGGATGCTATAGACAGGTGGTTTACTATAAAGACAGGTTTAAAAGAGTGGGGAAATATCTTTTAGAGCACCCAGAGAGAGCTGGGCTGGATTGCAGCCAGGGTTATGATTACGTTGATCTCTCATAATTAGCGGGACAACTACATGTATTATCGCCTCAAGATTGAGTGCACCATTGCCATGGCGAAAAAAACACAGAGGAAAATCTTTTAAAGCCAGCTGACGTACACCACAGAATACCACGCCATCTAGGCAAATCTTGGGTAGGGGGACGCGTACAACGTATGCCCTTGTTAATACCCGACCGCTCCCCGTTTACGCTGAGGCTCTCTAAAATCATCCCCAGAACAGATTAGGCAATGGAAAACAACATCAAAACGAATAATGACCTATTTGATTGTTACTAATTTGATTGTTACTAAACCTAAATCATATTTAGGTTTAGTAGTAACAATTAACCTAAATTATATTCTCATTATTCTGAATTTCAAGATTATTGACACACACCATTTGTTTTCCAAGTAATTCAGTGCCATATGGCACAACCAGCATTTATGACTAAAGTACCTTCATACTACCAGTAATAGTGAATTTCACATCATGTATCTATAGGCAAACCTATGTGGATACTAGGGTATACACAATTATTCAATTACACAATTCCAGAATTGTTTTTTCTTCCATCGGTACATGCTGATGTCTGGTTGCTACTTTTGCTTCTTGTTTTTTATTCTATTTTTTTTTTTTGTAAACTGTGTAGTTCACAATGGCTTGAAGTGTTTTCTTTTTTCTTTTTGTTGTTGCCTGCATTCTCGTAACATCTACTATGACATTTTGATTGTTTATTCAGTACAATAAAATGGTCTGCCCCAACCAGAAGAGGGTTGTTATGTGGCAAGTTCCTTGATGCAACGTTTCTAGTGTCATATGCAGGCTCAAGTGCTTTTGTTGGGATTCTCCGTGCAGAAAAGTGAAAAAACAAAAGAGAGAAATTTGACTGTGGTGCATTTTGACTGGGCTGCCTCTGCTTCTAAAACACAGTAGGCCTGTCTTCATCAGCCCAAAGTTTCAAAATTAGTGCACTGTTTTGCAGAACACTCCTTTCGAAACTAGCCCGCTGTCAAAATAACCCGCTATTTGTGCAGTGAAGACGCAAATAGCACGCTATTTGATCAGAAAATTTCCCCTAAAATCTTGGGCTAGTTCATGAAATAGCATGCTAATTCATGAACTGGCACGCTATTTGGGTTGCCTCTCCATCAGCGTGAAATTTTCTCAATGCCATGCTTCTGGTTGAACTGCGTTAGAGCCCACGCAGTTAGGGCACTGCGATCTGACTGCACAGAACTCTGTAGAGTTCTGTGGGAGTAACGATGCGAAGTACGCATGCGTCAACTTCGAGATAATTTGAGCTGGCTTTGAGCTGGCTTTGAGCTGATGAAAATTCACATTCGCAAAATTGTGATATTTTTCTAAACTACAAAAATAGCCGACTACATTGTAGTTTGAACTTCGGTCTGATGAAGACACGCCTAGTCACTCATTTGCAGTGCTACATTGTACATGTATATGTGCACGACCTTTTCTTTATTTGGGTAATGCCAGCTTGACCTTGACTCTCAAACTTTTCTTAGAGAGGGCATCAGGGACGGTAAGGGAGGCACCAAGGCCAAAATTAATGACCTAAAAATGATGTTTTGACTTTCAACAATACTAATTTGATTGGTGTTTTTTTTGCCTGGAAACAACAGGTACCACTGTTGTTTTATAATGTGATTCTGTACATATTGTACCTTTGGTATAAATTTACTTAGTAGGCTGCATGTATCTAAAAATTTTCGAAGGCAGAATGATGATCCTAAATGCATTTAAAGGCATTTTCGGGGGTTAGAAAAACGCAACCGTGTTTTGAAACGCGTTTGAGACCACAATCGTCTTTCCGTGAGTAGACAAATGCACTGTCATTTTGAAACGCATTTTATATCTCAAGGTCAACCTCAAGCTGTTTCCGGATGTGTTTTCTGCCCATTAGGCCAAGTAAAAAAAGAAACCAGTTTCTCGTCCTCGCGCGCATCGATTTTGGCCGCTGCATCGATTTTTTTACTATTTACTATTTTCAAAATGGCGCTGAAAATACCAAGAAATTCATAATTCTCGTCCCAGCCCGCTCCCCGCCGGCATCGATTTTCAGTTGCCGAATCGACTTTTTTTTTTATATTTACTATTTTTTCGGCCGCCGAAAAAAGAAATTGACAATAATATTCACCTACCAACGGTGATGTCTCATTTCTAATTACGCCTTGCGTCCTCTGCTTAGCTGTAGTACAGCTGTAGCTTCTGTAGTGCGTATGTAATAACGCATGCATTTCACACTGCTCCACAAAGCAGTCGAACTGTAGTTGGATGGGCGGGCCGCGGGCGGGCCTGGGCTGTGATGTACAGCGCACTCGGTACGTCGTGAACGCGATAGCGGCAACATTTTGCGAACAATCGCATTGTTCGTATTTTTCCCCGTTTCTCATATTTTAGGCGGATGAATTGTACTGTACAAATGCTTGTGAGGATCGTATGGAGTTTGTATACATTTTCCTGTCATTGTGACTATGTGCATGTGCGTTCAGTGTCGGAAGGTACGGTAATGCAGTGGCCGTGCCGCACCGTTTATTGGCAAAGTGTGCGTGTCTGTAGCTGTGTAGAGGCCCGTACACTCTGCTCTGTAACGTTGCATCTGACGGCGATGTATATTGTTATATTTTGAAGATAAAATGAATGCGCTTTTCCAGCAAATGTAGAATTATTAAATGGGTGTATCTACAAAATAAATAACTTTTCCACGGATTCTGGTTTGTCTCGTATTTCTGCGGGATACTTTTCTTTACGATGTAAATTCACGGACCCGGCCATGAGTCGAATCATCTGTAGTGTGGTATACAATCATTCATCATCCAAATGATGAGTGATTATCAAATGTCATTTTAGAACATGAAGAAACATCTTTAAATGTTTAATGCTATAATGCCATATCAGTATCATTTTGACATCCATCTGCAATTGTACAAGCCAGTTTCCAGTTGAATGTGCTACAATTGTACTGTGAAGAAATGCAGATACATACCAGCTGTGTGGACACAAAAAGTCACAAACACCAATGATAAATAAAGCAGTGTTTTGAATATTATGGAATTTATTTCAGTCGTACATTCTTCCCTTGACATCTGTAGTGGAAAGAAAAAGCAAATGTATTTCTGCATGCATGAAGTTTCATTTCAAGTATGGTGTTTGAAAATGCACAGAGTGCAGGCAAGACATACACTTGGGACCTGGTCTCTCATAACACAGCTACCAGAGTGATATTTCATTTCATAAATTGGATGTAGAAAATAGTAAAGCCCTCTCTCGTTACCTTTCTGAGAATTACCGGACGAGAAACACATATTACTTTCATTTTGACAATCCTCGAAAAAATAGTAAGATATCAAATAGTAAGGACCTCCCTCATCGCCTTGCTCAAAAAACCCGGACGAGAAACTACTTTCTTTTTTTACTTGGCCTTATTTGTGTGTGAATGATGAGGCATGTTTGGTGGTACACAGTTGACCTTTACTTCCCGGGTTGAACAACACAAAGCAGTTGCGCAGTGACAACACTCTAATCACCATTGTATGATGGTTAGCTAAATGCAGCACCCCAAGAATCGCATTTCAAACCACGTTTGCAAAGACCATTCCAAACGTGTTTTGAAACTTGATTCTCTCTCTCAAGCTTAGATAATCTAAACGCAGCCCAAATCTGCAGCCCTGCTTTCAAGCCAGCTAGCTAGATTGAGCTCAAAGCTGAACTGAAGCCAAACTTTGAGTTATCTTATGCATGCATCATTCAGCAGATCTACGAAAAGGCAGGGAAATTATGTATATTTTTTTCAAACAAATACCAGGATTTTCTAGTCACTTTTTAATACTAGAAACGATTCCAGGCCAGTAGTGGCCGTAAACTCTTCAACTTTCAGAGACCAGGCATCCTAGCCAGCTGGTGGGGCATCATATCACAGCCACACGCCTCATGGTCTCTGATCTGTGTCATTCTAGCACTGTGCTACACAGTGCCAATGTAAACCAGCAGAATTCATTCTATGCCATGGAGCACGTGTATGCCATAAGTTTTGCTTCTGACTAGATTCACATAAAAATTCTCGTTTCTCAGAAACACTGCTCCATGGGGAGCAGTTATTATAGACTTGAATCTTACTTTATCAAAGACAATTGAGTCTTGCATATTAAAATTTTATGTTCTATATTGCCATGTCTCATGTTTCCCCATCTTTCTTTTGTATCCATTGTATCTGCCTTCCTACCCTTTAGTTTCTTGCAGAGTTAGTAATCTTTACACCACATGTTCCCATTGATGTGAAATGAAATGTGACCCTGCATCACAAAACCAACAAAAAGTCGCCAGACATGGATTTTTAGTTATGGGCAGATTCTGAAAGAGCAGACTGAGCTTTGAAATAATGAATCAAGCTGTGCTTCCTGGGGACTATGTTTGGTTTGGTTTTCAATAAATTTGAATTGAACTGAATTGAAAATTGAATCACTAAAATGAACTGGACTTTACCAACCTTTCAAATAATAGATACAAAGTGAATATAATCTTGAGAAGTCTTTACTGAGGGGCTTTGAATTTTAGGGTCTATTCAAGTGTCATTATTCTCACCAAGTTGGGCACTGTGCAATGAATGCGACAAAAAGAAAAAAAGGAAAAAGAAAAGGATATAAAACTCAGTGATAACCACAATGAATGGATTATCGGATTAAACTGAAAGTTGTCACAATCATTACGTACATTTTATGATGGATACAAACTTTAAATACATTAGCACTATTCTTTCAAAAGTTATCAGAGTTGAAAGTGAACAGTAAGGGGTTTTTATTAAATGAACAGGGGTCTGTAAGACATACTAATCACATCATTCCAAAAAAATAATGTTCTGTAAAAACTGCTAAGAGCACAATTTCCCATTCATTTCATAAACCTAAAATTCACAATTACATAGAAGAAGAATTACTCTTCCAGAAAACAGAAACTAAAAATTGATTAGGTTCACAAATTTCACCTCATACTTTGAGTATTCATGCAAAATCAGGGTGTCCAACTTTTTGTTGGTTTTGTGATGCACGGTCACAAATGAACCCACTTTAAGTATAAATATTTTTTTGTTCCTTATACCGTATTCTCATTTTCCTTAGATGTGAGTGCGGTCCTGACAAAAACACACCAAAACAACAACTAATATTTATTATCTTGAGTTCGAGTAGGTCCATTTGTGGATTACACTCATATGTACCCAAGAAATAATACATGGTGTACTTTGAAACCACCCACCACTATTAATAAATTGCACACTTATTCTGTGGCAGTGTTGTAACTGGGACTTCTTCAAATAGGCCTCTCTTCATAATCGAAAATCATATCCTGAGAAGTATTAGAGGTCACTTTTACGCCATTTCTGAAATGAGGTGCCATTGCACCTCAGTGGATAAGACCATAGGCCATCAATCATGAGGTCAAAAATTTGAGTCTTCTTTGCAGCACTTCAGCAAAGGCACTGTGTCCTCATTGCAAAGTCTTTTGGAAGGGACTTGCAGCTAGTGCCCCAGTGGCTGCTTTAAGACTGGAGCCCCATTTTATGAGAGACTTTCAAACCAGACTTACTGTGACAATGTCAGGGCAATCTTTTTTTCTCCCTACCATCCACGCAAAATGTTGCTCAGATATTGTCGTGACACCTTTTGCCAAATTCTACCCTAGCCAGCTAGTGTAATTATGCGGAAGTTACCCCAACATTAACCCAAACATTACCCAGACAATAACGTGAATGCCCTTTTTGTTAAGACGCTCTCGCCGTAACATTCCAATGATACACTCCTGGATTCATGTATGCGCAATTGCCCAGACAGAATGACACACCCACAGTTGTACAACTGTAGCACCGATCAGGTGCATGTATCCACATTCCCTTCAGAAGTGAACAGGTAGGTTGTTATTACAAAAGGAAACCTACCCAGAAAAGGTTTTCTGGTTGTGTCTGTTAAAGGGGAAGGCTAGTAACTGATCAGTGGGAATCAGTGGAAATGCTGGGAGGTGATTGTTCCAATCCTTATGGGATTCATTCAAGAGTTCATTGTATATCTATTGTTGTGTGAAAATAATTTGCTTCAGAACGGTCTCATATTCAAGTAATGTGCAGATTAATGCTCCGTCACTGACCAGGGACGCTAACCTGGAAGCATTAAACTGCACATTACTTGAATATGAGACCATTCTGAAGCAAATCATTTTCACACAACAATAGATATACAATGAACTCTTGAATGAATCCCATAAGGATTGGAACAATCATCTCCCAGCATTTCCACTGATTCCCACTGATCAGTTACTAGCCTTCCCCTTTAAACCATGGAGCTACTATCTCTGTTGGTAGCTCCATGGTTAAACATTACCCCTCCCTCTCTCCTGCAGTTTTATTGCCTGGGGTGAGGAATTTTGTTCTCCGGATGTTGTCAGGGTGTAGTCTGTTAAAACAGGGTCTTACAGGAATCCAGTGCTCCCCCCAAAAAAGCCAAGCAAATACAAAACATAAGTTGATTCAATTCAACTCCATTCCAGAACAATACCACATTGGTGCAGTGGTCTATCAGGAAACAACAGTGTTAAATACAGCAATGTTCTTGAAAATCTCTACTTTAAGGAGAGAATTTCCTCAAAATCTGCACCAGGCTATCCCATTTCCCATTCGGACATTATCAGATGACCCCACAGGACATATGGCAGAAGGGAAATAAAACTTAGTCCAGGCGCATGGAGGTCAGATCATGGACAAAAACTCTGTGACACATGCACACAAGATCCACACATGTGGTGAGCTTTAGAACAACCGGCTCACAAGTGTCAATCTAGCACTGTGAAGCGGTCCAAGCGGTCCAAGTGTCATTGCTATCATGGAAAGTAACACCTTGCCGGATGGTTCTTCACCAGACCCAGAAAAAAAAAAACCCAAAACACCAAAGTAACACAACTATCACGGACCGCCAACAACTCACGACAGATATTGAGTACCTGGTACCTGTTAGCTAGAATTTGACTGATGAAAGCCTGTCTGTTACTAGTCATTATCAAATAAATTTCACTGCACATTTGTACTACTCTCAAGTTTTCAAGTCCCTTGACAGGTTAGTAGGGTACTTGAGCACCCACACAGACTATTTAAGGACTGATATGCAGGTATACATTATGGACACACACAGTGGTACACACCTACACACACATACACACACACAAAAAAAACCCACCAAAACACATGCACAAACACATAATATCTACTGATGGTATATGAACTTTACATGTATAAATTTATTTGTGATATGATTTATAGCGGTTGGTTGAACTACAGTATGGTCACTGTTTGCATTACATGTATACTGCACAGACATGCAATATCAAAATCGCAAATTGTTTTTTAGAAACCAAGGGTATATCCAATACACTGTACAAGTGCTTGAATTACATTTCAAATGTTGGATATTTTGCTATGCACTATTCTTCAATAAGTATTACACTCAAGTCAAGGCACATTTTATTTGCCCTCACGCAACGCTTGTTCATCTAAGCCTTTGTCTGGGTAAAATAAAACGGCACTTGGGATAATAAAATATGATACGCCACATCCTGAGTGATACAGTATTTAAAAGAATTAAGATCAATCACCAACTGTACAATTTATCTGAATCTTTTCATCTCTTTTCAAATTCCTTCTTTTTTTTTCTCTCAGCCTCAGATTTTACAGCATCGTTTTCAAATTTGATGCCATCATCAAAATAATGCACAATTGTTGCAGGTACCCCAAAACGCACATGCTTCTGGCATTTTAAGCATCATTGAAGGTGAACTCGGTGCAGTAGATCAACTTTCTATAATTTACATTCAATTGTGAAACCCTCTGGATATTAGCAAGTATGAAAATAATTGCAGGTTAGTCCATTCCAAAGCCCTCAACTTCCCTCAGAAACAGTGGCTCACCCTGAACTGCATCCAAACTCCCCACACAAAGGACAGGCCACCATCTACACAAATCGGGGTTCTTGGATGGCCCGGCATGTGACTGCAGCCATCCTGCCCAAACCCTGAGTCACATTGTGGAGCACTGCCATCTTTGGAAGTTCCCAGAAGGGCTTGAAGAACTTGCTAAACTAAGTGATGCTGCCTTGAACCAGATCTGCAGCTTGGATATTAATTATAAGGCTATATAACCGCCCTCCCTCCCCCTGGAGGTGCACGTCACGAGACCCAGGAGTCATACAGCTCACTGGTCATGCAGCCCATGAGTTCGCCACTAAACTAACAAGGCCCACGAGACCGACACATTAAGCCCCATGTTGTATCTGTTGAACTCATGGGCTGTTTTAAAGGGATCGTACAGCTTTGGTTGAGACCTAATTTCAGGATTCTAACAATTTTTGTGAGGTAATGAGAAACCTCATATGAAATATGAAAGAGCATGTAATTCTATAAGGAATTCAACGCTTATTTGAGGAAAATTGGTTTTGAAATGGCTGAGATATCCAAAAATGAGTGATTCTAATAAAGTGTGGGACCTACACTTTATTGTGATCACTTTGTTTTACTTTGTTTTTGGATGTTTCAGTCATTCCAAATGCGATTTTCATCAAATAAACTTTGAATTCCTCTTAAAATGGTATGCTCTGTACTATCATAAGTGTTTTCTTGTCATCTTGCAAAAAGTTAAAAGCCCAATTCTCATCTCCACCAATACTGTACCACCCCTTTAACCTAGTGTCAAACTCATGAGCTTTATTTGCCTAGTGTCAAACTCATGGGCTGTATGACTCGTGAGCTGTAAGACTCATGGACATCCTTTAAATGTCGGTCTTGTGGGCTGTATGACTCGTGGGTGTCGGTCTTGTGGGATGACGCCCTCCCCCTAGTACTGTATCATATGACAGAAGAAGTCCCTTCCATGCATCCATATATCAAGGTCTTTCACCTCTCTGCACCAGGAGGGTTACTGCTTGACAGACATGGCGCATTAACTCTTTATGTGCCATGGTGGAAACCCCCTGTGTGCCACGTTATTCTGAGACACGAAGATAGTCATGCTTAGAGAAAGAATTTTGTTTTTCCAATCTGTATAACTTCTACATATTTCTGTTAAGCTGGACATAATAGTGAGCAAAGTTAAAGAAGAATGCCAAACTTTGCTTCCATTTACAATGTTCTATTTTCAATTTTTCTTCTGAATTACCAGTTGCTACATTACTGTAAAGGAATGACTTTTGCACATAGAATAGTGACAGAAACTAAAGTGTACATGCATAATCTAGTTGGGAACACCGCTTGATAGTCATTCACCACATAGAATGCAAGCCGTATGTGAGAGGAACAAAAGCGCGAGAAACGCTTTGATTGTACCGCGGGATTAGCGATTTATCGATCGGTTTTGGCGGCTTTGTTTGTTGAGCAGAATATGCGAAGTTGGCACGCCGTCGACTGAGTCGGATGTGCGAACGTGGCACATAAAGAGTTAAACAACTCTATATCATTATATTATTATATATCATTAATTGATGTTGGAAGAAGTGGTATAAGCCTATATCCATCACAGAAAAAGTATCTCAAATGGATTGTATAGTATTGGTGGAGATGAGAATTGGGCTTATCTTTTTAAGTGTAATTCAAAGTTTATTAGATGAAAATGATCCTAATAAAAGGTGGGTCCCGCTTTTTATTAGGAATGCTCTTCTTCTTCTTTTTTTTTGGGGGGGGGGGATATCTCAGCAATTTTAAAAGCGATTTTCATCAAATAAACATAGAATCCCTCTCTTTCATATTTCATGAGAGGTCTCTCATTATCTCACAAAAAAATTTAGAAACATGAAGTTAGGTCTCAAACAAAACTATAAACTCCCTTTAATCATTGCATTTTTTTTTTACAAAGTGGATGCATATATATTCAAAACACCTCACTTAGCACTTCTTTTTGGTATTTTGCTCCTTAATCCCTATTTAAATGTCTGCATCTCTTTCACCTTTTTCTCAACATCTCACTCTTCCTTTGTTTCTCTCTCTCTCTCTCTTTTCTCCTCCTCACTGAGTATCTCTTGTACAAGGTTTGCCTTCATAAAAAATTATGATGCTGCTTTGATAATTATCACCACTTCTGGTGAAGCACCACTATCGCAATGAACGTGTAAAATTGCCATAATGAGAAAAAAGTATATTTTGTCTGAGGGGTATCAAATTTGGGATGTAAAATTTGATATCCTTTGAAATGTAATAGCACATACAATTACAAAGAGTAATAGACCCTTACATGTATGCACGCACCCCTCGTCTTCAATAAGACAATGCTATAGAGTGAGACACTGTATGGTTCCTTTTCCCTCAATTTCTTCTGCAGTAATCCCCCTCCCACCCTCATCATACCCTAACATCATGTGAACCATAGTCGCACTCACACATACAAAAAATGGGTTAACGAGTGTGCTTCAAAACTTGAGTTTTTTTGCAACCGTTCACACGCTCCAAACTAGCGGCTTAGCAAGCACACTCCGTATCAAGTTTATTGTTGTTTTTTTTGCAACCGTTCACACATACAGAAATAATCTGCTAATTGCTGATAGATGAATCGATAAAGCTCTTGTCCTTGTGCCTCACAGTGGTGTGGAGTTCATGCTATTGTGACGTGCACTTTGAATAATGGGATATAGAAACTCAAGTTTATTTGGTTGACAATGACAGTTCACACGTCAACGAGGGGCAAATTAGCACACTAATTCAGAAATAACAGCAAAGTTTCGTGGGTTTGCATCGCACTGCTGCTCACGGTAATTTGTGGGTTTTTTGTGTCCACATGTGCAAAAATCTCGGGTTTGATAGCGGGTTACAAATCTTGAGTTTTGTAACCCGCTAATTTGTGTACGTGTGCATGCCCCTCATCACTTCCATAAGGTAGTTGGGCAATGCCTTATAAGACAAAGCAGTTTTCACCTAATCTCATTTTCTGTGTCATTTTGCTTCAAACATCTGGCCTACTTCCTCAAATGTAGAGCAGCAGACTATTATCCCATGATTTCAAAACGCAGGACTACTTAATCATGCTTGGGATTAACATGCCACTTTACATTGAATTGATGGATATCTGAATTGCTGCCCATAAAGAATCTGATTTTAAGTTTCGGCGCGTCAAGCTCAAGTGCGGTCGCGTGAAACTGGGACACCCCGATGGATGAGCACCTTTTGGTTGAAGTCAGGTATCAAGTTTTACAGAGATATATCACTCATAATTCAACTCTTATCCATATGGTATTTATTCTTCACTTTTAATACTTGTAGTTTGACTTTCACCAAACGATGCCAATTAATGAATTCTCAGAATATCTGGACCCTAATGCACAGGCCTCGTGATCACACACTACTTGCCATAGTATCTAAAATACATATCAAAATGTAAATCCATGATGCTCAAAAAGAGTTCAAAGCAAATAAAACATGAGTCACATTTGGCTTTGATTGATTATTTTATTAAAAGTGATAGACTACTGCAAAAGAAAAAAAATTCAAGCAACTATTTTTTAAGGCTTTGGTTGGGTAAGATGAAATTTAGAAGTGTGTATTCAATTTGCAGATGGTCACAATAACTGAGCTAGCACTTCAAACCACTTCCATAGTGGTTTTGAGTTTTGGCAGCACATGTACTATTAAAAGTTAAAAGGTAATCGCTCTGCATTACGACAAAGAAAAACAAAAACCGAAGAAATTTATGAAGGAAACTACAAATAACAAAACAGTACCCATACAATAAACCTGTCGTGAGAACAAAGACATTTAAAAACAATATTATGCGCAACATTTTGGACAAAAATATGAAATTTCATGGAGCAAACGTAACACTAGCACTGCCATTTATAGTGCACACATCTCAGTCAGCGATGTTTTCTGCAAAATACTAGCATACTTCTTGTAAATCATGCATGATTTACATATGTACTAAAGATGTGAACCCTCAAAATGTCATATCCCTGCTCTCATGTTATAAAATGGGTTCAAGAACATAGCCAATAGGAAGCGCTGAAATGAGTCACGTGGGCTTTGATTACTTTAGTACCATTGCACTGCAGCACCAGTGCGCACTCAATCAGTTGGTACAAGTGCGTCGCGCGCTACTATACGCGCTGTCAATACCTGTAAACAACTTCTAGTTCGGGCTGCGTATGCCGGCCGGCCTTTTGTGTGCATAACATAATATGTGGCGTACGTATACAGTACTCTTATACGTACAGTGCGGGATTTTTGAGTGCGACGTGCTTGACTCGACTCTCTCGAGCGAGTGCTACATGTAGCTGACTGGACTATTGACCCACAAAGGTACGTGAAAATGCTGTTAGTTTTCGACCCATTTTATAAAACAAATGATGCACAGGATTATTTTGTGGCGTTAGTGGAGACGCATCACACTCTCGGGTATTTACAATGTAGTGCAACATGCACTCGGCTTCGCCTCGTGCATGTTTCACAATTGCAAATACCCGAGTGCCCTACGCCTACACTAACGCACTCTATCCTGTGCATCATTTGTATAATAACACACTCTCCATTCAAAGAGGCCATACACTGCGGCATAATGAGACAAAAATTTATGGGCTCCCACTTTTCCATCAGTTTCATGTCACATGAAATATGCAAAAGTTTCTACACGGGAAAAAATGTCCATTCTAACAGCAGTTGTTGTTGAGATATGGATAGATAGATAGATAGATAGATAGATAGATAGATAGATAGATAGATAGATGGATAGATAGATAGATAGATGGATAGATAGATAGATAGATAGATAGATAGATAGATAAATATAGATAGATAGATAGATAGATAGATAGATAGATAGATAGATAGATGAATAGATAGATAAATATAGATAGATAGACAGATAGATAGGAAGAAAGATACATATGTAGATAGGTAGATAGAGAGGCAAATTGAGAAAAATAAGAGAGCAAAAAGAAAAATGATTGACATACCAGCAATAGATGGAGGTTGACAGTCAATCCGTTCATAATGGCGACTTCATCAGGCAAGGCACCTAGGATGAATAGACCAAAGAGAAACAAGAGAAGATTTGTGTATGCTGTCAATGGTCATGCTCAAACTACACAAAACTTCACATAGTCTTCATACTTCCCCAAAACTTCCCAAAATTTGAGCACGCCGTCACACTACAGACAAATTCATATAGATACGCACCCGTTGTTTTAGTGATGCAAAACTACCCACACTTTCAGTCTCCAACCCACGTGCTCCATATAGGCTAACACAACATGCCCTCCTTGATTATAAAATGTGTTCGCGGAACAGTGTACAAAAGAATACACAATGTGCATAAACATAAGGAGATGAATGTAATCATGTGACAAACTTCTTGAAGTTTCAGTCACGCACAGTCACACTATACAAAACTTTGTGTGCATGCAACGGTGTACCTGTACATGTATTATGTACACTGTACATCACTACTGTCTTAATCTGTCATAGATTGTGATGGCTAGCAGCAATGCCACAATCTAGAAATGCACCCCCACTGAAGGTGAGTGAACAGGCCAGAGACTGTGTCAATCCTCCTAACATGTTCACATTGTTGAAGCTGTTGCATTACGATCACTTTTGAGGAGCTGAATGCGCTTTAAACTCCCAACCCAACCACTACTGCACAGCTCCCCCCCCCCCCCCCCACTCTCCCCTCAATCCCCTTCCAAGTTCCATCGACACTCACCCACAATGGTGGCCATGTCCTTTATCAGCACTTCGTCGCAGTGAGCCCACGGCAACTGGCCAGTGAAATGCCCGTGGACACCGCTGAGAAATGTAACAAAATGTGTAACAGAAAGCATGCAATCAGAACAAATCATGACATCAGAATTTGAATACAGGGGCATCGGAAATCTTTGTGTTTTTTTTTTTTTTATTCCTATTATAATGTTAAAAATTAGGATAGAATGGGTATTACAGAGGAGGACACACACATACCGTACATGTACGTAGTTCGATGAGAGACTCTTCACTAAACCCATTGAGGATGAGTCCCAAGTATACTCAGGCAAGTGTCTATAGAAAATGCATGTTGTACATAGCAAAATCAGCCTCTCCTCAAGAGGTTAAATTGCAATCATGGTCTATTGACTTGTGGTGCATGAAGTCAGAATATCAATAGACCAGTTCTAAATTTGTATTTAAATTCTATTCAAGTTATTTTGTTCACAAAAGTTGCCTGTAACAACCATAAAGCTTGCAGAGGCTTGCCCTACCTAGCAACAGCTAAGTGAACTCCTGACCATGTGTTGACTTAAAGGGAGGGAGCAGGCAAATGAAATGCTTTGTTACTAGGGTGGGAGAAAAGAAACATCCATTGTCTTAAACCCACTGAGTTTAAGAATGTCCGGCTATAATTATTTGTTGTTGATATTTCCTAATGAAGCTTATAAAGTAAATTAATATATTTTGTGTAATAATTGGTATGAACTGTTTATCATTTTCATATGATGCTGTATAGTTGTTATGTTCTTATGTAATGTAACCGGCATTTGTTACTGTTAAAATGTTCATACAATGTATGTTGTTTGATATAATTGATATGTTTTTCAATGTGATGCATTATAATTTAGCCTTCGGGCTACTACTTTGCATGTTAGTTTCAATAAACCATTATCAAATCAAATCAAATTTGACTGCAGCTGAATAACAATAACATGCTATAAAATAAATCTAACAATCTGAGAGAGCGACCATGATTTAAAAAGTTATTTCAAAAACTTCTGAGTGATATCGACATCATGCAGCACACTGAAAAAACTATGCCGAATTCACATGAATAGACTGAGTTTAAGGCCCTGTAGTACTTTTAACCCGTTGAGACTGAGTCCCGAGTATACTCAGGCAGGTGTCTATGGGAAATGCGTGTTGTAGCAAAATCAGTCCGTCCTCAACGGGTTAATACATGTGTACATCAATTTTGGTGCATTTTCCCGTGCATATATGGCCCATTTGTGGCGATTTGGCGTCTAAAATCAGATCAGATGCAGTGAAGCCCAATGTGATGCTCGTATGCGCTTCATGGTTTGTCTGATACCTTAGGTTTGTGCCCTCACGATGGAACTTCCTAATGCTTCATCAAACCAGGCAGGCAGCATTAGAATGTGAATGTGGTGAGACATTTAGGCAAATTATCCATTATGGACCAAGGAAAGAAAAAGTTGCCCATTCATATCACCCGAAAAATTGAATACCAAGTAATAAGATTTGTGTGTGTGTGTGTGTGTATGTGACAGAAAAGAAATTAAATGGAGCATGGCTTCTAGTCAAGAAATGTGCAGATGGGCCCCAAATCCAGTCCTAACTCTAAAGAAGTCCAGCCTCCAAAGGGGGTCACCAATGGATTTACCATGATATGAACAGACTTACTGGTACCGTACACTTTGAACACATACGTACATTTGCACATATTGGGTTAACTCAGAGCATTTCTGGTTTTATACAAGATTTTGTTTGTTTGTTGTCAAAATTCTCTAATTTGGGGGCTCCGGGGTCCAATATTATGGATAGGAGGTGGGGGGAGGGGGGGGGGGGGGGGGGAGACATGGGATGCCCACTTGCACAATACATTAACATACCAATTACCATTCCATTCTGAATGCATTTGTAGCGGTTTCGCCTCTAAACCACAATGACTTTAGACACTCGTTTTTATATTCAGGTATTCAATTGCACACAGTGGGACTCTAGTTTTAAATAACATTTTTTGATATTTTTTTTCAGCGAAAGAATGGATACTTGTAGCTCAACCACCTCACATTCTTTACAAGACAAGATTTTAACTGTTAGATTTGAAACTCTTATTTTCCCTCCCCATTCTCTTTACAAATTCTTTCATTTACTTCAGTTATATGTCACACAATGACACCCATGCAAAAAGCCTTCTATTAAGTTTGGTGACAAATTTGCCCATGGATGAGTTTTCAAGAAGATGGAAATGTGATAATTGGCACCTATTGTATTTAATCCCCTAACCCCACAGGAAAGTACAAGGGGGCCACCCTTGGATCCGGCATAAGCAAACTTGAAACTGCAGTCACTGATAAATGTTCCTGCTGGTCATACAAACTCACTCTAGTATGTAAGTCATGGGAATAATTATTGCAGGAACGGATCACAGAAATGCCAAGATCTCTTCCCCCTAATACCGATATTAATTTAGAGCTAACAACCACATTAAATGGTTTATCCGGATGATCTGAGCGAGCAATCACGCAAGAAGATAAGTTCAAAGCAAATTTAACATATTTCTGCGCAATGATATTGACACGCATACTGCACATGAAGGAAATTTAAAACTTTGGCGAACCGCATGAACAGACAAGAGTTTCACTAGCCTGGAGAGGCTTTCCATAACATTTTTGTTCAATTTCCTAAAGGTCTGGCCTCTAAACCATAATGGAAGCAGTGGAGCCCCACGTTAACTCTTGGTTGCACTTCATGGACATGAAGTCTAGGTTTGTTCTCTTGTATGGGAGTGTAACCGACAGTTTAAGTTTGGCCATGACTATGAATTGCTGTACATTTATCTAAGTGTTTTTAATTGGTTTAATTTCCAAAAATTTCATCAGATGGATGAGCACTTAAAGTTCACTGGAAACATAGTGAGGCATTTCAGCATTTCATTATTGGTCAAGAAAATGAGAGTTTGCTTTTCATGTAACTTGAAAAATATGACAAAATATTTTTTATCCACATTCTTTACAAGACAAGATTTTAACTGTTTGAAGATTTGAAACTCTTATTTTCCCTCCCCATCCTTACAAATTCTTTCATTTACTTTGCAGTTTTATGTCACACAATGCCACCCATGCGATGAAGCCTTCTATTAAGTTTGGTGACAAATTTGCCCATGGATGTGTTTTCAAGAAGATGGAAATGTGATAATTGGCACCTATTGTATTTGATCCCCTAACCCCACAGGAAAGTACAAGGGGACCACCCCTGGATCCGGCGTGAGCAAACTTGAAACTGCAGTCACTAATAAATGTTCCTGCTGGTCATACATGTACAAACTCACTCTAGTATGTAAGTCATGGGAATAATTGCTGAAACGGATCACAAAAATGTCAAGATCTCTCCCTCTAAGGGATACCGATATTAAGTTTAATAGAGCTAACAACCACATTAAATGGTTTATCCTGATGATCTGAGCGATCAATCATGCAAAAAGAGAAGTTCAAAGCAAATTTCACATATTTCTGTGAAATGATATTGACACGCATACTGCACATGAAGGAAATTTAAAACTTTGGCAAACCGCATGAATAGGCAGAGTTTTACTAGCCTGGAGGGGCTTTCCATCAATGATTTTTGCTCATTTTTTTAGAGGTTTGGTCCTCTAAACCATAACGGAGGCAGTGGAGCCCTAGGTTAACTCTTGGTTACTCTTCATGGACAACATGAAGTCTAGGTTTGTTCTCTTGCATGGGAGTGTAACCGACAGTTGTAAGTTTGGCCATGACTATGAATTGCTGTACATTAATATCAAAGTGTTTATAATTGGTTAAATTTCCTAAAATTTCATCAGCTGGATGAGCACTTATAGTTCACTGCGAACATAGTGAGGCATTTCAGCATTTCATTATTGGTCAAGAAAATGAGAGTTTGCTTTTCATGTAACTTGGAAAATATGACAAAATAATTTTTCCACATTCTTTGCAAGACAAGATTTTAACCGTTAGATTTGAAACTCTTATTTTCCCTCCCTATCCTCTTTACAAATTCTTTCATTTATTTCAGTTATATGTTACACAATGCCACCCATGCGATAACGCCTTCTATTAAGTTTGGTGACAAATTTGCCCATGGATGTGTTTTCAAGAAGATGGAAATGTGATAATTGGCACCTATTGTATTTGATCCCCTAACCCCACAGGAAAGTACAAGGGGACCACCCCTGGATCCGGCGTGAGCAAACTTGAAACTGCAGTCACTAATAAATGTTCCTGCTGGTCATACATGTACAAACTCACTCTAGTATGTAAGTCATGGGAATAATTGCTGAAACGGATCACAAAAATGTCAAGATCTCTCCCTCTAAGGGATACCGATATTACTGTAAGTTTAATAGAGCTAACAACCACATTAAATGGTTTATCCTGATGATCTGAGCGATCAATCATGCAAAAAGAGAAGTTCAAAGCAAATGTAACATATTTCTGCACAATGACATTGACACGCATACTGCACACCAAGGAAATATAAAACTTTGCCAAACTGCATGAATACAACAGAGTTTTACTAGCCTGGAGGGATTTTCCATTGTTTTTTATTCAATCTCACAAAGGTCTGGCCTCTAAACCATAATGGAGGCAGTGGAGCCCCACGTTAACTCTTGGTTGCACTTTATGGACATGACGTATAGGTTTGTTCTCCTGTATGGGAGCGTAACCGACAGTTTAAGTTTGGCCATGACTATGAATTGCTATACATCTATCAAAGTGCTAATTGGTTGAATTTCCTAAAATTTCATCAGATGGATGAGGACTTAACTGAACATAGTAAGGCATTTCAAAACTCCATTATGGGTCAAGAAAAAGAGAGTTTGCTTTTTATGTAACTTGGAAAATATGAAAAAATAATTTTCCCACATTCTTTGCAAGACAAGATTTTAACTGTTAGATTTGAAACTCTTATTTTCCCTCCCTATCCTCTTTTTGAATTCTTTCATTTACTTCAGTTTAATATACACTTGTATGTCACACAATGCCACCCACGCAATAGCGCCTTCTAAAGTTTGGTGACAAATTTGCCCATGGATGTGTTTTCAAGAAGATGAAAATGTTATAATTGGCACCTACTGTATTTGATCCCCTAACCCCACAGGAAAGTACAAGGGGGCCACCCTTGGATCCGGCGTGAGCAAACTTGAAACTGCAGTCACTGATAAATGTTCCTGCTGGTCATACAAACTCACTCTAGTATGAAAGTCATAGGAATAATTGCTGAAACAGATCACAGAAATGTCAAGATCTCTTCCCCCTAATACCGATATTAAGCTAGAGCTAACAACCACACTAAATGGTTTATCCGGATGATCTGAGCGATCAATCATGCAAGAAGAGAAGTTCAAAGCAAATTTCACATTTCTGCACAATGATATTTGACACGCATACTGCACATGGAAGGAAATTCCAAACTTTGCCGAACCGCATGAATAGACAAGAGTTTCACTAGCCTGGAGAGGCTTTCCATTAATTTTTGCTCAATTTCCAAAGGTCTGGCCTCTAAACCATAATGGAGGCAGTGGAGCCCCACGTTAACTCTTGGTTGCATTTCATGGACATAAAGGATAGGTTTGTTCTCTTGTATGGGAGCGTAACCGACAGTTGTAAGTCCGGCCATGACCATGAATTGCTGTACATTATCAATTCAGTGCTAATTGGTTAAATTTCCTAAAATTTCATCAGATGGATGAGCACTTTAAGAGTTCACTGCGAACTTAGTGAGGCATTTCATTACTCAATTATGGGTCAAGAAAAAGAGAGTTTGCTTTTCATGCAACTTGAAAAATATGAGAAAATATTTTTTTTTCCACATTCTTTACAAGACAAGGTTTTTCAGTGTTAGATTTGAAACTCTTATTTTCCCTCCCTATCCTCTTTACAAATTCTTTCATTTACTTCAGTTATACATGTATGTTAAACAATGCCACCCACGTGGTAAAGCCTGCTATTAAGTTTGGTGACAAATTTGCCCATGGATGTGTTTTCAAGCAGACAAAAATGTGATAATTTGCACCTATTGTATTTGATCCCCTAACCCCACAGGAAAGTACAAGGAAGCCACCCCTGGATCTGGCGTGAACAAACTTGAAACTGCAGTCACTAATAAATGTTCCTGCTGGTCATACATGTACAAACTCACTCTAGTATGAAAGTCATGGGAATAATTATTGCAGAAATGAATCACAAAAATTTTAAGATCTCTTCACTCTTTTACCAATATCAAGTTAGAGCTAACAACCACATTAAATGGTTCATCCCAACAATCTGAGTAATCAATCACGCAAAAAGAGAAGTTCCAGCAAATTTCACGTCATACTTCTGCGCAATGATATTGACATGCACACTGCACACAAAGGAAATATAAAACTTTGCCAAAACTAGCCTGGAGGGGTTTTCCATTGATTTTTGCTCAATTTCATAAAGGTCTGGCCTCTAAACCATAATGGAGGCAGTGAAGCCCCAGGTTAACTCTTGGCTGCACTTCAGGGACATGAAGTCTAGGTTTGTTCTCTTGTATGGGAGCGTAACCAACAGTTGTAAGTCCGGCCATGACCATGAATTGCTGTACATCTATCAAAGTGCTAATTGGCTGAATTTCCTAAAATTTCATCAGATGGATGAGCACTTTTAGAGTTCACTGCGAACATAGTAAGGCATTTCAGCACTCCATTACGAGTCAAGAAATAGAGAGTTTGCTTTTCATCTACAAACTCAAAAAATAAGACAAAATAATGTGTGTGTTTTTTTTCCATAATGGAAAAGAATATTAATTCCAGCTTGGCTTTCAGCTTGTCTGCTAAGGTTGTAAAGCAACATATTTTGCAGCATGAAAGTTTCACAAATTGGAGCTGACGGCCATTTTCATGGCATGATTTTTTTTTTGTGTGTGTGTGTGAATTGTCACTGACATTAGTTGACACTAGTTGGCCCAAACCAAATTCACAAAGGTAGTTTGAATTTTCAACTTCAAGCTCATGGATTATGCAAATTTCATGTGAGAAAATCTGCATGACTCATTGGTTAATAGACATTCAAAAATGAATCTGCACTGATACCTGTATGTGAACGGTTCAATTATTTCACGCTTGTTTCAGTCAACAGACTATGGACTATGGACTATGGATTTGACTAAAAACTCCCTTTGTGAAATCATTCCACAAAGTCTAGACATTATCTTGAAATGAGGTACACTGTACTAACAGGGAAAGCTACATAGTACTGACATAATCCCAAAGCTTGTTTTTTAATATAAATACAGACATGAGTACATGTTTGAGGTGCATTTCAACCCCTTGCCTGCTACAGGAGGGTTATAGTGAAATTTTCTTACATTACACTAAGGAAAATTTGTGGAATTTTGTACTTGTTCTCTTTCTATTGTTCAATCACTGTGACACGTAAAACTATTTTTTGAATAGCCTCGTTTTATATACAGCAAAAACGGCTCATCAAGAAACCAGGAAAGGTCATACCATTTGAAAGGAAGTTCACAGCATGTAATTTGCCATTATGTCAGAAAAACAGGAATTTCAATCTTCTGAAAAATGATGCCAATTTATGATTCAAATGTACGTCTTGGATTAACAGGCTGTTAACCCGTTGAGGACGGTTTGATTTTGCTACAACACGCATTTCCCATAGACACTTGCCCCTGTATACTTGGGACTCATCCTCAACGGCTTAAAAACTTTTCAAACTAGACATTAAAACAAACAGACATTACAGGCTCAAATGACTGAGATTTTTTTTTTCTTTTTAACCTAGCACTTTAAATGATTTACAGTACAATATCAAACCAGAAAGTAAAGGGTTAAAGGAGACCTCCGGATGATTTTCAGACCTTTACATTTAAACATTTAAACAACTATAAATTAGTTATACCAAGTACAGAGTTTCAGAATTTATATTGATTGCGTGGAAGAATAAGAATGTTTTCAAAATTTACAATAAAAATTGCAATGAACAAGGATGATGACATGGCAGGGTCACCATAGAAATGCATGAGTCGGGGCTCAAGGAAGCAGCACAAAAGAAGAAGGCATGCATACCAGTACATATTATTACACAGGTGAACTTGTTAAGTAGGTGGTAGTGTATGCAATTACACTGCTACATATCTGAAATATGTGAGGCTGTTCAGTGTAATTTGTTTAAGATTTTTCAGAGTATCGTTTCTCTGTTCAAGGACCACAGTAAATTCCACAAATCTATAAATGGAGCTGTCGATTTATGTACTAATGATGTGAAATTATGAAAATTGTAGGGAATGCCCCTCTAATGGTACAACTCACTGATCTCTATAGGAAATACCTAGATATTTTATTGACTGGTTGTTTTGAAGCCACTGTGCTGCCATTTTACCACACATATCACCATTCATTGTATACGGAGCTAGCAATGTCACAAGTTTTCTTGGTGTCAATATCTGCTGGAAAAATGCGTAGATGTCTGCATACAAGAGTGTATGTGGCAGCTCACATACAAGCTGCTTTTTAACCAGTTGAGGATGGTTTGATTTTGCTACAACATGCATTTTCCATAGATTGTGCTTGCCAAAGTATAATCAGGACTCGTCCTAAACAGGTTAAACTGTTTATAAACAGCTTGAATGGGCCAATGTGACATCCAGATATTTACTATAAAGATCAGTGGGTACCATGCCCCCTTAAAAAAAGGGGAGTGGGGTGGTCTCTTTGTGACTATGATAACTCACTGCTGTCCCCATTTCTCCAGCTCAGTATCCAAGTAATGGCGGACATTCCTTGGCTGGAGTCCAAGAGAATTCCCGCAGAAGTAGATGCACTCATCGTCCGGCTTGACCAGGGACAGGTCAACTGTGTTCAAAAGCAAGGACAATCATAAAACTTGACCAGTGATGAATGTATTCAGTCAAGGAACAATGTTAACACTATCAATGGACCAAATCACACACCAGAATTATGACTCTGTTGTTTTTTTTTTTTTTTTTTTGGATCGCAATGCAGAAATCAATCGAATTTGCCACTGTTCATATATGTCAGCATAAAAAGTAACTTTGTAGCTACAATTGGACCAAAAAGTGAATTGCTCCTGATCCTAACACAGTGTGCACATTGCAATACAACCCCCCCCCCCCCCCCCCCCCGCGGGAAAAAAAAAAAAAAAAAAAAAAAGTTTTGCTACATGATCAAAAGCTCAGGCCCCTTTTTGACTCAATCACACTTCACTGGATTGCAATCATGGAATTCAAAGCAGTATTTAGTAACTTTTTTTTTTTTCTGCAAACTTTCAAAAAAGCTCTGGTTGGCTTCACAAGCAATGACCGATTCTTACCGGATGGAAGATCCTTCATCTTCGGGTAGACAAAATCTTCTCTGAGCGACGCCAATGGATCCTCTTTGTCCATTTTCTCTGCAAATTCACAACTGGTGAGCTCACAGCCAAACTGCTTCGCCTTCTCTCTCAGGTCGTCCATGGGCACAGCCCGAGCGTGGCCGTTGGTCTTGGCTGGCTTTTTCGACGGGACGGCCTGATCCGTTCCATTCGTGGTGGCGCTCTCAAGGTTGCACTTACGTTTCTCGGCCATGGCAAAAAGAGATGTCAGATGTCACCTGCAAACTATTTAAATTGTACACCATGGAGGTGAATCATAATAGATGCTTCAAAAATCAACTGAACTTCCATTCAAGAACATTTATCAAGGATTAAAATGGCAGCAGCCCACTCACACTGGGCCATCTACCAGATACAATTCAAATAAAGTTCCGCCAGTTTCAACAGCTAAAAAAAAATATTTTTAACTTAGCTGTTTTTAACTTCTACTGTCCTAACGTTAGTAGTACTCCTACTGTAACTCTAGAGAGAGAGAGAAAAAAAAAATCTAGACTATTGTTGTTCAGTAACTCTGGGAGTGAGGATCACAATAATTGATATGTTTCACAAACTTTGCTCTAGAAAACAATTATGAACACGCACAATGAACACTAAATAGTTCAATCAATTTCTTTACTTAAGAGGGGTGTATATTCAAACTCTATCAAAACTCCTAGAGTTTGGCACTAAAGAAAGTACTGTACACTACTCACTAGCGCCTAGACAAGAGTTCTAATCTAAGTGAGACAGCCACAGATTTCAACTTAATAGATCCTAAAGACATTTTGCACTTCAAATTTAAGTCAAGTGTTCATGTTGACTGTTGTATTAAAGACAAGTATGCTATGAATGGATCATGATCTGAATTTTTTTTTTTCTGAATCTCACTGTAGCAGCACTATTCCCACACAAATTCTGCAAAATTTGGGAAGTATTTGTCTTTATTCTTTCTTTTTAACGAATCTAATACGTATGTTGTGAAAAGACAAGCCATCACGTCGCTTTTGCTGGTGTAACGTTAGCTGGTTTACCAGCTAGCACGTAGCAGCTCTGTTTACCTGATTCGTTGGTAGCAGTATCGTGACAAGGAGGCAGCCAGCAGCGTGCAACGAGGAAGGACTAGCGGCAACAGAGGGTTATCTCCGGACTGGGAACGGAGTGGAGCGATCCAAAAAAGGAGGCGTTGATCGGGAATAACAAATTCGTTCTCAGCAGACCCGAAGCGAGGATTTGATAATCCGGTCCCTCTGATCTGAATCAAATAGTAATGGGCGGATGAATGCAGGGTGCGATTATAAACATCACCCTCACATATTGGGAGAAACTAGACGTCCCAACAGGTAGCCGGCGATCACCAGGTACCGGATGGATAGGTAGCCATGCATGTGCCAGAGAACCTACCTGTGACCACTGCTTACGATCTTATGGCCACCTAGTCGTCCTGCGGTCGAGGATATGTCGACATCGACGCGACAACCATGTAGCTAGTAGAGCAAACCTCAACGCATTGCATGCAACACTGCACAGCGCGGGTAGTAGCGTGGGGGTGGTACGTAAGGCCTTGCTTATGGGGTGCCAAGTATCGCATGGTCTATTTCGTTACAAAATCAGTCATCTCGTTACCAAAAAAAAAAAATGATAATATTTCCTCAGGAAATATATTTTCAACATATTTTTTTTAAATAAAATGACTGATTTTGTGACAAAAATACCGCCACTTTGTAACAAAATGACCGATTTTTTTTAACGAAATAGACCGTGCAACACTTGGCGTACTATACTTCCTACATACTACGTAAGTAGTAGCAAAAGTGATATGCGATAGACCAAAGAGGTTATGAGCCTCTTTGTATGAGACGCACGACGCGAACTTGGACAGGTGGACGCAAAGAGGTTCTATGTAAACCTCTTTGGGTGGACGCCATTCGCAGCGTCTTTTACCAGTGATGTTTCTCGGTAGGGTGAGGGTGGGGTTGTTATTCTCAATAATTTCATGTCAAAAACAAAACAAACCAAAACTCGATCTCTTTTGAACAGTTTTGTACATAGTTCAGAGGGATACTGAGTACTCTTAGGTAATGACAATGACAAAAATTCTCGTCTGTTTGAGCATTAATATTCATTGATTTATGAAAACATGGGGACATTTTGAAGCATCTATAACTTTCTTATTCAACGTCAGATTTTGGAAAAGTTTTATCATTCCGTTCATCGTTTTACTTTATTTGCAAAAACTAATCATTTCATTCATGGACTCGGGTTTGGAAAGTGTCCACCATCGTGATTGCTCTTACAAGTTTCTCGGTTACTGTTTTGGCTTACTGCCACACCTAGAGTTTGAACCATGTGTATGCGTCTGAATATGGGTGCGGATATAGGTATAAATAGGTACAATATAACAAGAGAGACTTTCAAATTCATTTCACGAATGATTGTTAAATGTTTCCTAGGGGCAACATGTGTGGGTTCACATGCCTACGGGCAATAGTAAATGTATTTACTTTTGTGTGCCCTGACCGTCATGTAGTCTCCATTCATTTCATTTTCATTTTGTGTAACGTGTACAGTACAGTGTATCCTTTGAAATGTTCATTCTGGTTTTTGTTTCATGTTTGTAATGTTAATGATATGTATCGTGTTTACCTGGTCGAATAAATAATAATAATAATAATAATAATAATAATAATAATAATAATGAACTCTCTTGTTAGCGTGTATTATGAGCAAAAAGTATATGTCATATTATGACTTTCATGAAAATGACCCCAGATCAGTTAAGTATAGTGCACGGTTGTATGGATGATGTTCTATTTGATGAGAAGGATCTTGAACTTCATTCGTGCGGGGATTAACAGTCAGTGTAAATGGCGGATGACAGGGATGGTGTGATTGTACGTCACATATTGGGCCAATTGAGAGTAGCCGTATGTAGTTTTGTAAATTCAATTGTCACTGTATGTTATAGAGTAGGGAATAAATCAGGGCCGGCGGAGCGTTTTCAAAAGTGGGGGGGGGGGCACTTCCGGGTTTGATGAGCTAACAAGAAAAAAAAAAAAAGGTCGGGGGCCCATAAAAATGATGACACCTTATGTATTCCTTTTATGGTGCACAAAAAGTGTGTGTGGGGGGGGGGGGGACGAGCCCCCACGGCCCCCACGGTTCCGGCGGCCATAAATAACCCCACGGATAATGAAAAATTAATGATTGAAATAATGGCGGTGACGATAATGATGAAGTGATTATAACAACGACAATAATTAAACTGATTATGATGATGACAATCGTCATCATCATCACCATCACCATCATCATCATCACCATCACCATCATCATCATCATCAAAACGGATCAAAGTGAGTTTCCCTTATAATCATGAAGTTCACCCCGCCCCCCCCGCCCCCCCCCCCCGAAAAGAAGAATTAAAGGCGGCGTAAAGAGCTGTGACAATAATAGTTGTGCCAATTCAGCAGCGCAGCAATTACTTTTGGGAAGAAATTGTTGTTGTAGAATTCATGTCCAAAAAAAACAAAACAAAACATGATTATTGCACTACATGACGTACAAACCAGTGGGGAAAGCTGGGATATATATAGGTTTTACTGAATATCGCCTTGATTAATCTGCACTTTATACTTAAATTGGACCAATGTTTCTGACCCGCCATGTACAAATTTCATAAATCTTTTAGATGATGATGATGATGATTCTCGAACAACTACTCGATATGTCGAAGTAAATCCAATTCCAGATGAAAAGTAAACAAAGAAAGTGATTCAGTGCCGAATAAATTCTTTCGGTTACACCTCGTTATTCCGAAGGTTCATTATTCCGAAGGCTCTTCAGTCCGAAGATTCGTTATTCCGAAGGTTCGTTTTTCCGAATTTCATTTTCGGATTAACAAATCTTCGGAATAACGAACCTTTGGAATAACGCCGCAAAAAATGTTCGGATTAACGAGCCCTTTTTCATTTTCGGATTAACGAGCCTCTAGGTATATAGGGAATTTGTGTGTTTCGGATTAACGAACCTTCGGAATAACGAACCTTCGGAATATCGAACCTTCGGAATAACGAACAGCACCCAATCCTTTCAGATGGAGTAGGTATATCTGATTAGCTAATGAGGTTTCATAGAAATTCAACTCAATTCAATTCAGTTCAGTTCGATTCAATGAAATTCATTTTATCTATTAATAAAGTTCCAATATAGAAAGTGCTTCCCATAAGTATATCAATATAATTATCAAGACTATCATGAATCGTATGCGTCCAATTTAGGTTTTCTTAGTTTTATTATCTATCATTAAACTCAATTCAAAAAATTATGGAGGAGAGTTCCGTTTGAATAATTTTATGTTTCTTGTGATAGAACTTGTTAGGAATAAACACTCTCGCTGAATTTGCTTATGATGGAAGTGTTTAAGGGCTGCTCTGTGTTCTAATAGACGTATACTAGTGACGTCAAACAAAAAGGGCAGGTTAAAAACTTCCCTGAACAATATTGTTCTTTGAGTCTTTATTATATATATATATATATATATATATATATATATATATATATATATATATATATATATATATATGAAGAGTTTGTTCACAAAAACCGATAAGTCCATTAATTTTTTGAAGATTTTGAAGTACGGTCTCTTTCATAAAGTACAAAATAATACCTTTTAAATGATATATTGGTCACTACAAGGTAGTTTTTTTTTAAGTTATGGTCAGAAGAAGCAATTTTTTTCTTATTATTCTCTTTACTTTTCATGACCTTGAATCGCAGATATCTCCATTCGGCAAATATGGACTTATCGGTTTTTGCGAACAAACTCTTCATATAGGCCTGTGCGTAATATTACTCTTTTTTGCTTTCAATGAATATACTATAGTATTCCACTGTATATCCTTTTGGGATGGAGTTTCAGCCCGATAAGAATCCAAGCTCGAGATATTTTTCGCGATCGCAAATTAGCGCGCTATTTCATTTCCTATTCACATCAGCCCGAAGAGAATTAGCCCGATTTTTTTTTTTTCGAGCTAATTCGACAGCTGAGCATGCGCAAACAGTGTCGTGTGTACCAGTAGAACGCGCGCTTTCGGGTCACACACGCTAGGCATGATGGGATGCATCGCGCTAATTTCTTGAGGCGATTTCACATTATCAAATAGCGCGCTAGTTCGCCAATTATCCCGCTATTTCAGAAATTTCCCGAGTTGGACTTGAGAAATTTTCTCGATCAGAGCGATGCAATTAGCGCGCTAATTTGTATTCACATTATCAAATAGCGCGTTATTTCGTGATCGGGTTAATTTCCCACGTCAGAAAATAGCGCGCCATTTTGAAACATCGGGCTGAGTGTGAAAACACATACTGAGCACCGGGACCTCATCTATCCTACTTTTCTTAATCAATAGGCGTTTTCACATCAGCGCGATGTTTCGAAATATAGCGCGCTTTTTTTCTGACTTGGGAAATTAACCCGATCACGAAATAGCGCGCTATTTCATAATGTGAATACAAATTAGCGCGCTAATTGATCGAGAAAATTTCTCGAGTTCAGTGCGGGAAATTTCCGAAATAGCAGGATAATTAATGCGAACTAGCGCGCTATTTGATAATATTCGGGCTGATGTGAATAGGAAATGAAATAGCGCGCTAATTTGCGATCGCAAAAAAATATCTCGAGCTTGGATTTTTATCGGGCTGATGTGAAAACGCCTATCATGGGAATCATTTCATATAGGCGGGCCAGGCGCTGAAGAAACATGGATTGTTCGTGATCAACAGAGATGGAATAATGTCGTTATATAGGTGGCGCCAATACAATGATCACTAAGCCCGATATCGCGCATAAGATCGCTCGCACAGCGTGGCATAAGATAATTAATATTCATTTATGAATAGGCCCTATGGTGTACACTTGTCAATTTGAATGAGGACACAGCCACGATGTGCTGTTAATCATGCATGAACAATACGCATGATTATACACGTCGTTTAAGCACTGATATATCACCGGGTTTGAACGCCAACGCTTCTGGCGAGCTGGGGCTCCTTGAACAGAACTTCCGTTTTCCTTTTGATCCGTCACCAATAATTAAAGAATCTAGTGGGTTTTTCAGGGTTTTTTTTTTTCTGTAACTTGAATGAATAACCAACGTCTTATCATTTTTTAGTGAACGTTTTCAAGAAATCCCACCCGAAGCGTGCACCCGAAAATATTCTAGAAATAAAATAGAATCCTTGCATGCGAGTCCCCCATCCCAAATATTGGACATGTTCTTGGCACTATTAAAAGGCCTACAATCTTTAAGGGGTGTGTATGTTGTTGTTGTTTTTTTTTTTTTTCACAACGAAACCCTAGGTCTGGCCCACTCTCCTACCAATCCCCTTGGTCTGAAAGACTCTGCACGGCTTTTGCCCCATCCTCAAGGCCGGCGCAGCCGTGGGGGCCACACTTTTTGTGCACCATACAAAGGAATACATAAGGTGTAATCACTTTGGGCCCCCACACTTTTTTCAACCCGGAAGTACGTAAGTGGCACTAAAATAGAAATAGATAGAGATCTGATGTATGGCGGCGGTAAGGTTATGTGTTTTCTCTGAAGACCTTTTTTTTTATAACACCCGGAAATGGGAGGGGAGAGAATGAGCCGAGGCCCCCCCCCCCTTTTTTTTTTTTTGCTTGTCAGCTGAAGAAACCCGGAAGTGGACGGGGAGAGATGAGCTGAGGACCTTTTTTTTTGCTTAGCTCATGAAACCCGGAAGTGGGCCCCACACTTTTGAAAACACTGCGCCGGCCCTGATCCTCTCCCTCCCACCCAACCACCCCCCCCCCCCCCATAAAAAACACCAGTGGGTCTGGCGTACTCTTGTCACACCCCCCTGGGTCTACACTCTTGTCATACCACACCCCTGGGTCTGGCACATTCTTGTCACACTTGCACCCCTGGGTCTGGCACTATATGTGACAAGAATAATAATTATGGAAAACATATTACTAATATGTTCTGAAAGCTATTGCCTATACGTCACCAGGACAGCCATAGGCCCTATGTGATAAGACTGCGTTTTCCGACAATTTTACACCTATTGTGAGAGAATCGATCTTGATAGCAAATCGTAGCTTGAAATTTAACACCTAAAGGCCGGCCTATAATACCAACAGAGCGGGGGTCCGTTTCATGAAATATATGACAATAAAGGTCCTGTTTACCTTTTGGAGCAGTGATTTTAAAAATGTTCAAGATATCACTTTTGATGCATATGTGTAGTGTAGGTCAGTTTTATCACAAAACATCCTACCATATAAAATTTTTGCCGTAAAGCCTATAAGGAGATATCAGTATTATTTCAATAGCTTATAAATGTTTGTCAGAAAAATACCTGAACATTTCTTGAATACTCCCGATCAGTCGAAAGTGTTGTTTCATTTTTTGTTCTAGATGGGATATAAATCCACAAAAATTATGATCGATCAATCAATCAATCAATCAATCAATCAATCAATCAATCAATCAATCAATCAATCAATCAATCAATCAATCAATCAATCAATCAATCAATCAATCAATCAATCAATCAATCAATCAATTGCTCTGCATAGAATCCTTATTATTGTTAGGCCTATGTCTTCTTCAGATTTACAATGGGTGTACTAGACTCCGCGTACTCCGGTAAAGATCTTGTTGCGTCACCCAAAAAGGTTCTCTTTGGCGTCACCTCATTGGTGAACCTTGTAGACCCTATCCCTAGTCCCACTCGCCGTCATTCGTGTTTCGGACGTAATCCACAAGTAGGGGACATTGCATTGTTGGTTGGATGCGCTTACGTACGTATTGCTGCGGATCCGGGCTAACTCGGCCCACGGGACAACTCGTCCCACCCGTTGAGGGTGGGCCGAGTTGTCCCACCCGTTGGTATCGATAGTGATCGTGAGCGCTTGTCTGTGTTTGAGGTTATTTTGTCTTTGTGACGTCTTTTTTAACCGTAACTTTTATGGAATTGTGCTCAGTGGTTTCTGTAAGGAATATTTGCCAACTTTTGGGGGATACAACGACGTAAAAATGAAATTTCAGACGTTTTTATCGCGGTTCGCGATCCCCATAGGTTAACGTTCATTTTGCGCGGTGGGCTAACTCGGCCCAGCTAAGTTTTAGCTGTTGTTTTGTCAGTAAATCTCCGTAAAAATATCAATTTTATCATGTATGAAGGTGTATTCAGGGTTCCTTCAACTAATTTCATCTTCGAGGGAATTTAATTTTGCACATGTTTGGTGAAATGTTGGATATTTGTTCGCATGATTTCATCTTTGCCGTATCCGCGCCGCACCGGTCTCGCCACCAGCAGCTCGCTCACGCATCACTGTGGCAGAGCTGAGCAGCGCCATGCCCATGCCCACTCTCGGCGAGGCACGGGGCGGCGCGGGGCACCCGTGCGAACTGCACAGAGGGAGCAGCCAGCCACTCCGTAAACGTCGCTACGGATACGGGCGGTGGTTGAAATTGGAGGAAAAGGCGTCATTTGCTGCACTTCCCAATTTTCTCGCGTGAGTACTAAATTCTATGCAGTAGTCAGTTGGCATTTTCCTATCCATTGTCTTGAACTTTGAGCTGAGAAGCAAGTGAGAGCTAGAGAGGGAGCAACTTGTTTCAACTCAACTGTGTTTTGCTGCAACGTCGCGTGAATTGGGCTGAGCTGGTGTGCTACCGCCAGCCAATGCCAAGGTGAAAGGGCAAGGGTTTCTGCTAAAGGCTGGGCTCTTTTTTTTTTCTGTTTTTTTTTTTTTTTTTTTGTCGGTCTTTTATTTTTTTCTGATATTTTTTTTCCAGGATGACTCAATATGTATTCCAACCTCATGCAGTTTGCAGTTGTCATTTTGCTGTTTTTCTGTCTATCCCCCAGCATCAGCGTTATTATTATTAATGATTGATACTGAATTAAAAACAAAACAAAACACACACACACACAACACACACATAAAATAACGATTTGGATGCATGCGGTATTGTTGGCAATTATCACGTGACTCGGATGACACTATTCGCTATGTTGGGACACTGCTCCTTAATTTACGAATATGTAACATTTGTGAAATAATACGAGTTTTAATATGTGAAAATGTCACTTTTTTGTGTCTGAAATGATTTACTAGTACTATGGTGAAGTCTGTTTTCAAAGTGATATTCATTCAATGTACTATAAAAACAGAAATACTGTTGTTACTGCTGGAATGATTGACAGATTGCCCTACACGTACATCGATATAAATGTTTATGTAAATATGATGATTTAGAGATAATTATTACATCGATGTAGGGCAATTTGTCAATCACTTGCATTAAAAAACATCTCGACGGAAGAATTTCATGAATTTGAAGAAATACTGTTATACCAGTACTGAAATGAATGGAATACATAACCTTGTAACGAAAGCAGCAGATAAAGCAATAGTAAATTACATTGTGATCGAAGTACATCTATGTAGCAACCTAACTTATCACTTTATCATTGAATTGTCATATAGACTGCACCTTGCTAACAATGAATACTATTGGCCCTGAAATTAATTTTACATTAGTACATGTATGTTCTTTCTTTCTTTTACGCCCAAGTACCAGGTATTACTTCTCTGGCAGGATAGACCAGTAAACTCTGTGGTATTGAATTGCATGCAGACTTGTGCAGGATGGATACTGCAAGTAGTAGTAGGGCCTGGTAGGGGAAAATATGACCAGGTAAGCTCTGAGATTGTAATGTAGTACTAGTTTTGGAACTACATTGCATTAAAGATCAAAAGTGGGATTTTTTTTTTTTTTTGTAACACCGATAACTTTCGACAAAGCTTAACATTTGCTAATATTTCACATTTTTTCTTACCTGCGCCTAAAATTGTATTATGATGGCCTGCTATTATGTAGGCCCACGGTAAGACAGCAAACTTGAATTTGTTGAGCTTCTTGGCTATTTCATTCTTTTCAATCTCAGATCATTATATTTTGTTCAGTTTGTAATTGTATAGGTTCATAGGTTGACACACATTCTCATTGACCTGTATGCTGTTTCTTTTTATCGCCCTCATTCCTTTCCCTTTCATGTTTTCATCCCTTTCACACCACACCTACTCTTTTGTTTAACATTCCATATTAAGTTCGGTAGTCCGAACTTAACTTCCCTTGTCCAGTCGGCCACTACATTGGGATGTTCGACAGTGACATAGAAAAAGAAGAAATAAGTTCTCACCTCAGCTTGTTGACACCTTTTATTTTTAGTTTATTTTCATTTGTAGTCATAGTGAGTTGGGTTTTTACATTGTAGTTGGTCTCTTCCATTCCTGTTACTCTCAATTTCAATTTCAATTTACATGTATTTTCATATTTCTCATGAAAATAGTACAGACAAAATAGAAATGTACAGTAGTCTGTCTCAGCATGAAGTCAAAGGTGAGTTTAGAATTGGGCTAATGGTACTAGAAATATGATGGGGCCTATACATACCAGCAAGTTTGTTCAGCTGCAACTTATACATGGAGAATAAGCTCATCAGGAGTCACATTCCAGCAGGGCTCCTACTGAGAACCAGACTGTGTGATCATGGTAACCGGCAAGCTGCCACGTACAAGAATTCTGAAATCAGGTACAATAATGAAGGACTTGTGGAATGTAACAGGCAGGCTGATCAATACCTGCATTCCTGGTTAGGATCCCTTCGGAGTAGAAGAATAGACAAGGAAAAAAAGCAACAAGTTTACTACCAGGTACCCGGTATGCACTTGCGTGCCGTAGCTGCTAATAAGTTGTTGCTTTAAGGCTGCGTTCACATAGAAGTATACTATTCGGGTATTCGGGCTCGTTTTTCGAGGGTACGCGAATAGCTTGAATCGAACGATAGGATTTCCTCACACCAGTTCACATAGGAGGGCACTATTCGAAAGTACCGAATAGCTGCGAAAAGTATAGCAAAGTGGGAATCGAGCTTGTTCGATTTTCTTGCAGCGTATACCGTCTCTCGTTTATGAAATAATGACACTTTTGGTCTGGATTTGCCCTTTAGCAAAAATAAGCATGTAGACTGACATTCTGATGCAGTTTAGAAATTGTTAATAAGATTTGCTGGGATGTAGGAGGAAGAAATCCTCACTGCATGGGATGGTGAGTTGACGGTGCGGGTGATGGTGTACTCGGTGCCCGAATAGCGAATACTTCTATGTGAACGCAGCCTTAGGCTGCGTTCACATAGAAGTATTCAGTATACGGTATTCGCTATTCGCTATTCGCTATGCGCCGTCAAGTCGACCCAGTACACCATCACCTGCACCATCCGGATTTCTTCCTCATACACAACCATCCCAGCAATCTTATTAAAAATTTCTAAACTGCATCAGAATGTCAGTCTACATGCTTATTTTTGCTAAAGGGCAAATCGAGACCAAAATCGTCATCATTTCATAAACGAGAAATGGTATACGCTGTTCGAAAATCGAACAAGCACGATTCCCACTATACTATTCCATGCTATTCGGCATTTTCGAATAGTGCCCTCTTATGTGAACCGGTGTTGGGAAATCCTGTCGTTCGATTCAAGCTATATTTGTGTGCCCTCGAAAACGAGCACCGTATACGCGAATAGTATACTCCTATGTGAACGCAGCCTAAGACTGTAAGAGTATGTTTGAAAGAAGGTGGTGCAGTGCAACATATTGGGAAGTTCATTCCAATAACTAGGCCCATGGTGAACATAATACACAATGGATTTTTTGTTTTGTTTTGTTTTATTGTTTTTTGTGTAAATTGTTTCGGGTACATGGAAGGTGATATGCATCCTTATGTTGGATATTGGTCCTATTAGTTAATTTAGATATGTTAAGTTTATGTAAATTATGTTTATGACTTGAAGCATGCAGGACTAATGTTTACATAGCTATCCATGTGCAAATTCATAGAGCAAAAATCAACAAAACACTGATGTGTACCCGGTACCTCCAACTTTATAATGGGATCTGGCTTCTACACTGTGTAGCTATGGAGTAAGTTCCTGTTGGTTTGTGGGGCTGTCTCTGGTGTGCTTTGGATATCCTTTCAGTCCCTTATATGTTTTGCAAAGTCTCCATGGCCATGCCTCAATCTTGTAAGCTGCTCTTTTTTTAAAATCTTTACTGTAATTCTTATTTTGACTATTTGTAATCATTTTGATTTATGGTTATTTGTCTTATACTGTATTGCAATCAGTGGAAAACCAATAAATACAAAAAAGATCAACAAAACACCTAACAATAATGTCAGAGCATTAATGTGACCAGAAACTAATTTTTTGTGTAGCTTTGGTTTGTTGTTGTTGTTTTGTGTAGCTTTCCATATTTGTAGTTTACTTTTCAGACATACCCCTAATGAATTATCCACATTTAGTTTTCCACACAACCTAATTCTCTCCACTCACCTCCACACCTACATCCTCAAACTCTTTTGATCTGTTTCCATTCATGTTCAACTTCACCTTGTGATCACCTGTAGGCCCTACCTTTATTTTCCATCGGTTCCTTCGGTCCTCGGGTGAAACTACTTTCCTCCTTTTGTTTTTGGTTGATTTGTCTGTCTTATGATTTTAATATGTAAATTAACTACCCTGGAAAAAGTAAGTGGGTAGAATTAAGAAAGAGTCTACCACAGGAACTGACCGAGAACAGATCTGCTTTCTTCAGCCCCTACAGCTATAGTGAATATTCAGTTTTGAGAGGACATTGTCTAGTTTAGCGGAGTGACTGAGCATAATGTTGGACACCGAAATGAGTGTTACAATAATGCAACATTTCATGAAGTGTATCTGGATTGACATATGTACAATAATCTCATTTCCTGCGATGCACCTCACCTGGGGCAGAGTTCATCAATTGGCAACTATCTGGTAAACTACATGTATGTTTTACTGGTAGGTCAAGAGGTGAAAATCTAGAAGAAAGCAAACTATCGACTGAAGTAGACCTCTTAACTGAAGTAGGACTGAAGTCAGTGTCATAATGGTTCCATGACATTTGCTCCTGCAACAATTGTTCACTTGAAATTCTGCATGCTAAACCAAACAAAAATTCTACGAAGGAGCATTACTCTAACCCTACTCCTATCACAATCCTAACCTTGATCCCAAGTGCTTGGAGAAAATGATACACCAGAGCAATTGTTACAAGGTCACAGGAACAAAAGTTGTTATTACCGTTATAACACACTATAAAATGTGGTGGAATTGAATTCACATTTTATGAATGCACACTATTCACTGATGATGAAGTGTGATGACTCTAAAAAAAAAATGATGTTTTTGTCACATATGTTTTTTAATCCATAGTACAGCGCTACTTGAGACTTTCTTTTTTATTAAAGATATCAAATTTGTCTACATTGAACATCAGTGTAGATATGCACACACTAGTTGTTCTATGTAAATATGAATTCGGAAAAAAAAATACTGGTGTGCAATTCACATGAAGTATGCAGTGTTTCAAATCAAATCTCATTTGACACTTGACAAACACATTGATCACGCATAAGAAAAGAATGGGTTGATGGAAGAGTGAAAGAGAGACGGGGAAAGGAAGTGGAAATATTGGCAGTAGGCGATCTATAGAGCCAGACGAAGAATCATTAAAAAATACAGAACTTTACAATGCAGTTGTGGAAAGAAAGCTTTGTACACAGATGATACTTGGTAATGTGATAATTAAAAAAGTCAAATGAGAATGTTCTGTTATTCAAGAAAAAAAAATAGAGAGGAAATAATAAAGTAATAGATGTTAAAATGACAAAACAAAACAAAACAAAACATACTTTACATGCTCACATTAATATTATTCAACATTTGCTGTGATCTTGCAGTCTTGGAAAGAGCAGTACCGGTACATTGTAATCAAGGGCAGGCAGGGCAACAGTCGAAAGGATGCAATGGCCACAAAACAACAGATTCTTTTGTGAAGGAAGATGAGAGCTTATATGCGTGACCTTACGGATGCCTACCAGTGCATGTTGTAATGTTTCTTTTGTGACCCTGCATGACTGCAAATTATGTAACACTTTGAGTACCGCGCTTGAGAAGGAAGACCATTTGAGAAGCTATTCATCTTTGCTGCTTGTTTAAAAAAAAAAAAAAATAATGTGCATGAATTCAACAGTATGAGTGCAGGACAAGCAGGGATTTGAGAATTTTATAATCAGCCTTGTTTTGTACAAATAAATAAAAATGTAAAAGATTAACACATATAATAGGGATAAGGCATGGAAAAGATTAAGATATGTTTAAGTCCAAGTTTGGTTCAATAGATCATCACAGTATACATAACATAGATACAGTAGAGGGAGAGAGAGAGATTTACACTGTATATACAGTACATATATAAAAAGGAAATTACAAAAAAGAAAAAGAACTTGACGGTTGGCCATTATCGTGCAGGTACAGGTGGCAGAGGATTTTTCTCTTGAATTAGGGTATAACCCATGGCAAAAATGGCAATGTCATCAAAACAAAAACAATTCCTTTTTATTTTTGAAAGTACACACAAAAGGTAAGCCCTACAATCATAAACAAGGCCAATCTAGCTAGCACTACATTTCATTACCGGTTTCATGATATCAACCATTCAACCAAACCATCCATATCTACAGGTCAAATAACTGACCACTGGATATCAAACAATTTATTAATTTCCACGGTAATGCCCATAAACAGACTCACCCCTTGACTTTTGCTTGTTTGTTTTTATTAAAAAAGGTAACACAAATTGGACAGAAATAACTTTTGAGTAGAACGCAGATCTATACATAAAATCAGCAACAACAACAGCAACAACAAAACATTTGACAGTTAAAATCAAATGCATATAATGACCTTCATGTAGTTCACATCGAATGATCTGCTACATAATTTGATTTCTTCTCTACTGGGGATACGGGTACGGAGTGGCTGGCTGCTCCCTCTGTGCCGTTCGCGCGGGTGCCCCGCGCCGCCCCGTGCCTCGCCGAGAGTGGGCATTGGCATGGCGCTGCTCGGCTCAGCTCTACCACAGTGATAGATGCGTGAGCGAGCTGCTGGTGGCGAGACCGGTGCGGTGCGGATACGGCGAAGATGAAATCATGCGAACAAATATCCAACATTTCACCAAACATGTGCAAAATTAAATTCCCTCGAAGATGAAATTAGTTGAAGGAACCCTGAATACACCTTCATACATGATAAAATTGATATTTTTACGGAGATTTACTGACAAAACAGCAGCTAAAACTTAGCTGGGCCGAGTTAGCCCACCGCGCGAAATGAACGTGAACCTATGGGGATCGCGAACCGCGATAAAAACGTCTGAAATTTCATTTTTACGTCGTTGTATCCCCCAAAAGTTGGCAAATATTCTTTACAGAAACCACTGAGCACAATTCCATGAAAATTACGGTTAGAAAAGACGTCATAAAGACGAAATAAACTCAAAGACAGACGAGCGCTCACGATCACTATCGATACCAACGAGTGGGACAACTCGGCCCACCCTCGACGGGTGGGACGAGATGTCCCGTGGGCCGAGTTAGCCCGACCCCATTGCTGCATCATCATTGAGCTGACACTATAAACAGTGCTTGGGACTAGTAGGCCTAAATACCGGGCAAATGATGTCGAGTTGTGTTACATGACTCTACATTTGTTTACGTTCCCAATCTCCAGTTATATGCGCTCTTGTCAACAGTTCCGTTAGAGAATAATCGAGTAAGTATAGAGTGTAGACACTCAGTAATGATATTTTTCTAGATTTTAACACTCCACACTCCTTTATGATTGTGATGATCATAAATCATCACGAGATCGCGGGATACCGCGGGAGGTAGGTTGGAGGATCGAGGAGAGACCAACCTTCAGATTTTATACGTTTGTAGTAATGTAGTGCCTACCAATTAATTCAATTGTCCATTCACCGTCTTTTCGTGTTAATGTGTGGGTGATTCACTGAACGGCCCTAGTATTGAATATAGATCTAATTGATATAATAATCTAAAAGAGATATAAGATAGAGCCCTAAATTCATGGTTATGCTCTTAATATGGGTTATAAACTGTAACGTTAGTGTTAACATGTATGCATATAAATTTTACATCACAATCATGTTTTGATGTTTATTAACCCAGTGCCAGTCTGAGAGGAGCAGTTATTCCAATTCCAGTGTGGCTCTCTGGCAAAGTGAAATGTGAATCTCGAGTGGTAGGGTTTGATATGTTGGCAATAAGTTTACTTGACAAATACTGTTGTTATACTGCAGGTAGATCGAACTACCCTCAAGTAAAGTTTACTGTAGGTTCTATACTGTTACTGGTACTGTACACCATATATTTGGCAAGTCTAAATTTTTGCAAATCAGGACTTCCCGACAATTTTGCAAGTGCTTAAATTAGCGATCGTCGAGTAGAAAGGACTGAACGGAGAAATGTATACGTGCACATCAAGTTCATACCAGGAATCGGGATCAGAGTTGATATTTTTGTGTGTTTTTAAATTCGTGAAAAATTGTGAAAATTAATTAACCTCACAAAATATTTGCTGTATAAATTTACAGTGACAGTATAGTCTAGTAGAACGGTACAGGTAGTGGAGAAGTAAATTAACTGTACCGGTACTGTATTTATGTGTAAACTTGGCCCCTTGTAATGGAGTCGTACGTCGTATAGGGGCCGAGTTTAGGCCTACCTGTTTGGCCGAGTTTACCCATAAATACAGTACTCTATGGTATTGATGATGTGGTGCCGCCATCTGCAGGTTTACGTCTACAGTACTACTTGGCAGCAATAGATAAAGCTTCTGGAGAAAAAGTGCATAGTCATGGCTGCAGCCGAGGTCGTGGCTGCTCCAGAAGTGGTGGACGATGTGAAGTTGTCGCTGGAAGGCATCAACCTCCTGCTCAACAATGGCTTCAAAGAAGCCATGGAAATCTTCACCAAATACAGGTATGAAACTGCCAAAGAAAATTTTAATATTCAGTATTAGTATTTTAAAGAAATTTGATGTAAATTTAAAGGAGCATACCTGCCAACTGTTCAGTTTTGATCTGAATATTATGATTTTTCACTGAAAGAAAACGCATAAATTTCAGTGTGTTCTGATTTTTTAGAAATATCTGTCAATAGGAAAGTAAATGAAATTTATGAAACTTCTTAAGTTCAGATTTTTAATTCTTTTTTCTTTGTTTGTTCAGATTGGCAGGTATGAAGGAGTTAAAATCCACAAACATTTCTTAAAACTTGTTGCAGTCGAGTGGCGAGTATACTTGGGCAGGTGTCTATGGGAAATGTGTGCCGTAGCAAAATTAGCAGTTCCTATGGGTTAACGGAACCGTTAACTAAGTTAAATTGTAAGCAAGTTATGAGATTTAGAATGTTGTTGACAATATCATAGAGGTCAAATTACGTTAACACCTTAAAGTATTGATTTTACCTGTATGCCAAGGCCCTACAAGTACAATATGGGACTGTTGTCATTGCAACAGTGCATAAAGAAAACATTCTTCAATGTGTAGATCTACCATGCAGTTAGACAGTTGTAGATCTTATGGATGTAGTCTGTACATCATTGACTAATGCAGGGGCTCCTGCTTTGTTGATTGGTAATTGGTACAAGTTACCATTCAATGAACTCAATTTTCTTACATAATTGGCTGTGTTTCCAAAAGTTAGAAGAGATCAGTTTTGAAATATGAAGCAGGGGGGAGGACAATTAAGAAGGAAGCTTAACACATCATGTAAAGGTGATGAAATGTCGGTGCCATAATATAAGAATGGATGCTGACATTGAAAATGAAAGGGCCCATCTATAAAACGGTTTTCAAAAGTCTCGTATGCGAAACGTGACATCTTGACATAGTTTTCTAACGGCTGTAGTCTGTCTATATCATGTATGCATTCTGATTTAAGTTTGTGATGATGTTTTTTTGTTTGTTTGTATTTTACAGGTATTACAGTCCTCTTATGAGTGCTGGATCCAGTTTTGTCAGTTTTATGGTGAGTTTTCCTGGATGGATTTAGGGCTAGTTTCCCACCCTTGCCTACAGAAGTCTTACAATCGTGTATGTTCGAAGCTCTTCACTGGTGCCAGATCTTATAGAAAATTTGTCAACATATTCACATACATATTTAAACATTTACCTCTGCCAAGAAGGTTATCTGTGTATGAATTGGCCTATTGGTAATCATTCATCCAGGGACTACTGAAAGACCAGAAACATTTGTGGCACGAAACTTTCACCAATTGGAGCCAACGACCTTTTGCATAACACGAAACTTTCACGAATTGCCCCCTTGCATTCACTGCATTGAGTAGACAAAAACTTTTGTGAATCTTGGCGCCTCACAAACTGTGCAAATGCAATCATTTCTAGTTTTAACAGTACAATGCATTCCTGTTATAACAAAGTCCTTGGGACTGGAGATTTTTCATTTTTTTTGGGTTATGTCAAAATTTTGTTATTGCTTAAAAGTAGACTATTTAAAGATGTACAGACGATAATTTGTTGACTTGACGTTTTACTTTGTTGGGACAGGAATTTAGTTATATCAGTGTTCGTTATTTATAACGAAAATGCATGGTGATTGCTAGCAAAATTTTGTCCTCTCTTCAGAATGCGCTTATGACGTATGAGGACGACAAGCTGGACGGCGCGATGGAGGCCATCAAGGAGACGGACAAGCTGTGCAACTCGCACCACGACGGCTTCATGAAGTCGCTGAAGCAGAAGCTGCTGAAGAAGGAGTCGGGCGGGGCCAAGCTGAGCATCGAGGAGCGCCTGCAGCGGCGCATCCTCTCGGCGGACTGCCAGCTCTACATGGCCATGCTCATCTTCTCGCGGAACGAGGTCACCGGCTTCCTGAAGGTACAGTCGCCTTCCTCTTTGTGGGGACTCGGGTATATGGGAACACCTGTCGGTATTCAACAAGAAGATATCACGGTGTAATGTAAAACCAGAAATATTCATGAAACTTTCACAAATTGGAGCCGATCAAATTTTTGGCGGCAGGCATGGGTGTTGGAAAACAAAATTTCAAAGCTATTGTCGTTGCTTGTTAATGATATCCAAGTGTGTTAAAGTTATGGTGTGATGTGGAAAGGTGGACGTATGGACTGCACTTCTTATGACTCCATTTCTAGTCCCTTCACTGGGATAATTGCTTTTAACCTGTTGAAGGCTAGTCCCGACTATACTTGGGCAGATGTCTGTGAGAAATGTGCGTTGCAGCAAAATTAGCTCATCCTCATCAGGTTTGAAATGGGGCAAAATTTTCACTTTTAAGCTGTCCCGATGAAGTGGTGGTGACTGTACCTACTCTGTAGTCTCTTCCTTGCAGAACTCCTGTAAACCCTCATTGTCTATGGATTATCGCACTGCTTACGTGGGCATGGGCACAATAATTTTGCTTGTTAGCCTTTAATGCCCTGAAAAGCTCAGACCTTGTGCATTCATCTGCAATGCATATGCTTCTTAAAATACATCAGATTTGCTTTTGTGTTATGTAGCGGCTCAAGGCTGGTTGGCAGGTTTCAAGTGATTGCAAGTTGGTTAGATCCTCCTTTGAGTACCTACCATTCTCTGCTAGTACTAATGTTGTGTTCTTAAAACTGATATCATGGTGTCGTGTTCTTCATACAGACATGCCCACTTTTGCTTAGCTGCTACTTGCCATGCCATTTCTGTTGTATTGATTAATTCTGCCCAAACCTTGAATGCATGTTAAGTCTAACAATGCCATCCTTGAAGTCAAGGTTGAACTCATTAAAAAAAAAAAAAAAAAAAAAAATATATATATATATATATATATATATATATATATATATATATATTCAAACTTTATGATCCCTTTTTGTTGTCCATTTTCCATTGACTATTACAGTTTGTTAAGTCTGCTTTCATCAATGAGCTGATATGTCTCTGACCCAATATTTGTTTTTGTTTTTTTGTTTTTATGGGGAGTTGTTATTCCATGTCCATGCAGAGATTATTTCCATTATGAGATATGCCAATTGACAAGCAAGTTTTGAATATTTGCAAAGCTGAATCTGCTATGAACTTTTTGTTTTTCATGCTGTTTTGAGCACTGAAATCTCAAATTTGCTACTGGGGCTATTTCCCCCACCCCTATATTTTTTAATTCTCTAAATTCAACTGCAGTTATTTCTTTTGTTGTTGTTGCTGCTGCTGCAGCTGCTGATTCACAGCATTTGTAATGGGACCATGTATCTGTTTAATTTAAAAGAAGGAAATTCAAAGGCACAGACTCCTCCAAGAGAGTTTGCTATTGAATATCTGGGCCCCATTGCATAAAAGTTACTTTTATTGTAACTTTGCCATCCAATGGTAACTTCCATGGAATTCTTGATTTTGATTGGCTGTTTAGAATTATTACCATGGTAGTTACCATTGGATGGCAAAGTTACCACAATAGTAACTTTTATGCAATGGGGCACTGTTGAAAAATGTGAGTCTTGAGTGAACCTCTGAAGTGCGATAGATTATCAATTTCACAGAGAAATGTTAGGAAGGAGTTCCATAGGCGAGGAGTGATAGAGGAAAATGCCCGGTTTCTATTTCCATGTGTAATGGGCATCCGGAGAACAAGGCTTGGTGAACGAAGGCCAGGAAGTGGATAACACTGCTCAAATGAGGGATGAAAGATTGTGAAACTATGTGCATGTAATATTACTTATGCAATGAAATTGAGAGTAAATAACATTTGAGTAATTCAATTACTGCAGCAATTTCTTTTTTTTTTCACTTTCATGACCAACAGTCACATCAGACTAGTTGATTTGCATGTACTATATATATGAATGCTTGTGAACAATTTTAATCCATGGCTGTAGTTTCACTTCAGCTTTTGCTGCTGCAAAAAAATGAGGGCTATGAATTACTATGTCACAAAATATAATTTTGTTATAGTTATGGCCATTACTATTGACAATATGCGATTAATTTCTGCAGAGCAGTGTTATCATTATCATTGCAAAACTGCTCATGACAAGCACGAAGCCATTTTGTTTGATGCTGCAATTATCTGTGCATGCATGTAAATTAGATATTGAGATGATTGCAATAACAATGCGTCCCTGTTATCATTAAATTTTTGTTTTGTTATTTTTGATTGCTTGATTAATTTGAAGGGTGGTTGGCTTATACGCAAAGGCTACAAACTCTACGAGAAGGTGTATCGTGACATCGCGACAATTTACGAGGCACGGGGTCAGAAGATGGACGATCGCCCGGAACTCTTGCTGGACGACTCTGTGGAAGAGGCTCAGCCTGATTCGGAGGTAACCAACGGCGAGGCGGTGGAGGCAGAGGTCGAGGGTGAGCCAGCGACCCTTGACCTCTCCAGCGACACCACGCTCACCCAGAAGGACTTTGTGGCGGTGGCAGAGGACTCCCTCGCCAGGCTGAAAGGGGGCGTGTCCTTTGGCTACGGACTCCTCCAGCTCGTGATCTCCATGATGCCGCCCAGCCTCCTCAAGGTCGTCAACCTCCTGGGTTTCCACGGCAACCGGGAGTTTGGCCTCAAGTGCCTGGATGAGGCCAGCCACAGCACCGACATGAAGGCTCCACTTGCCATGTGAGAAGTGTTGTGTGTGTGTGTGTGCGCAGCTGAGTGCATGTTGCATGAATACTATAGAGTGAGCTGCATCTCCAGTAATGTAGCAAACATAAAGCTGCGCATTATTCGTTTTATAAAATGGGTGGAAAATTAATGACATTCTATCAACATACTTTTATGGGTGAAACCTAGTCAACTACATGTACAACGTGCTCAGAAGACCAAGATGTCCAAAGATGTTCATTCCAAACACTCCTAACCACAGGATCTGGAAATTGTTTACAGAAATGAAGGATTCTGAGAGAGCGCTAAGTGCTTGTAACAACTACTTGAGTGCGCACTGCTAAAGTATGCATGGTGATGTCAGTGAGCATGGAGTTATGCTTTTTATGTAATGTGCCTTTGGATAACATGTCGTGCTGTTGTGCTTTTTCGTCGGACATTTTTTTGCACGGCTGTGCATGTTAGTAAGAAAATAAAGAACTCACACGTGACTCAGTTCAGCACTTGTGAATGGCTACATTCTTGAACCCATTTTATAACCTCATTTGATACACTCTGTTTTATTTTGTTTTTCTTTGCAGGTTAACACTACTATGGTACCACACAGTAGTCCGTCCATTTTTCGGTATCGACAGTAAGAACAAGGAATCGTGCATCAACGAGGCACTGAAAATCTTGGAAGAGAGGAAAGCAGCGTACCCAAACTCGGCTCTGGTGATGTTCTATGAGGGAAGGGTGCAAAAGCTGCAGGTTAGCTTCCATTTATAAGGCAGTTCATAGTTTGTCATGCGCATGACAGATTGTCGTTACAGGGCTTTCGTGCACGTCGCAGATTGTCACTCGGCTGTGGGAGTGCGCATGGGATTCAACAACATTCTGCCATTTGCATGACAAGTTCCATGTTGTGCATGAGAAGAAAAATATTTGTGCTGAGAGGCGTGTTGGTTTTAGAATTCACAGAGATCAGCATCTGTGATGCATTGGTTATTCATGTAATCCTTATGAATCATGCTTGCCAGTACATCTGCCTGACAGCAACAAAGTGTTCATTAAAGCTTAGTTTTTGGTATAAATGTTAATAGAAAGTTTGTTAATGCATTCAATACAAAGCAGTAAATAAATACTTCCTTTTATAGTGAGTGTACACACACTATGTGAATATATGGGCCATTCTTGTCACCTGCTCTGCACAATTTCATTCTTTATTTGAAAATATATGAATTCTATGAATTGTTATGTAGGACAAGCTTGTACAGTATAATACATAATAATAGTGCATACAATTTCTACAGCGCCATTCTCCACTCTGATTAAATGCTCAAGGCGCTTTACATTAAAAAAAAACAACAACAACAACAACACTGAAAATACATATTATGTTGCTTTGAAAACAATTGAAGTGCATAATTAACTTTGAAAAAAGAAACTGGCTCACGAGCTGGCTGTATAATATACTTTATAAAGTGGTCACCTGCCTAATGCAGCCAGTAGCCACTCATTTTGTATACCGTGGTGAATATCTAACTGCTTATAGCCTCCACAAAAATTTCACTATGTAAACCGTTAAATCAGCCATGAATTCATTAGCTTTTACATTCATTGCGTGAATTCTACTGAGTTCTATGAAAAGAACAGAAGTTAAGTAGGCTAAAAGAAAATTCAAATTGAAGTAAATTGTAAAAAAAAAAAAAAAAAAAAAAAAAAAATCCCCATATTATAGCTGCTCATGCAAACTTATTTTCTGGGATTTTTTTAAAAGAATAATGTGAGATTTTATGCTATTATACGATGCAAGTATTGAAGTTCAAAATGGCCAGCAACCTGTCTATATTGGCCACCTGTCTATAGTGGCCACTTTTGTCATTTCCCTTGGGTGGCCACTATAGACAAGTTTGACCGTATATACACCACTGTTCAGTTATATATGTGTCTTGGTATATCTATGTTTGAATATTACACTTGTGTAACCAGGGAAACCTAGACCTTGCTCTGAAGACGTATGAGGCAGCGTTGGAGGCGTGTTCGGAGCAGCGTGAGATCCAGCTGATCTGTCTCTACGAGCTGGGCTGGTGTAACTTGATGCGGCTCAACTGGGAGGAGAGTCTGCTGGCATTCGCCAGGTGAGTTTCATCATATGTTTGTTTGTTTGTTTGTTTGTTTGTTTTATTTAAACACAAGGTAAAATACTTTCACTCAGTCGTTAGGCTGTTTTTCAGCAAGTCCGTATGATAAACAGAAAAACGTAGTGGTACAATCAACGTATATAAAGATAATACATACACAATAATCATTACAATGAAACAAAAAGATGAGAGGAAAAAAAATTAAAAATATATATATATATATATATGCACAACACACTTCGCGGAATCAAATACAAAAACAGTAAATCGCAGAAAGAAAAAATCTCAGAAATAAGAGAAATCAAAACAAAACTTATTACTCAGAAATAAAAAATCTCAGAAATAAGAGAAATCAAAACAAAACTTATTACTCAGAAATAGAAAAACTCGTAAATCAAGTAAGAAAACAGAATCAATATCCTTCAGAAATTGTGACTGCCCAGCTCAATCCCCACAAAAAGTCACAGAGTAGGATTCTCTGTAATGGAAGAAAATAATCATTTGGGTTCACCAACTCAAAGTTTTAAAGTTTGTTTTACCTATGAGAATAAATTCTATGTACTGTCAAAATTTGGCTGTGTATAACAAAATCAAAATTGAGATACAGTCTGACCTTGATTATCTGGCCACATCTCGACCGGCGGGCCTTTGGATAATTGATTTGGCTGGATAAGAGAGATATGCTCAAATACAGTTATCACTTTCCAGCATATCATGCTAGGGGTATACACATGTTATCACAAATTTGCTAATGTTATGATTATCTGCATGTCATTATCACGTTTCAAACTTTGTATGATACAAATATAAAGCAAAATATAAGTAAAATATTCCTTCATATGCCTTCATGTCTTGTTTGTTTGATTGATAGTGAATGACAATGAAATCGATATTGCGACTCGTCAAATACTGCAGCTGCATCATACTGTAACCACTGCTGAGCACTCAGCGCCAGTGACAAGCCCGGCACCAGTCATTGACATCGTCTCACAAACTGACGTGAAATGTTGCAGTTTGCTGTGATTTAAATATGTCATATAGTGTATTCGCACGATAATGGTTGAACTTGTGTTCTTTTTGAGTGAGATTTGGCACTGAAAATACATGAAAAGACACAAAAAATGTCAGCCTGTCAATATCCGCATACCAGAGAATCTGGATAATCGAGGTCTTGCTGTATTAGCAATTTTTCTCCATCTTGTTTTTTTTTTTTTTTTTTTTTCAGGGATTCCTTTGCTCTATGATTGACCATGGTTATGTGATATCTTCTTTTGCTGTGATGTAGGTTGAAGGATGAATCGAGATGGGCACAGAGCTACTACGCTTTCCTCACCGCCAGTGAGTATTATCAGACGTGGTACATGTCATAAAGATACCTTGCCTCTTTAAGGTGAAGTTTCCCCAAAAATATTTATTGATTTCATGAATGCAGCGAAATCAATGAAACACTGAAATGTGCACTTTTTTCAAAATATAGAATTTTGTGAAATTCTCTTTATATTTTCCTTATACGCATGTGACATCATACTCTGTAGTAGTCTTCTCATCCAGCAGTGACTGCACAGATAATTTAAAAATTCATAACTTTCTAACAGATTATCCAATTTTCCCCAAACTTTCACTCATGTGTTCCAATGATATTGCTGCATTCACTTAATCCACGTGCATATGAATGTGAACTTGTCCTTTAAAGCATTTTATGATGCTTCATTTGGACAATCACTTTCTTTTACTTCTGTTGCAGAGGGTTCCAATTTGTCTTACTCTCTGAACTTTTACAGGTCATAACTTTTTTTATGCATCAGGTCTTTACCCAAATTTTTATTGTTTTACTTCTGATTTTTCTGTTTTCATTCAAAGCAACATGGAGGATGGAATTTCCCTTGAAGGGATCCCTCATTAAAACAACACTGTTACAAAGACAACAGTGCTGAGTAGGGTCATCCATCAGTTATGAGCGTTCACCTGTATGTTATAGCTCAAAGGGATAGTACAGTTTTGGTTGAGATGGGACTTTTGAAATAATGAGACACCTCTAATGAAATATGGAAAAGGGTATAGTTCTAAGAGGAATTCGAAGTTTATTTGATGAAAATTGGTTTTGAAATGGCTGAGATGTCAAAAACAAAGCAATCCTGATAAAAAGATGGGACCCATCTTTGATTGAGATCGCTCTGTTTTACTTTGTTTTTGGATATCCCAGGCATTTCAAAACCGATTTTCATTTAATAAACTATTGAACTCCTCTTAGAATTGTATGTTCTTTTGCATTTCACACAGTGGTTTCAACAATTGTAAGTATCTTGCAAAGAGTTAAAAGCGTATCCTCACGGGAACCAATACTATACCACCCCTTTCATAATGGAAATAATTATGTTGCTGAGAAATAATACATGCTTTTACCCATCCCTCCTCCAAAAACCAAAAGTCTGCCAGGGCGCCCTCGGTCAGGTGGAAACAGCCCAGGAGCTCTTCCGCGAGGTGCCGGGGCTGGCCAAGAAGAAGAACAACCAGCTGGAGTCGTTCGTCATCCGCAAGGCGGGCAAGTTCAAGAAGAAGACCCCGACGGCCCCCCAGTCGCGGCTGATGGCCATCGAGGTGCTCTACCTTTGGAAGGCCATGCCGGACTGCTCGGAGGATGCGCTCAGGAGGATGCTGAAAGGTAGGTGTGTGCCGGTGGAATGCTGCATGAGGAGGCAGGAACAGTGGTGTCCCGACAAGACCCCAGGTCTTTTGTAGTTTCTATGTTTCATTTATAGTTATAATTTATGTTATGTATTGCATGTTTGCATACTGGTTCATGGTCTTCAGTTTGTTATTGTTCAAAAGTTTGGTACTTTCTCTACAAATTTGCTCATTGTATGTCCAGTGTAACAAAAAATCTAAAAAAAAGTCACATGGATTTGAAAGATGGAATGTCTACCCAAAGCATGCTTACGTTGCGGTCTCAGAATAATGTGGCACGCAGGGAGTTTACACCCTGGCACATAAAGAGTTAATTCCCTTGTGTAGGACTGGGGATACATTACATTGCCAAGGGGCACAACTGCTGCAGCCAAGGAACTCAAATCAGGAATCTCATAATTATAGTCTTTGGCCTGATCCGCAACAGCTTCTCAAATCATACATTTGGTCTTGGTTTGGGATGTTTTGCCCCTCCCTTCCCCACTGAAAGCAAAGGAGAAAAAACAAACAACGTAACAACACAAGAACATACACATTAGGTGACCTGGGCCTGCATACATTTCATGTGACAAGATCGACTTTACATTGTTTTTTTCTTTAATCCATTTGCTCCTCCAGAGTGTGACAATGCAGACAGCGACAAGACCCAGAAGGCTCTCATCGCCCTGTTGAAAGGCGCCATCCACCGTTGTCTTGGCAACGTGGAGATTGCTATGCAGGTCAGTTTGACTGGGGTGAAATTGGAGCTGTAGTTTGGGGGGACGGAAGCTCCTTTGATTTGGGGAGGGTAGAATAAAAAACAGAGAAAAGAATCAAATGAGAGTTGTCAGTATGTGAGACTATTTTTCCTGAATACCAAGGTGGTCCTATGGTCGATGGCGACGGCAGTGATGATGATGGTGATGGTGGTGGTGCTGGTGATGATGATGATTATGATAGTGATGGCAATGGTGGTGACAATGATGATGTTGGTAGTGATAGTGATGATGGGAATGATAACGATACTAATGATGGTGATGATTGTAATGATGATGTTGGTGATGATGAGGTGATGAAATGTATATTACATATTGTGAACAAGCATTTCCAGAATTCATGTCTGATTTTAAGACCTGTTGTCACATCAGTAGAAGTCAACTATGCCACGGGACATGATTGCTTATTATCAATATCATGTCTTTTTTTCATAACAAGTTTTCCCATTCCTAGCTATGTAACATTGTAATGTTTCTTTGTCTTTTTGATGACAATGCTTTGGGGTTTTTTCTCCTCTCACCTCCAGTGTTTCGAGGAGTGCATGGCACTGTCGGGGACTAAGAACCAAGAGGGGCATGCTGCCCCCTATGCCTGCTTCGAACTAGGAGCCATGCTAGCTGGTGGACAAGCGGTATGTTAACAGAGCGATCTTGCTGACATTTTCTTGTTTGCCAGAGAGTTATACAGATCACAGACAATGATGCAGAAAACTTTCATAAGTTGGGGAGATCATACAATAGGAGATTCAGGCTTCTACCAACCTTTACTGACATGCTGGCTAGCTTTCGTCCACTCCTGTGGACTTCTTCGGGCCAAGTGGTTACACCATTTCTGGCATTGCTTGCTTGTTTCTTGATTATTGGACTGGATACAATTTATCACCAATCTTGTATTGTAGGTTACAGACACTTTCTGTCTTGATTTGACAGCACTTTCTGAAGTCTTATATACTGTAAAACGAGGAATGTTCGCGTGCATTTTAATTTCGCAAAGTTCGCAAGAGCCAAGATTTGTGAAATTAAACTTCATGTGAAAGTTCTTGTCTACACTATACACATTGAATGTCAGAGGCAACTCGCGAAAATTTCATGCCGCAAAAAAGGCTGTCGGCTCCCATTTGCGAAAATTTCATGCAGCGAAAATATCGTGTTTTACAGTAATGCATGAAAGAGGCCCTGTATTTTCTAATGTGGCTGATATATTTCTTATATTTAATGCAATTACCTGGTGCGTATGTACTCAGAGAGCTTGTTTGCTGTGGATGTTAAGTGTTCAGAATGATTGACTAACTCAAAAGTTCAGGAGTTCAGTAGTTCCATACATAGCAAACATGATGGGTAGTGTTTTGGCGAGTTATAGGCACATTGTAGCTTCCTTTGTGCCCGTACACTTAGCTTAAACTTGCCAAGCTTTTTTATTGGCACCCAGTAATCTTAAAATAAATTCTTGTGTCTCTCTTCATTGTTTTGTTTTGTTTTGTTTTCCTACCCCTGGTGTTTGCACAATGGAACATTCCACCCCGTACAATGGAACATTCCATCCCCACCCACAGACGGCCAGTCGAGGAAAGGCGCTGATACTCCGAGCCAAGGTGAGCAAAGAAAATGTTTAAGATCACTATTTTGTGTCAAAAAACTAACGTTGGTACTCATACACACGATGCAAACGGTCAATTTCCAGCAAAATGGCAAGATATCCCAGCAAGCCTTTGCCACTATAAAAGTGAGAAACTGTTAGAAGAGATCAGATCTCGTGAATTGCCACCACTTTGGGATGATGGTATGCGGAGAAAGTGTATTGATTGTAGGCCTATTGTCGGCTTGATCGACCTAAAGGACAAGTTCATCTTGATATACAACGTGGATTAAGAGAATACAGCAACATTAGTGGAACACATCAGTGATAGTTTGGGGAAAATCAAACAATCTATTCAAAAGTTATGAATTTTTAAAGTATCAGTACCGCTAGTGCTGGATGAGAAGACTACTACAGTTTGTGCGTATGTGCATATGTTTGTGCATATGCGTAGAATGATATAAGAAAATACTTGGAAAATCAAACATATTTTCACTTTTCTTGCATCATAAAAGAGCACTTGACTTAAATACTTCTTTCGGAGAGCAGGGAGAATAATATAACCATTAAGGTATGCCAGTATCAAGTCAAGGGAATCTGTACTTTAAAAAAAGAAATAAATAAATAAAAAAACTTTTATTGAAGTCTCTTTTTATTTTCCTTATATCTTTCTACACTTGTGACATTATAAACTGTAGTAGTTTTTTTTTTCCATCCAGCTGTGACTGCATAGAAAATCTTCTGAACGGATTGTCCAATTTTCCTCAAACTCTCACTGATGTGTTCTTATTATTACTGCAGTCTCTCAATTCACATGTATATCAAGATGAACTTTTCCTTTAAAGGGGATGGCTAGTAACTGATCAGTTGGAATGCTGGGGGATGATTGTTCCCATTCTTGTGGGATTCATTTAAGAGTACATTATATATCTATTGTTGTATGAAAATTATTTCCTTCAGAACGGTCTCATATTCAAGTAATGTGCAGTTTAATGCCCCGTCACTGTACAGGCATGCTAACCTGGAAACATTAAACTGCACATAACTTGAATATGAGACCATTCTGAAGCAAATAATTTTCACACAACAATAGATATATAATGTACTCTTAAATGAATCCCACAATGATTGGAACAATCATCCCCGAGCATTTCCACTGATTCCAACTGATCAGTTACTAGCCATCCCCTTTAAGTGAGAGACTTCACTGTTTTTCATGAGAAATGACCATCAGGACTTCAGGAAAGTGACAATTGTGCATCCTCTGTTTCTTGTATTAATTTCATGTATTCCAACAGGATAACTACAAGGATTATGATTTCGAGCAGAGACTGAGCGTCAGGATCCATGCGGCCTTGCAACAACTGAAGGGAGTGGACTAGCGGGGGGAAATACCAGCCAAGAGGGCGTTGTTCTCAATGGTCTGTGTCCCACCAACAGTCAGGTTGTTCAATGTATATTGTTTCTATTTCTCCCTTTTTCAGATATGAAGACAAAAAAATGAGTAGATGTACAGAAAAAGAATAATACTGTGAATACGAGGTATTGGTGAGTGACAATATTCTATACTTGATTGGACCTACCTCTTCGCTCCTATCTTGGAATTTCATCACAGATGCAATGCATGGGCAGCTTGCCTGATAGAACTTGTGTTTATATCCGACACCGTTTCCAATAGATTTGTGTAGAGCCCCGATCACATAGCAGAAATCATGTGGTTTTTTTTACTTAATTGGGAGGCATTAGTTTCACTTTAATCAAGATATTTTGGTGATTTATATATTTTTCCTTTTTTTGTAGGATTTGACAAGCTAAAAACATATTCATCTGTTTTTGATATGAAAAGAGATGAAGGTGAATTGATGCCGTCTTCACGCTTTAATACAGTCCTTTCAAGAATATATTGTTACCCCACTATTTGAAACACAGAAAGCAAAAACTGTGCTCTGTTAAAGTTCTGTATACACCATATATTTCACAAGGTTTTTCTTTTTGCACATTTCATGAGCTAAGTACTATTCCCACAAATGAAAATACAGAAATATTTACTCTGATGCCGACATGAATGCTACGTGTACACGCACATTTCTCCGCTCATTAACTGTACTCCACATGCCAAAATTTAACCACTCATGGATTTGTCAGGAAGTCCCCATTCATGAAAAATTAGACTCGCAAAAAAAAAATATATATATATATCTTGGCATGTTCAGCAGTTGGCAGTGAGGAATAATGGAAGAACATCTGTCTGAAGGGATGATGAATGATTTCAGATTTCTTTAACCCATGCCGCCCTGTAGTCATCAAGTTTTTACATTTGCATAGCGGTCAGCAATGTTTGTCTATGGTGTTCCATGCAACATGGATACATCATGAACGATATACGTACTGTATACGCTATAATTTTCGCGTACATAAATTTTGGCGAATTGCCGCTGTCACACATTTTCGCGAGTGGTTAAATTTGCGATTGGGGGACCAGAGAAAATATGAAGTGGCAAAGAAAGTGTGAGTTTTCAACTTACTAGCAAATAAGAATGATACTAGTTATACACTGCATGGAAAAAAAAAAAAACTACCAAACTCTCCGAAATAGTAAGTTAGAATTCAACATTTTTGAAGTGGTTAAGTCCATCACGCTAGATTTGTGACGAGTGGTCCCCTTGTGATAATGGATTGGCTCTCTACAGTATTCATAAGTAAACGTGGACGTGCTATATGTACGTAAACAAGCTTAGCCAGTATGGTCTGTTCGGAAAGCCGTGACATGGTATACTAGTACTGAAATGTTCGTATCATCAAGGCAAGGGATTCATTTTGGAAGGTAATATTTTTGCGTGTTGTTAATTTCGCGAATAGCTCCCGACTCGCGAAATTCGCGAAAATAAATCCCCCGCGAAATATATAGCGTATACAGTAGTTGCCTTTACTGTTTATAGGCAGAGTTGGCCTCTCTGTATACTATTCTTACGTAGGACACTCAGACCTTTGGAGGATTATAATTATGTGTGTACAATCAGATGGGTATGCCTTCATTTTATTGATCTATAGTCAGAATTCATTCGGGCATATACTAGAAAAAAAAAGCCTTTATTTGATATCTCTGCTTGTGTTGCAAAAAAAAAAGGCAGGTACTGACTCCCAAATGCATCCAAAGAAAATGTTGACTTTCATCGCCATTTTATAAAAAGAACAAACTCCAAACATGTGCATTCTAATCGTAGAGAGAGGCAGCTATGTATGCCGTGAAAAATGACACCAAAGTTTTCTTTGGAAATAGCATTTTTTGTGAAACAATGATATATCTTGTGTGGGATGCTCTTCCAAAGTATTGATGTAGATCTTGTTTTTTTATTTTTTTTATGGGAGGCAAGATGGACAAGGTGGTAGCTGTATAGCAGTATACAAACAATGTAGTAGGGGTGGTGTCAGAACTGAGTAGATTGTGTGTAGGAATAGAGATGACGCTGATTGGGGCACTCAGGAGCTGGAAAGAAATTTCTCGAGCCTGTGGAAGAAGAGAAATTCATCAGCTTTGACATTTGATGATCATTATGAAGGCTTGCTGTGATGCTCTGAGGATCATGTTTGTGTCATGTGTATTAAATAGAAATAAGTAAAAAGAAAAAAAAAAAGTATAATATATCATCGCTGGGGTGACAAGGCCTCGTATCTGAAATTTTTGTGAAAATGACTTTTTTTGATCAATGGTCAGATAATCAATTAAGTGATGTCCTGCTCAAATCCTAGCTGTCTTACCCCCAAAATGAAGCCACCACGGCATGTCAAAGGAAAGACTCTCCCATTTGCTATATAGTGCTTCGGCTGCCATTTTTTTTTTATGTTTGTTTTGGTTTTTTTTGCTCTCTTGAACATCTGACAATTTGTATATATGAGATGTTATCGCCCCAGCGACGATATAAAATCATGGGGCTAAAAAAAAAAAACATTTCATTTCCAGTGCAAGCATTTTTAGAGAGAGTGTAATCATCTACGGATTGTCGTGTCAATGACATATCTAGCCCTTTTCAGTTGCTTTTGCCCTCAAAAATCCCTTGTGCAATTGATTTCACGTGTACCCAAGATTATGAAATGGTGGAGAAACTCTTGATTCTCACGGAAAATGTCTGTTTTCATACCCAGAGAGGGAGCCCTGAATTTTCTCTAATCCCATCTGTTTACCAGCATACCTGTGTTCATGAATGATGTTGGATTTCCTGCATGCATTACGCACAATTTTGTTTTTGATATGGGCCTGGTAATGATATGTTACTTCTGTGTGCCTGTGCACAAACTATGTGGCACCAATAACCCCTGAAGCCTACTCATATTCCTCGAGTTCCCATGGCCGCTGCAAGTCGCACAATGCCATGGGTGATTAGAAATTTGATGCTGGTGCTGGTGTGTAGAGTGCTATGTCAGCATTATACTTGCACCAGCGATATTCCCAGACTTGAAATCATTCAGTTTTGGCGGGTTGACCTCGAAATTATGGCACAGTTCCGGTAGCTGGTGTTGATCCCAGTGTAGAATGTCGTTTTCTGAAGTGAGTGGCACTATTCTTGTTGACGATCTACATGCTTTTCCCCCCAATTTGCTATCACCATCATGCAGGGATTATGATTAGATTACTGTTAAGGGGAAATTTTTTCACTGTATGGAAATTTTCATGCATTTTGTGCAACCACAAGCTAGTGCGAAAAATAAAAGCAGGTGAATATATTTGGATGCCATATGCTCAAGTAATTAATGCCCTGATTCCGAGGAATTAAAACATGCAAGATTCACCTTACCCATCTGAGAGCGAAAAATCGTGTGCTGGTGTGAGTGTTGCTGTATGTGCAAGACTAACATTCACATCCATGGATACCCATTGCCCCCAATTCAAGTCGAATGCATTGTGCTAGCATAGCCTTAGCCACTGCAGTAGTCACCTGTGGAAAGATTCCTGTATTTTGGAGATGTAAAGAAAGTCGTGGCTTTTTCATTCTTCTGACACCTCACAGGTCTAATACATAGCATTCATGGCTACATCTTTTCATATTTGTGATTTTAACCAAACGTAATCACTTTTTACATCATGTATTTCCAGTGTGACTTTGCTATGGTGTGAACTGAAGATTACACAAAGTCTTGGAGATCGATGATTATTATCGGTATCGCTTTTGTTAATCTGACCGCCAGTGATGGAGCTCGATTTTAGACATTTGTTTGGGAGATAAACCAGCGCCAGCACTAGCACCAAACTTAAAATCACTCAATGTGTCAGTCATGTTCTTGAGAATCTATGACTGTATTCAGGTTTTCTCACGGGGGAATATCCGTGGGTGGCTGTATTCATGAACGGAAAGCAGTTTTTTCATGTACCTTGTGATTTCCAACTAGTTTATAGTCAATGATGAATATGATGTGCCTTATTTCTGTACGAAGCAGCACATCAAACCTCATAGTAAGATAGGTGATGTTAATCTGGAATGAGTATGAGTGTGTTTCTACTGAGAGCACCTTGCATCGCCGCGAATTTTGTCTCCCGCATCTCCTCATATTTTACGACCACTCGAGCTGTTTCTACTGAGCAATAAAATACGCGTTGATGCCATTTTGTGGTAGGCCACTGAATTTCGTTTAGTCTTTCCATTCAAAATACCCCTCACTAACATTTCCTGCCGCTTGGTTATTAGGAATCGTTGCAGGTCTAGGGTCCAGTTAATGCTCTCTGCGGCTCCGACATACTAACGTTAGTATTCCAGCAAAAACGAATTAGGGAATCTACAACTTAGAGATGATACGATATTATGGAAAAATGAACGCAGTGTAAAAATCAGAGTAGGCCCTATATGGTAAAATAGGCTGTTGGGCACGCAAACAAGAGACGATGAATGCACGCAATTCACATGTACCACCTCATGTATTTTGAAGGAGTTGGTACAAGGCATGATGTGTGCGAAACTACGGTTGCTGTGTACCCAAGTGTCGGAGTGTGCGATGAACCGATTTGAAAAGCGCGGGGCAAAAGCTTCCAATAATTTGAGACTTCCGATACACCGCGAATTTCGCTACCCGGTGTGTTTCTACTGAGAATCGTCCCTCGCATCACCACCTCAAAAGGTGGACGACGGAGCACCTCGCATCACCGCGCATCGGCCACTACCCAATCTGTTTCTACTGAGGAAAAATTTGAGGTGTCACCGTGCATCACCGCGAATCACCTCGCATCGCCTCACATCACCTCGAATTTTCATCGCTCAGTAGAAATACGCTCTATGACAACTAACACTGTATTGAAAGTCAAGATCCAGTCTAGATAGGAATGTGTACAGAAGTTAGATAAAAGTGATTTTTGCCCTTCGTGTTAAAGATTAAAATCCAGTATTGCTTTCTCTCTTTTTTTTTCTGTTTCAAATCGAAATTACACAGCAGAAATTTATGTCTTCAGGGTAGAAGGTGTTTCTTTTAGATTTTTTGTTTGTTTCTTTTGTTTTTGATAAACTTTTTTGGGCAGCTCAGCTTTTATTCAACCTGTGTTTGGTAACCAACATGAAAATTGGTGTCATAATATTGGGTTTTATAATGTTTAGAAGTATAACACTTGGGTGACATCACCAAGGTCCTCTGATGTAAATTGGGAACAGCAGTGAAAGTACATGTATGTTTGGCATTTTATGAATGATGCATCTAGCATAATTATTGTCTAACTGTATGTACTCTTGTATAAACATTTCATATTTTGTGATATTGCATTGAAATAATCGTCTGCATGATTTTTTCATGCAAGTTTGTTTCTTGTCGGTCATTCCATGCCTCTTTGATTATGAATTCTATATTTATTTATGTGTGTATATATATATATGCAATTATCATTATGAATCATGTTGAGTCTATTGATGAAGACAGCCAAGATGGGTTACCTTGGCTACATTTCCATGTTGGGATAGCAACTGTTGCTGGGACAACAGTTTCCCGTAGCAACAGCCAATCAGAAAGCTGGATTCTTGTGATTACCATGGCAGTGCCATTGCAGCAAGAGTTGCTGCCATATAGCAGCTCATAGTTATACCATTATGATCACACCTCATAGTGCACTTGGTGTGCATCGTTAGGAAGTGGATATGTGGAAATATAAGATGTTGATATTCTAGAGTCAAGATTCTTTACTGTGAGCTGCTTGTACCCAACATTTATATTGTCCAGTGTGTATGTGAATCAATTAGAGGAAAGACAAACGTCCCTGATGCAGTGCACAAGTGAGATGAGGGAGTGGGTGTCACCCTTGTTGCATGATCAGCTTACTATGCATCCATCGAAAAGAATCAAATACAGATGATAGGGAGGAGTAGCCCAGAGGATTAAAGAAACTATGCGATGCAAACACCTGCAATAACTTGGTGCATGTTTCCATGTTACTGATATGATTAGCAAAAGACATTGCAGGGACACACAAGTTATGCTCAGTCAAGAGGAAGGTGCATTTCAGTATTTTTTACAAATCATATTACTACTTTAGCAACGACTGACTGATGATGTCATTGACAGTATCCTGATTTGGAAAAGCTCTTTGTGGACGTATTCGAGTAATCTAAAGAAACATAGTAGAAAAATTATAAGATATATAGCACATATTTAGATGTTCTTATGGGCACTTAAGTGATTTGTAGGGTATTATGAATCAGTTTGAATCATGCATTTGCATTGCATAGGCCGAGTAAGGTATGCCTCTGACCATTTGTAACCCTGTTGCCATAGTGATGGCAAGTTCAGTGAGGGGGCAAGAGAGTTGTTGCATAAGACGGAACCAAACCAATATTAGTAGCCTCGATCATGCTTTTTGACCCGCTTACCCTCAACCCGCTTAGTCTGTGATCGTTGACATGAACAACAGCGAGAGGGGCCTTTGAACAGGCTAGATTCACTGGGTTGGTGCTGTAATTTGTGATAGGTAGACAACCTTGGGGTTTATGAAGACATGAACTAACTTTTTTGTTCTTTTTTCTTTTTTAATTATACTTTATAAAAAGTGGAATGATCAGAATGTTTGCATGGAAGTGAGTGGTACTGGGCTCAATTATTGGTAGATAGGGTCCTACCTAACCTACATGTGCTCTTCGTGATTGAATCTTGTGTTGAATCTTTCTTTTGATCCAGTTTGCATTCACTATTTCTTTGTTTTGTTTGTCTTTGTTGTTTTGCTGGGTTGGAAAAGGTAGGACAACCTTTGATGGTTGTCATGGCAAACGTTTTGAGTACAGGTCACACTTACATGTACCATTCTGTACATTACTAAACTCCCTTAAAGTTACTGTGTGAGAAGAGTCACAGAAATGCCAAACTATTTGCGCGTCAGCAATTCATCTGTTCAAGCAGGCGTGTATTTCACCACGAAGTGACTTCCTTTACGCTTTTAGACCATGTAGTGTCGTTTGCAGACTTGATGCAGCAAGAATTGTCTGAAATATCTTCAGAGCAAATATTCTCCTCTTAGAAATATGTAGACTCCTCCCCCCCCCAAAAAAAAAAAAAAAAAACAATCAGTGTTGCATCCTGTTGTTCAAATCTTGTATGTAGCAACTTTACACCTCAAAACAGAGATTTGCTTCTTTTCTAATGCTTTTGTTTTGTTTTGCTTTGTTTTAGTTTAGTTTAATGAAATAACCTGTTAATACATTTATGCTTAACCCAACTATTATTTAACCAGTGTTTAGTATCCAGCCCATAGACAATCAGAAATTAATCATTGTCAATAGAATATTTGCTTTCTTGAAGTGAGGCCCTCTGGACTATATTGGAAGTGCAGTATAATTTTAACGTTTAGTAGAGTAGTTGTTATGCTCAGAATCATATACGATGAATTAAAAAAAAAAGGCACAGACTTCTTGAGTGTTTTTCTTTTTCCATCTCTGAAAAGAACAAAAAGATGGATGGATGTGATAGCCTGTTTCTGAGCAAGAAATTAACTTGCCACCTAGTCCATTCACATTTATTATTTTAAACAACCCAAGCACACTCATTAACACGTTCCCGCATATCTTGAGTAGGTGTCCATGAGAAATTTGCTTTATAGCAAAATCAGCTCCTCCTCAATGAGTTAAAGAGTTATTATTATGGTCAAAAGATGCCGTGTGAAGGTTCAAACTCCCAGTAATATAAGCTGCTGTCTACTGTATTAAAAGCATCACACTAATAATTATATTCAGATTTGCATCATATCATATAAAGACACAATATCCAGCCATCTTTCACATGAAATCATGACAAAAGCGATTTCCGGTTAGATTCGATGCCTTGCAGCGGAAAAGATATTTGATAATTTTAGTCTTTGTTGTGTAAATACATGTTTCTTTTACACCTTTGTAAACACATATGCTATTTAAGGAAGACGCATCAAAATTCCATTGAGAGGTGTTTGTAATATGAAACACAATCAACAAATTTCATTTGATTTTTGTTATCATTGCAAGATGGTAACATTGTTTGACATTATAAATTGTTGGTATTTTGTTCTGCCTTTAACTGTATAGGGCCTAATGGAAATGATTTTGTTTGTGCAGACAGCTACAGTATTTTGTGCAATGCCAGCTTGGTTTGTCGTTCCTATAATTTCTTTTGCTTTTTCTTTTCTTTGTGTGTGTGTGTGTTAAATTTAATTGAAATTAGGGTCGTTTTATCGGCATAAAAGTATTGTCATTCAAAATCAACTATTATTACCGGAATTTCGTGTAACAACACATGTAGCATTTTTAGAAAAAAAAAAAGACATTATATAAGATGTATATAATAGGTTTGTATGTATTGGTACGTTTATACTAATCAGAGGTAATCGGACTTAATTTTTTTTTTTTGTGATTATAATTATATACAAAGCACCATAAATTTCACTGTTCTGATAGCAGAATATATACCCCATCCGAAACGTCAACACACGATATACGTGTATAACTTGCACATTATATTGTTGGTGTTATTGTTGGTGTTATTGTTGTTTGTTGTTTGTGTGTGTGTGTATGTATGTGTGTGTGTGTGTTTTGGTATTCCTGAATTTTGTAAGTCCTCATTGATCACATTGTGCCATAATATGATATGAAAGTACAATCCTACCTTGAATCAGTTTTAGCAATGCATGATTATAAAACGCCACATTTAGGTATGTGTGATCTGTCTCCACAAAGGCGTGGTAAAGACGTCAAGCGTTGACAATGTTGATCTTTTTGTACTGTATCCATTCCCTAAACTTTGCAATGATAGACGATTAGAAAAAAAGATACAGTCTAGAGTAAAAAGTGATAAAGTATTTCGACGTAGCAGGTCGATTCCTTACGCAACTTGTTTTATACCAATTTCTTCAAAATTCTATTGCTTTATACAGGAGCCACAATGACAGTTACCCATTTGATTGTTAACATTTTGATATTTGAGAAATATTTTTTTTTTTTGGTCATAAATATCCCTTTGCCAACAATATCACCGTATATTTGCGCTTTTCATGGCTTGAATATCTGTTACTTTATCGGCTTAATGAAGCTATATGGGTCACGAACACCCTTGTAAGTTGTACAGAGTATATACCAGAAGGAAAGCTTAGAAGTGAAGAGTTTTATCGCAAAACGAGCTTACTCCATTCTTGTTAAATTCAGATATTTGAGATTAAAGCTGCTAAAAAAAACAAAGAAAATAAGAAGAAAATTTGAGATGTTTTTAATCATTACTTCTGAAGTATTCCTTGTTATGTTGCAAGTGGGGTATGACTGAAGAGAGTTTATTTATAGCTCTACAATATCTGATAATGGACTTTGAAATGTTTAACGATGGCGTTCAGCTCATTTTGCAATAAAACTCTTCAGGTGTAAATTACTGGATGACGTAAGGACGATGAATTCGTGGAATTGTCAAGCATTTCAAGAGGAAGTTTCTCTTTCCGGAAATCCTGGCGTCGGATCCCTGGAAACCTCATCAGTGGCCGAATGAAAGTGATGAGGTTATGTGGACACTCAAGTATTGTTCATATCACATGGCTTGGGGGGGGGGGGGTTGGAGATCTAGAAACATATTCCGAAACAAAGGTCATGATACTGGATATTCCATAGGGTCTATATTTGTCTCCTGTGGATAATATATTCAGTGTTTTCTGAAATATGAATGATGTCTTTAAGTGAGGAGACTTGAACCTTATAATGTGGATTCCGGTCCATGCGAGGATTACAGGGCACACTGACCTGGCGAGGTCGTGTATTGAAACGTGACGAGGACATTGTCACGTGAACAAGTAGGTGCCTACATGACCACGTGACTAGGATGTGGTCGTGAAACGAGGTCAAACTTTACGAGACAGAAGTGAGAAAAAATCGAAACAAGAAAAAAAAAAAACGATGTGGAGATGGTTTATGACATTGAAAATATCACAGCGATTGTACTCATTATACGTACTGTAGACGGCAATGGAGAAGAGGTACATGTATTTTCATTTTATTTGTTTTGGGGTTTTTTTCGGTGAATTCAGCAAAGTGTGGATGAGGAGAATGGGAAAATTTTGCGCCGAGGGGGCGTATCCAGTATTCATATACTATAATATATAGTGCTGCACAAATCATCTTGTGGGCGGTACGCTCGCAGAGAGGGTCTCGGTGTTGATAGATACTGCTAGAACTGAAATTGGAACTTTTTTTTTCAAGTCTTGACCGATTTCGTTGAACCTTCGAATTAGATATCTCTATTAATAGTTAAAAATATGATGGCGAAAACTAATCAAAGTATCTGTCGGATACGAGGGACAGAGTAATTTTTTAATGAGGTTTAATGCTCTCTCTTGATATAAGAGAACGTAAACAAGACCGTTTATGTGATATTGCCGCTTATGAATTGTTGCTTTATACCAGTTGAAACACTTCAAGAATATTCTTCATGCATATTTTTTTCGTGTTTTTGTTAAATGATTTGAGTAGTTCTGCGGTGATACAGACATTGTAATTTGTTTTTGCATGCGTCGAGATAATGTTACCAGAACTCCCAATCGCGATTCCTTGCAATGACGTAGAATGATATCTTAGCTCAATAATCAACTTGTTCAACGGCATCTAAGTTTGTGTTGCATGTTAATACACTATAATGATTAATATAAACATAGATTCCGCATGTTACAAATGCATCGCCGAAATAACATGCATTATTAAGTCAACCACGTGCATGTTTTCGTTCGATTATTGATAATTATGAAAATTCCATGATTTATTTCAAGAGATGTGAATAACGAGCAGTGTATATGGGAAGAATTAGTACATGTATATCTTGATATTTTAAGAGATTATTATGACTTTTTATCAATAAAGCAAAAGTACTAAATTTTCAGCAGATACGTTCGCTTGAAGATTGTAGATGTGAAAATGTGTCAAAGAATAATGAATGTGATCGGTATTTGTGGATGTGTGCGTGTATGTAATATGTGTGTGTGTGTGTGTGTGTGTGTGCGGGGCTTCAGATTTTTTTTTCTTCTTTTTTGTGTGTGTTTGAGACAGTGAGAATCCACTTCTGAAATATGAAAGAGCGTACAGTTCTAAGAGGAATTCAAAGTTAATTTGATGTTAAAGTCGGTTTGAAATGGCTGAGATATCCAAAACCAAGTAAAAGGTGAGGCCCAACTTTTATTAAGATTACTTGTGTTGTTGTTGATATCTCAGCCATTTCAAACCTGATTTTCATCAAATAGACTTGAACTCCCCTTGAAATTGTGCGCTGTTATTTCAAAGGTGGTTTCTCATCTCACCAATAAGTTAAAAAACAAAAACCTGAAGCCCCATCTCAAACAAAAATATATCATCCCTTTGAATCTAATGGAAAGAATAATCAAGAGAATGGTAGAAAGCAGACCTAAAAATGACAAAACGGGGTATGTTGTACTTAAGCATGTTTACACAGAAGTGTTGTCTTTTGTAATATGTATATGTATATATATATATATATATATATATATATATATATATATATATATATATTAACACTTGCGTTTGAGCATGGGTTCAAAGGAGAGATTCTTGTTTCTTCTCTATAACACCTTGTTGGTATCCATGTGCACATGAGCTAACTGTGAACTGGCTTATACGTACAATATCATCTTACACCGATTATAAGATTAACAACTTAAAGGGAAGATCCACTTTGAAAATCGTTTTGGTGAATAGAAGCAGAAAATTAGATTAACTCGACAGTGATATATATTTTTTTTAATTCCGATGAAAGCTGGAAAGAGGATTTTGTTTTAAGACATGATCAGTCAAACGCAAATTTGCAGTGATATAATGTCACATGCAAGCTCAACCCCCTTTGCTTTGTGCTCTGAAGTTGATTTACACTTTCCCGTCAAATCAGTTTGCAATCATATACTTGCACACTTGAGACACAATCATTACAAATATTCTTCTATGCAACCCCTGCACGAATTACAGACCCTGACAGAGAAAAGAAGAGATCTTATGGAATCTTTATATGCACAGGCAAAATGGATGGTGCGCTCACATGCAGATCATGCCAATATGTTCCTGATTGATCGCAACTTCCAAAAGTCATTGTAATATAAATGACTAAATATACTTTCTTAGATTTTATTAGAATTTGCTCAAAACTTTCACTGTCCTGTTTCTATCATTTTGTTCTTCTCAATCAAACCAACTTCAGGGTGGACTTTTCCTTTAATTAAGTAACAATGACAGAAATGCTCATAGAAATTATAATGATATTTATAACAACAACGAAAATAACTGCACCTCATGTGATGACAGAAATAATCATAATGATATTTATAGCAACAAGGAAAATAACACCTCATGTCGTGACATAATCACGCATACACAAAGTGGGCCAAAGACCTTGAACAGGAGGGTGAGATTCGAACCCACAATCTACTCATAACAGGTCCATCATTCCACAGTGCTCCCACAAAACGTCCACCGTTCCTCTGAGTGATAAGGTTTAAGTGTTAGTAGCAGAACAGTTTACATAGAATCTATTGAGTATCAAATAACATAGAACCTATACAGTATAAAGTAGAATATACAGAATAGTATACACTTAGCCAAAAAAGAAAGTAAACACTTTTTCAAGTTCATATTTCTCATAGAAAATTTTGCTAAATATTAATGTTTTATATACCATGTTAAAGGTAAATTATTTGCCTGTCAACGATGGTAGGTCAATGAACAGGCAAATTTTACGCATGAGTGAACACATTCGTTTTTCTCTTCCAAAGCAAAAAAGTAGAATTACAAAACTGGACAAGTTGTCATTCATGCGTGTGTGCTCTTCCATGTAACAATGACAACAAAAGACAATTCAAAACAAAAGTACAAATTAAGTTTCAAAAATAATCCTATAATCTCTTTAATGACTTGTAGCCCGCAAAGATAAAGAAAGGCGAAAATGATATAGAAAAGTAAGAATCTTCTGTCAAATCCAAATTCAAATGGCATGAAAGAGGCAATATTAACAAAATAGTAGAAATTTGAAACATATTTCAAATTAAGAACTTTGAAAATTACATTTGGTTCTTGAATTTGTGTCATGAATTGCTAAATTCCTAAATCAAAAGAAACAAATAAGAAAGTTTGTCCATTTAATCACCTTTGCGGCTTACTCCCTTCGTCATTTGAAGTTAGATTCGACAGAAAACGTATTTTTCCACTTTACTTTCCCACTTTGTTAGTGTTATAAGATATAAAGAAATGGAAGGGGACGAAAACATATTTCTGCTATTTCATTCTTATCTCTCATTGTGTTAAATTGGTCTTTTGTTTTCATCGCTATCTTGAAGGGCGTGTGCAAATGAACAAAATGTCAATTTTGGCAATTTCTACTTTTGTCATGAAGGACAAATATCAATGTGTTCACTCATGCATGAAATTTCCTTTTGTATTAACCTACCAGGTTGATAGCCAATTAAATAATCTTTAATATGGTATATGACACAATGATTTTGATGAAAATCTACAATGCTGAAAAAGTGTTTACTTTCTTCTTCTTTTTTTTTTTTGCTATATATATATTGTTTGGGTAGAATTAAATCATTTTTTTTTTTTCAGTGATAGGTACCTATAAGAAATCTGATTGAAATATAAAGTTTTCTTCATCTTATTTTGGGAAATAAAATCGTACATGGAAAATACCTCCATCAAGTTTCACTGTCTCCTGGTATCCTCTTTTAAGAAAAACCCTCTAGACTATTCTCATTCAGCGATAGCGATTGAAAGGTAAAACTCTTTTTTAGCGCCTAGCCTTTATTATGATGTGCTCTATACACATGATGACTTCTGTTAAATGCAATTGCACTTAGAAAAAAAAAACTACAAGAACGTAGGTGAGCAAACTTACTTTAACATTGACAAAGTACTCGTGCGTCTCAAAAGTCATTTGAATCTTTAAATACACCCATCACTCTAGACTATTTCCATTCAGTGATGACGATTGAAAGGTGAAACTCTTTTTTAAACGCCTTCATTATGATGTGCTCTATTCAGATGACGACTTCCGTTAAATGCAATTGCACTTATCAAAAAAAAAAAAAAAAATCTACAAGAACGTAGGTGAGCGAACTCAGTTTAACATTGACAAAGTATCCGTGCATCCCAGAAGTCATTTGAATCTTCCAATACACCCACAACACTAAGTCGTAAATGTCGTGTTTTCATCAAATAGCAAGGTATCAGATATAAGCAGAAAGGTGATTCTGTAACTTCACAAAGAGGGGAAATATCTGCATTACGTTTTTCCAGTTTTCTGAAACTTCATTGTTGAAGAAGTGCATTGTATGAATCACAGACTGCTTCTTTTCATTGCTAACGACTGACAGGCGAGACACTTTCTCAGTACCTTTGTAATGATGAGATTTAGACAGATAATAGCTTTGCCATTTCAATTGCACTTTAAGAATCCACTAAGATGTAAAAAGATACCTTTAACAGAACACAAGTATTTATAAAGGAGTATTAAAGGTCATTTCCATCTCCCGTTCCAGGCACAAGACTCAATCATCTTGATTTTTTTTTCCCCGTTAATGTTTTCGTTTGTATTTTCACAGGATACAATAACGCCAAATAGAAACCAGCAATTTCGTTGTGGTTTCACTAAAACCCAGAAATGAGGATCTCCTCACAGATTGATTCAAAAGCAGCTGCATATTTCACCTTGACATGCAGAACTCTGATGGATGCAATTCACTTCTTAGAATTTGAACGCGATTCTCGCACAGGCTTCATGCTGATTTGTTTGCACCCGATTTGATTCGCTTGCAGTGGTGACGCTCGTCCATCGCCAAGAATTCCTAAAGAGCTATGGAATCGCGCCTGAATTCTTTGTTCTTTTCACTTTGCCCGGAGATAATTCAGGTTATAAGATATTGTGATCGAGCCAAGAATAAGGCGTAGCTGGTATGGTCACGTACTCTGAAGAAGATATTAGTAAATCTATAGTAACACTTTACTGAATGAAGAAATTAATAAATAAAAGCTCCTGCAAATCTGCCAGTTTTAGTGTGTTGTTTCCATCTCAGGAAACTGCCTTCGTATTCCAACAAATGCGTGGCTGAGGTGATACAGATACTGACGTCTTTAAAGGGAATTCCGTCGTGATTATTGTTATTCTGCTTTATAGGACAATGGAAAACCCATAGAGGTAATTCAGTGAAACTTTGGGGAAAATTGTACACCTGAGAAAATTTTGGCCTGCGAAAGTTTAGAGAGTAAGACATACGCGATCTATTTATTAAAAAGCTCTCAGTTTAATTTGTTTTATACACCAAATTTCACTAATTATTTTTTTCTTCAAATATTAATAATAATACAGGGTACTTATAATGCGCCAGTTCCACATAGTTAACGTGCTCAAGGCGCAGTAGAAGAAGTAAGTTATGAAATACAAAAATCCTTACACAAACATGCACATGAAAATGAATGACACAATAATGATAATGAAAAAATATACATCATAATATACAATTCTACTGGAAAATGGTCATGAACAAATGAGTCTCGAGGGCAACTTTAAAGGAGTAAACATTCCAAATGTGACGGATAGCTTGAGGCAACTGATTCCACAGGTAAGGTCCAGCATGTGCAAACGACCGATCCCCCCATGATTTCTTCGTTTTTGGAACAAGCAATCTACAATCGGATGACCTTAAACATCTGGAAGGATTATAAAATGTCAGTAAATTAACATTGTACTCTGGGGCAGATCCATGTATGCAATGAAAAACAAATAGTAATAGTTTAAATACAATGCGAGATTCAACAGGTAACCAATGCAATGAGGACAAAACAGGGGTAATGTGAGTATTTCTCCTGGTAAGGGTAACAATGTGGGCTGCTGAATTTTGCAATTTTTGTAACCTTGAAAGTTGAGATTGTGGTAGCTGAAATAGGAGTGTGTTATTTTTTTAAAGATCGAAAGAAGAGCGAAATAGGAGTGCATTACCAAAGTCAAGTCGGGATGATATAAGAGCATGAACTAGTGTTTCTGTGGCTGAACGAGTTAAATACTTGCGAATAATGCCCAAATTGCGTAACTGATATCTCACGGATTTACAGACAGCAGAGATCTGAACAGACATGGACATTGTAGAATCAAATAATACTCCAAGATTTGGGCATAGACGGAATTTATCCATTGAGGAGGACATGCATAAACGCATTGCTTTTTTTTTACACCAAGAACAAATCAGGGGAAGAAAACGGTTACAGCTCGTTATTCCGGAGGTTCGTTATTCCGAAGGCTCTTTAGTCCAAAGATTCGTTATTCCGAAGGTTCGTTATTCCGAATTTCATTTTAGGACTAACGAATCTCCGGAATAACGAACCTTCGGAATAACGAAACAAATGTTCGGATTAACGAACCCTATTTAATTTTCGGATTAACGAACCTCTAGGTATAGGGAATTTGTGTGTTTCGGATTAACAAACCTTCGGAATAACGAACCTTCGGAATAGCGAACCTTCGGAATAACGAACAGCACCCAAGAGAACAATATCAGGAGCAAAATGAAAGTTGAGAATATTTGTCAACAAGCCGAGTGGAGAGCTGCTTAACACCTACGTCACAAAGAGTTGCCAATTTGCGTTGTGGGGCTTAAAGGTTCATGACTTTTTTTTTTAATATTTACCTGAGTTTTCCCCAGATTTTCTGTGATCTACTTCGCTGATATTTCCGTTTTCATACAAAGCAACATAATAGTATCAGGACAGAATTTCCCTTTAGTTTTGTGACACTTTTTGCATCTTCTGTTTTTACCATTTCAGTAAATCCCATAAAAAAAAACAAAAAAAAAACCGTTATACATTAGCCTTCTCGACTGCAACGGAAGTGCATATAAGTTAATTTTCACCTTCTGTGTATAAGAAAGGAAAATTATATCTACACTCTTAAAATTGTCGGGCAAAAAAAATCCTAACTTTTAACCAACACTGGGCATCATACTGTCCACACAACTATTGGTTAAAATCTGCCCAATGATGTTGGGTAATGAGTTTGCTATGTGGTTGGGCAAATTAAATTGCCCATCAGCTGTTGACCAATCACACTTTACCCAACTTTGCAATTTCCCAACCGTTGGTTATATTTTGAGTTGGGTAATCATTTGCCCAACCAATTTTACCCAATTAGATATTGTTGACAAAATTTATTTCGTGTTGAATTATTTGATGTATGGGTGTTTACCAGAACATGTGTATGTCAAGACATTGTTCATATCTAACCTATCATAATCCTACAGCTAGTCGTAAAGCCTATACCTACAAGTACATCCAGGCTTAGCCTACATCCTAGACCTATAGTTAGTACCAGGGATATTTCATTCACATATATAGGGCCATTTAGTTGTAATTCTTTAAGACATGGTTACCATGTAGATTACACTTTTATTATAAAAATATGAAAATAGTTCATCAAAGGTACAAGTTGAAATTGTGAATATCACGGCAATAATATTCAATACATTTCTAATACATTTCAGACATTTCATAGTTTATTGAAATCACAAAAACATTAAATTTAACAATATTCTATATTTTTCACAAGAGAATTTGAATAGCTTATGAATATTCATGAGCAAAAAAACAAAAACAAAAACAAAAACAACCCCCAAACAGTAGAAACCAATAGAAACCAACTGGTATCAACTGGTATCAAAATTTCAATGTTTTAGTTACTGGGTTTTAATCTGGAATGAAGTGGTAAGCAAGTCCAGTCAGGTATATGGGTTTCAAATTGTGTCATCTAACTATTTGCACACAAACCGACACACACACGCACGTACACACCCACATACACACACACACAAAACACAAACTAGTCGTATTGTAGGAGTATCCTGTAGTTTGCTCCCACAGACAGATACTCCCACAATGTTGATTTTTTAACCTTTCCGGTGTTGACGGAATAAAGGGAAACGTAAGAAAATTATGTCAAAATACTTCCACAATGTAGCGCTTGCTTATATAACATATCTATCTATATACATATATATATATATATATATATATATATATATATATATGAAGAGTTTGTTTGCAAAAACCGATAAGTCCATATTTGCCAAATGGAGATATTTGCGATTAAAGGTCAAGAAAAATAAAGAGAATAATAAGAAATGTTTTGCTTCTTTTGACCATAACTTCAAAAATATACCATTATATGTAGTGACCAATATATCATTTAAACAGTATTATTTTGTACTTTATGACAGAGATCGTACTTCAAAATCTTCAAAAATGGACTTATCGGTTTTTGCAAACAAACCCTTCATATATATATATATATAGAGAGAGAGAGAGAGAATACCGTGTGTGTGTGTGTGTGTGTGTGTGTGTGTGTGTGTGTGTTGCCCCCCCCCCCTCCCATTCCTAAAACGGAGAACACCCTATAGTAATTCTTGGTACCCCCTACAAAATCGTACGGTTCGGCCATCCTTCCATACGTAGGCCTATACCACACACACACACACACCGTCACATACATTACACACATACATTTTTTTTTTTATACTTGTCCATGAAAATTTACCAACTTAGAAAGGAATGTAACAAAATTACCGAAGTACTGGTAAGAAATACCCAGGCTTAATGTGCAAAATAATGTTGGTAAATTACACATGTTTGTATAAGGCGAATTTCTACTCAAGTATCAGTTGCCCAACAAAAATTATCCAACACGCAAAGGGAATGCGTCACTTACACAACAACGGGGCAAAAAGTACCCAACTCTCCATTACCAATTCTGTTGGTAAATGTTCGCCCAATATTTAAGCAAGAATAATTGCCCAATGTTGGTTTAATCACCTAAAAGCTCAATTGGGCGATAATTGCCCAGAATGATGATTTCTTTTTTTAACCAACCAACAATTACCCAACTATAAATTTACCCAATATTTTAAGAGTGTATAATTTTAAGCTCTAACATACGACAAATGTACCGAAATCCTACCTTTCAATACCATTTGTGTTTTTCTTTGTAGTATATCTTACATATTCTAATAACCGTCGTTTGGTCTAAGGATATTTACTAATTCTCAATAGTGTATTGAGCGTTTGTGTACTTCAAGCACGATATTTGGGACAAAGTTAATTTCGTTACAAGATTTAGTATACAAGTTATCAAAGGATTAAGTGGAAGTGAAAATATTTCTTGTGATGATATACGAAATCTCCAGAAAGATACTTTGTATCGTGACTTCTAAGACGGTAACAATTCTGAACAATGATTATGACGGGAAGTCTCCAAATATTACTTTATTCATAATACATTGAGGGCATAATTTACCATTAGCAGATGAACAAAACCTAGCTTCAGTGCTTCAAAATAGTTCTACATTGTGAGTTAGAAACAACCAATGTACAAATTTTAAAAGGCATGGTACAGTATTGGTGGAGATGAGAATTGGGCTTTTAACTTTTTGCGAGATCCCAAGAAAACACTTGTGATATAGTACAGAGCATGCCATTTTAAGAGGAATTCAAAGTTAAATTGATGGAAATCGGGTTTGGAATGACTGAAACATCCACACACAAAAAACCCCCACAACAACAACAAAGTAAAACAAAGCGATCGTGATAAAATGTGGTTCCCACACTTTCTTAGAATAGCTCTTTTTTTTTTTTTGATATCTCAGCCATTTCATAACCAATTTTCATCAAATAAACGTTGAATTCCTCATAGAACTACATGCTCTTTCATATTTCATAAGAGGTTTTCTTTATCTCACACACACAAAAAAAAAACTGTTAGAAACCTGAAATTAGGTCTCAACCAAAACTATACGATCCCTTTAATCAGTGTAACCAATGTAAAGTGTCGTTGTTTAACAACGTATATTTATACGAAATGTAAACAATAGTTATAATAAAATTGTTTCTAGATTAAACCGTCTACAGTTATGGTTTATTAAGAAAAACAGTAATATCTGCTTATATTTTAGGCTTTATTGCGATTTTTTTATATGGTAGGACGTTTTGTGATATAAATAACCTATACGTACATGTATGCACCAAATGTGATAACTCTTAACATTTTTCAACTCACTGCTCCCAATGGTGAACAGTACTTTTAGGAATATTAAAACGAAAAGATACAAGGTATAACTGCGATAGATGAAAATGAAGGGAAATACAAGTAACGATAATGATAACGATAACGATTATACTAACGATGATGATGAAACCCCTTGTGATAATGATCATAATGATCATAACAAAAATAACATTGACTTAATTCATGGCTTAGTAAGCGCCAGCCAAAGTTAAAGGTCATCCGCTTCCTTTCTCGAACATCAACTCACACAAGATATTTCAAGTTATTACTTTTAAAATCATTAAAATGTGATTACATGCGTGCAAAAATGGCAGATTTCTATCTCTAAAGATAGCGCTCGCTCCTAACATAAGGTTATTCTGTATGTGGGCGTGAATTAATTTAATTAGAACAGGGGTCGTGAATATATTACTTCACAGGATAAACACACATGACTTCATAATGATATATACGTAAAGTGCGAGAGGTCGTTATACTGGCATATTTGTAAGACGTTTAGAAAGTCTGTATTAAGGGCGGTAAAATGTTGATTATTATGATCATTGTCATTATCATCACTGTTATTATCATAACGTGAAACGGAAGTTGAAGAATGTGTGTGCTACTTACACCGCAAAAACATCGGAGTTAGATTTAACACCATGGGTGTTAAGTCTAACACCGATCAAGTGTCAATACAGGACCACACCCGTGCACAGGTGTAGAAAGTATGTTGTGATGGTGTTGAAAAGTGTTCACCTGGTACATCGTGGTGTTAATTTGACACTGTAGCTGGTGATATTTTTGACACTGCGTTGGTGTTAATTCAACATTGACACCGCATGGTGTTGATTTTATATTGCTGGTGTTAATGCCACTGGTATAACACCCGTCCAGCTTCAATATGAGACCACAACAACTGGTGTTACTATGGTGTAAATGTGTTCACACCTTTCTTTTTGTTTAAATCAAGTATAATACTATATCGGAAAATTCTTGATCGTCTTGTTGAAGTTCAAAATCAACAAGAAGAATATTAACTAAGAAACTATCAAAAAACAATTTTCTATTTTTAAATGACACCCGGAGGTGTTAATCTAAAACCATAAATGAGCACCGGAAATTTAACACCAGCTCGGTGTTTCATATTTAATACCGGACTTTTTATAGTGTAGTTTTGGAGAGATGGAGGAAACTGGAGGAGAATGTGCAGAGATAATAACAAATAATCCCCGAAATTACATGCAAAGTCACAGAAACTAGTCACTACAGGTGCTGAATCCACAAAATGTAAGAGAATGTTAATTCTTCAAAATTCAGTATAGACACGTGGATTTTCCATGACATTTTTTTAATCCTCTTATACATGTTTAGGATACTATTATTGGACGTAATGTCATTGCATGAAAACACTTAGAAATGAATGAAATAAAAAGCTATAGGCTCTTCTTCTTACCATCAAAAGTGGATTTAGCACCTTTTGGAAAGGAAGCTTTCATAATTATATCCCCCCTTCATTGCTATATGCTGACAAAGAAGCGTCGTGGGCAATCACCACAAGATATTTTAACAACTGCTAATGTTGAAGGCGCTTCCCGCATTCAAGTGGGTCTTTCCGCAAGTAGCAAAATAACAGTAATTATGACCAGAAAAAAAAAAAAAAATCTCGCTAGATTATACGTGATCTTTTTTGGTAATTTGTTTCTAGCCAACGTTGTTGTTTGTTTTTTTTTTTCCAGTACAGAAGGCATTTCGTGCATCAGAAGGGAAGAAGAAAAGACAAAACTCAAAGTAAACAAGGCCTAGCCTTTAATAAAATGAAGGAATGAGAGACAAGAAAAAAGAGCTAAAACTCGCTGCACTTGTAAAAAAAAAAAAAAAAGTCTAATTAAAGTGAGAGGCAAGGTATAAAGAAAGGAAACAAACTCTCTTCTGCACCATTCCGCATTTGTTTCCCCATACTCGGAATCTGCTCGATGAGTAGTGCCTATATAGATTGTCTTTTATCGTACTATATTATGTGTAAATGTGAGGCCATTATCCTCGTCAGGCATGTGCTAACGATAATATTCTCCTTCATTTCTATTACTCTAAGATTTGTTTAATTTGTCTTTTGAAGAGGATGTACGCGAAATCTTATTTTCACTTGATGCGAAAAAGAGATCTGCTCGTAATCAAATATTATTATCAAGAAAACAGTGTTGTTCATTTATGTTTAAAAAGAATTATGTTGTTACATGTGATCATGTTACTCGTGATCACATGTATTTCGTTAATTTACGGGTTTTTTTTAATTATTAAAAATATGTTCTGTTCATGCAGTGTATATAATTTTCCCTGTTTATTCAATGGAAATGAAAAAAAGATAAAAGTTGATGTTAATCATTAACCTGTATCCATGTAATGCACTGTTCAAATATTACTCAACACATTTTGGTCAATTGGCTTTCTGTTATATTCCTATGCGAAAAATGAATGCAGAAATGAAATGAAATAAAATGAAATGAAATGAAATGAAATGAAATGAAATCAAATCAAATCAAATCAAATCCTCCAACTTCCAAGTGCCTGTTCAATTTCGTCTACATTACAAATGTGTCTACACGATTTCATTCTGCCTGAAAAGATTTCACGTTATAATACTTTCTTGAGCCATATATGTTCCATAGTACGTTATATTTCTATTTTCCCTTCCACGCTTATCCCTGTTATCTCTCCCCCTCTTTTTCTTTTTCAAGAGAGCTGCCTCGTGTTTGTTTGTGTATTTTGTTTTGCCTTCCTTTTGTTTTTGAGGCAATTCCTAGTTTTGCTCGTTCAGTGATTTGTTTATGAGGAGACTGCAAACTACAAACCCTGCGCCTTAGCAGTTTTCTCCATTTCTAACAATTTTGATTAGGTATTGGTCATGAAAATCAAAATATGTATCAGAATTTCATTTCACAGTATTTTCCTTTATAACATTGTTATTTTGATCTTGTGACATTATTTGTATTCAAGTGTTTCACTGAAATTGCACATTATATTTTATGTTATAAAACGAAACGAAACAAGAAGTATTTGAAATACCTTTTCGACAGGGTTTCCCAAACTGAGTTTACTGTATAACGATGCCAAGATAACACTTGATTGTGTATGCCTTATCTCATTACCTCATCCATTTTCCTCTACGATCAACAAGAGACCCTTGCTTGGCATGTCAAACATTGCTGTTGTTACCACGTGTCATTGTGGTGATTTCAGTCTGAGAGGTTTGCTTGGCACTATGGCTCAAATCGTTGGTATCGAAAAGTGGTGCCCCACGCTGGGACACGTTCGGCCTGAAAATATCTCTGATGGCGAGACGGAACCTCTGGTAGCGGGCAGCGTAGATAAGAGGGTTGGAGCACGCGTTGACCAGTCCAATCTGTTTTATGGTGTCGTACAACGGACTGCCTACGAATGAGCTTATGGTGCCACTAAAACTAGCGATTAACACCAGCACTTGTGGCGGACCAAGACTTAAGAAATACATGAGGACAATCAGGAAAGTCATCTTTGCAACGGTTTTCTGTGCGTTGGAATGAATGTTTGACGCAGAGCCGTGCTTGCCTGTGACCGCACCTTGGAGTTGGCGAGAGTGACGACGGAGCGTTAACATCGTCATGGTCTGCGTTACGATCATGACCAGGGACGGCACGCCGAATCGCAGAGCAGCCAGGAAGAGAGGGAGCGTCATTCTGTAACGATTCAAGGTCAAGTTTTGGCAACGGTTGTTGATAACCTTCGTGGTCATAGCAAAAGTAAATACTGTGGCGGCACCGATCCACACACACGCGAGATAGATGAGCACCGTGCGGCGATTCACCCACTCTTTAAAGCGGAGAGGATAAACAACCGCAAGACATCGCTCTACTGACATCCCGGTAAGAGTGTACACTGAAGCGTGGAGACACACAGAGTACAAGTACGCCGAGTGAATGGTTTTGCAGTACACCACCGCCAGGGTTGTGTCCGGCATCCTCACCAACAAGGGTACCGGAATCACCAACACGGAAGTCAAGAAGTCCGCGACTGCAAGGCCGCCGATGAAAATATCTGTGGAGTGGGTGTAGGCGTTTCGTTTCATCAATGCAGAGATTACAAGTAGGTTACCAACAATGCCCAGGATTGATAAAAGAAGTTGCACGATAGTGTACCATGTCCAGGGGAATACCCACCACCATCCAAGATTTCCTAGCCCAGTGTCAAGGTCTTTTGGATGGCGTGGTTCCTGTTCCCCAAACTTGGTCACCATACGTTCTAGGGCGAAATCCGTCCAACTGATGCTAATGTCGTCCACCGTAGTAGCAGTGAGTGGATTTTCGCTAACCTTTTCAAGACTAGTTGTAACACCTGTCGATTCCTCAACAGGATGTTCCCCTCCAGCTTGAAGACATAGAACCAACAGCAGAAAAAGGTGATACGTATTGTACATCATGAGTATGATCGCAATTGTTTGGTTTTGAAATCAATGATTTGCCGGCCGTTCCTGTGGGATGAATCATAATCAAAGCAGCGTTATCAATTCTCTCAACTGGACTGAGAACTTGAGATCTATACCAATCTTTTGGAAAGTATTGCCCTGACAGGTCTATCTTGTCAAGGATCGATGCAGATAAACCATCCTAGCAGTCGATACGTTCGAAAATTTTGTCAGTCTGTCCAAATCGCTGGCGTGGAAAAGTGCAAGAAGCATCTCAAATGAGCTGTCAAAACATCTTGTCTTTGCTGTCCACATTGGTCCAAATGACCAGGTTAAAGATTAAGAAGTCTTTTTTTTGTGGCAAAAGATGTTGATGTGACCATTACAGTTACTTGGTATACTTAACTCTTAGTTGAATCACGTTAATGATTTGATTCAAAGTAACAAATTATCCCTAAATTTAAACAAAACTAATTTTATGGTGTGTAGTAATACAGTTACTCGTTTACCTGGCTCAATTTCAATCAAAGGGGTAAATTTACAACAGACAAATTCAGTTAAATTTCTTGGCCTTTTAATTGATTTTAAATTATCTTGGCAGGAACAAACAAATCATTTATGTAAGTTACTATCAAGAAATGTGGGTGTCATACAGAAGCGTAAGCATGTTTTCCCCATACATAATAATATTACGTACTTTATATTCGACTTTGTTACTTTTCCGTATCCCCGTTATAGCATACTGGCCTGGGGGAGTTGTTCCAAAATACGCCTGGAGTCTATCTTCAGAATACAAAAGCGAGCTATAAGGATTATCAATTGTACAAATTATTTAGCACCGACAAGCCCACTTTTCAAAAGTAATAACCTCCTAAAGATTTTTGGTATATATTCTTACTCCCTTGGGATATTTATGTACCAGTTAACTAAAGACGAATTACCTTATGCTTTCACTCCCATGTTTGTAAAAAATAAAGTTATACATTCCTATACCCTACAAGACAGGAAAATTCATTTCACTTTTCTCCCGTAAGAACTGCATTTGCTCTTAAAACGATAGTACATACAGGTCCGACATTCTGGGATAGCCTTGACTCTAACATCACTGAATCGTTGTCACTGAATTGTTTTAAACGCAAACTAAAAAAAAAAAAAAAAAAAAAAAAATCCCTCGTGCAGGCTTATGTCTAATCATACAACATGCAATTTTATTCGAACTCCCTCTTCTTTATCAGATTCGTCGTTTATTAGGTATTCCAGGTTTGCTTTTCGTTCTTTTTACTGAGTCATTTATGTCAAGGCTATTCCTGAATTAATGAATCATTATGTATCATGTGCATTTTTGCGCATTCTTACAGTTAGGTAACTATGTTACTCGGGTGACAAGGAATCTTGTAAGCGCAATACAGGTGGCTACTTAGTATTTCGCTATGCTCTCGTGTATTTTATTTCTTTCTCTTGCTCTTTTTGCTCTCTTTTCTTTCACGTCCCTTTCTTTCCTTTCATAGTTTTCGTTATACTAGGTTGTTTAAGAAGACCAACATTTTCATCTATACAGGGACCTATACATTACAAGCTTTCCTTTTTAGTAGGTCCCCCACATTTCATGTTTGTAAAATTGTCTTCTCTTGTCTTCTTTGTAATTACCACGCTATGTCCAGTCTTATGTTCAATCGATTGTATCATGTTATTTGTGTTTTTAGATGTGGAACAATACAATCAAATGAAATCAAATCAACCCTACATACGTCGATCTGTGTCAAATATCTGTGTCAAGGTTACCCTACATGCGTCAATCTGTGTCTAATGTCTGCCTCAAAGTCTCAAAGTAGTCCTTCATTTCTGGTGCACGGTGGTAATGAAAAAAAAAATGAAATATCCAGTCTCAAAGAATCTGAAGGAATACTTGATTGTTGAAATTCCTGACCGCAATCCAAATAAAAGCCACGCCACATGTTGTGAGATGTAATTACTACAGATATGTAAAGAATCAATATCAACCAAAATGAATGTCAATCAAAATCAACATTCAACGGATCCATTCACTTCATTTCGATAGCAAGGAGAAGTAATCCTATTCCATAAATGATGTTCGTTTCATTAAGGTGCTATATTCCTGATCATAATTCAGTTAAAAATTTGTGACGGAACTGTTGATGTGAACGAACATCAACGTACAGTTTTCTCACAAATTAAAGTAATTTCAGACTCCATAATGAAGAGTGGTATTCATTTCCTTTCGCTGGAAATGTACAATGTGATATGATTTATATTATGTTGTGTCAAATAATGTCATTGCTTGCCTGCCTGTATACAGTTATTTCTAGTCAAAATATGTAATACTATTTATAAATGTTTGAATACAAATCTTCTCTGCCTAATAACTGCAAGTATACATTATTTTAATTGGCAATCTGAAATCAATTACCATTTGAACAAAATACATATTAGCTGATACTGAATCCGATCTTTCATTAACATCGTTTTGTAGCAAATTCATCATTCTTAGCATCATATACAACCTTCAGTTTTAATGAAATAAAACAAGAAAAATGTATCCTTCGCATCAATATCTGATGTGGTTTTAAAACCCTTCAATGATGAGTTGAGAAACTAGCTATATTCGCTATCAAAATTACCAACCTAAAATCATAAGTTTGTGGGGTTTTTTTTCACAAGCCAGTTGGAGAGTCTTGATTTGATGACATCTTTACCTTAGCAATAATTTGCAAGATATAGTTGCAATATCAGGTTAAAAAAACTAATGAAAAAAGATAATCCCCATCTTTCCAGTTACATATCACATCACGATTAAAATACAATCTTGATAACACGTATATACCATTCGTTTTACGTGACTTTTCCTTGTTACCAAAGTTGACTTTAATCCTAGACGGGAACTTCATTTGTTTTGTAAGATCTTTCACCACAAACCTCACTTTTCTTGCTTGTTGGCACAATAAATGCAGGCCTACATTAATTATGATTAATTATGATTTTCTGTCGCATTTAAGAGTGATCAATATCGCGGATTTGTGCAAATACAAGTAGTATTTCTCCTCTTAATTTTTTTATATAAAATATAAAAAAAACAAGAATATTTTGCCCTACATGTCTCTGTGTAAGTGAAGAGATCACTACTTTCAAAGTACATGTAACTCAATTCAACCTAAAAGAATGAAATGAAATCATAATTATGTTCATTCTTTAAAAAGTCCCTCTGTATAGGCATGTAGACGTATCATATTTTCATATTTGCCATTCCGATCAATCATCGAAGAAACCATCAAATTTACAGAGTGCACATTCGATGGGTGATGTGAAATATAGTATTATAAAAAGGACAGTAAAAAGGATAAAACGAAAATAAAGATGGTATTACCTCCTTCGGAAACTTGCTGGTTGAGAAAGTTTCGTGGTATGACCTATCTGTCTACAGTAAAACCCATAAAATTTCGGTGCCGATCACTCCAGAGTAAACAGGTGAAAAGAAAATACCCTGGTAAGAGTGATGCTTAAATCATAGTTATATAGATTTTTTTCCTACCTTTTTCTCGCTCAGGTGCGATGTGTCGAGCATGCGTAGATACAGCGATCGATCTGACAGAATACGAACGCCAACTCACGGACCCTTCCTTACGAACGCCAAAACGATCGATAAAAAGTAGCATTGTGATGTTTTATACACTGACGTAGCCGGGGGGGGGGGGGGGGGGAGGGGCGATGGGGGCGGTCGCCCCCCCCCCCCCCCCTAAGATTTGGACCGGGGATTTGGGAGGCGGAAAAAAAAATGCGTGTGTACTGTATACATGCACATGAAGCGGGTCTCCTTTGCAACCTTTCATCAAATGAGATCATATTTTTTGAATATTTCACTCAAAGTGTGCACCAGATCGTTGAATTTCAATTCAAAATATGCAAAATCTCTCGTGCTTGGGAGGGGGCATCCCCCTCCCAAACCGTCCCCCTCTCTGCCTCTTTCCCTAGCTTAGTACACTTTTTAGATTTACAAAAAAAAATATTAATAATTCTGAGTGCACAAGACTTATCACTTATATTCCGAAAACTCAAAGTTCCCTCATGTACAAGGGTAATTTCCCCTTTTAATCGACCCTTTCCTCTCTCAGTCCCCCCCCCCCATCATTTTTTTTTTTATGATTTCCCAAATATTTCATCAAACGAGATATCTCAATTTCAACTTTAAAAAGGCAAAAGCTCCATCGTACGGGAAGTGTGGAGATAACACTCGCCCACACCTTCTCCCTGCTCGCCCGCCCCTCCCCCCCCCCCCCATTCATAGAAGTAGACCGTGGCTACACTTTGAACATAAACAGTTTTCCAAATATGACACAAAATGTGTGCACCAAAACGTTTAACTGCAATCAGAAAATTATACAGAATCTCCTTCCAAAGACTTGCTACACTTATCTTCTGATTGACAAATTTCCAGCAGATATTCCAACAAAAGTGAGCGCCAGATTGTTGAATTTCAGTTCTAAAAGCTTAAAACTGAAAAAAAAAAAGAGGCTCCCTTGAATATGGGAGAGGTATCTTGCCACCCTTCCATTGCTTGTTACCCACTATCTAGACTCAGTACATTTTTGGGAATGACAATTTCCGAATTTTCCACAAAAAAGTGTGCTCCAGATCGCTTTATTTCAATTCTAAAAACGCAAAAGCTCTACGAGCGGGAGGGGGAATCCCCCTTCCCCTAAAATCTACCTCACTAGACTTTGTACATGTACATACACACAAATGATGCACATTCGGAATAAGAGCTAAATTCCGTGATTTTAACACTTCGGTGAAAAAGTATTGCACCAAAAATTTGCACCAGATCACTGAATTTCAGGTCTGAAAATGCAAAATCACCTTCGAGTGGGAGGGAATATGCCGCTATCTACTCCCTCGTCTTCATGCTTTTTCTGTTTTTGATTGCTGAACAGACAGCGTTCATTATATTCAGTGTAAGAATTAATACAAGAAGATTATTTAAATGACACCATTTTATAGGCAAATTGTTCAATAATAATCTACACTAGAATAATACTGCAACCTTAAACAAGTGGGACTGTTTCAACTCGTTAAAACACGCAAAAACATGCATCAAATTGCACCATTTGCAACATCAAAATACAAAAAGTTCTCACCGTGGGAGGGGGGGGGGGACACCCCCCTCCCACCCCCCCCCCCCCGCTCGCTCCACTCCCTCTGGTTCAGTCTTGTTCATGATATTCAGTGAAAATAATTAATACAAGAAGTGTATTTAAATCATACCATTTTATAGGCAAATTGTTCAATAATAATCTACACTAAAATATACTGCAACCTTAAACAAGTGGGACTGTTTCAACTCGTTAAAACACGCAAAAACGTGCATCAAATTGCACCATTTGCAACATCAAAATGCAAAAAGTTCTCACCACACCCTCCCCCCCCCCCCTCGCTCGCTCCGCTCGCTCGGGCTCGGTCGCTTCGCTCCCTCGCAGACTAACCGCCCCCCCCCCCAAGATCAAATCCTGGCTACGCCGTTGGTCACCAGTAACCTGTAGGTGTCAATAAACACGGTATCGCCGGCTGACAAAATCAGAAAGCTATACTGATGTTCATCACTTGGACAGTTCTCAGTAAGAATGAATAATCGTTTGCTCTTTTCAAAGCATAAGAGTCTTAAAACATATATATATATATATATATATATATATATATATATATATGTATATGTATATAACTTATTTATTATTGATAATAATAATATAAATGATAATAATAATGGCTACTATAGCGCACAGGTCCACTTTTCAGTGCTCATGGCGCTTTAAAAATGGACAGATATATACATGCATATACAAGTTCAAAATAATAATAATACACAGTATATATATATATATATATATATATATAATATATACATATGTATGCAACACATTGCTGTGACCATGTATATAACCTTGAATTGTATTAACAATCATGTATAAGTGTATGCACTGTGAAAGGATCAACATAGGAAAAGAAACTAAAAATGAAAAGAAACTAAAACCCAAAGAGCAATGTGGATTGAGAGAGAGCAGCAACATTAGCAGAACACATCAATGAAAGTTTGAGGAATCGATGCAAAAGTTATGAATTTTAAAAGTTTTGGTGTTGGAACCACAGGATGAGGAGACTACTTGAGTTTATAACATCATGTGTGGACTACAATATAAGGAAAACATAAATAAAATTAAATATGCTTTCACTTTTCTGGCGTAATGAAAGATCACTTGACTAACCGCTTTTAGAAATTAAGCAAGGGGAATAATTACTACCCTGAACATATATGTCAGAATCAAGTTGATGGAATGTATATTTTCACGAAACTGAATTTTTGTGGAATTCTCTTTATATTTTGTTTATATTGTTGTCCACACATGACGTCATGAAGTCTACTAGTCTCCTTTAATATCCAGTGATCATAACGTTTCACTGATGCGCTCTAGTACTGTTGCTGCTTTCAATCAATCCACATTTTTCTTTGGGTTTTGGTTTTCTTGGAAGTTTTACACTTCAAAATGCCTCTGAGTAGCGTGAAGGTATTGATTATGATGTGTGTACAGAAATTGAATACAAATCCGATAAAAATATAATTGTAGGATTGTGTATCGTCAACCCAAATCATCAATTATTGATTTTTAGTCATTCTGGTAAGTTGTTGAATGATGAGGATTGGAAAAGTAAAAAACAAACAAACAAACAAACAAACCAAGTCTATATCATTGGAATCAACTTGTAGGATTGTTGAAAAACAACAACAACAACAACAAGACAATCCACAATGTTGATTAGAGTTTACGAACACCGTCGCCTCATGTAGCTTTTATTTACAATTAGTCATAATTATCAACAACATTCATAATCTTCACAACATTCACATCTAGTTAACAGTGAGCACAAAGAAGTTATTTATAGTAAATTTGATACCATGAAAAAGATTCCAAAAGAGATGCGTTTACGTATAGATTTCACAGTGCACTTGGTAAGAAAAAAAACGGTGCTCATTTTGTGCCATGATAAAGGAGACTTTAAGCTATCTTTATACATTAAAATAAACAAATCAATATGTTCGCCTCATAGCCATTTATATAAGCTTACGGGGGGGGGGGGCACATATGGAACTTTTGAGCTTTTGAATGATTATAAAGAGACAGAAATTAACCCTATCTAGCGGCCCCATCCCCCCTCCCCACATTGTTCCCGATAACTTCGCACCACAAAAACATTATGCCTTGAATTTTTATGATTTTTTTCTTTCATATGTTCCGCATAATTTGAGAACAGTAGGCCCCAGTCACATGTAAATACGGATCCTCAAGGATCTACACGGGGAGGCCAATACGGCAACTTTTGGAGGTCCCCGGATCATCGTATAGATCCCTGAAGATCCGTGTTTATATGTGACTGGGGCCTATAAACTGCGAAGATCGGGATAGGGTTGCAGAGTTTTATATAGCGTATTTTCGTGATGAATGTGAACAAAAAACGGTCGCTTCCATCGATTTGTGTGTAAAGTGCATGGATATTGTGAGGAATGTTGTTTCAAAGCAATCTGTCTTCAGTCTTTTACCTCAGACTGACTCATTTGTGGATATAATTGGTGGTAGATAACAAAGAAATAGAGTACATTATAACAAACGAATATACAAGAATGTCAAAACACATAAATAAGTAAGAATTCAAAACAAAGCGATAAAAACTTAATCAAACTACATACATTGTATAGACAATGTTTTTTCTGCATTGTTCATGTGGTTGATCACTTGTGGGGTACAATTTACCTATTTTTCATAATTAACAATTTTGATGATCACTTTCCATATTTTGATTTTCAGTTGACAAAAATATACACCCATCATAAACTCTTTTTAAACATTTCAACTACAATAATGGTTTCTGGGGTAAATAGTAAATAGTAACTGCAATGTGAACATTCAGAATTGTTGACGAAAGTTGCATATTATTTGCATGATTAATCAATTAAGATGGTACAAAGATTCAGTGAGTATATCATTGATTTGAAAATTAATATCATAGCATATAATTAAGAAACTACAAACGCACCAAATTCACTTTAGTTTTATTTATACATGTAACACATGAACTCCATAAGATATTATTTGCCTGTGCGTTCTGTTTAATTATGAGTCGGGCTACACACGTGCCAAATTTGGTGGCAATCGGTCCGTTGATAGCCGAGATGGGGGGCTGCAACAGACCCATCCCCCCCCCCCCGCTTTTTTAGCCACCAAAATAGCCTGGCTATATAGGGTTAATGAAAGGAGGATGAATAGATTAGTCAGTTGTGACAAAATTCGCATTGGCGATGAATGTAAAAGCAAAACGGTCTTCAAGGCGCTTCATAAAAACAAAAAAGATTCGCCGGCTCATAATATACGTTTTCTCCTGCTGTGGGGAAAAAAAAAAGAACACACAAAGATAGCAAAAAAGTGATCCTGAAAATTTCAGGCAATTTCGCTGTGCTGTCCACATTAATGTGATCGTCTCGCGTACCAATTATTCTTGATAAAATACTGATCATTGTTAAGAGAAAAAAAAACACAGGAAAGAGGTAAGAGATGGAAAAACAAAAGTGACTCCTCCCGCTATGATTTTGCTAGATGGCACAAAAACGAGAATTTACGGACTTACATTACTTTGCATTGTAACTAGAGCTTTTGTAACAGCATGAGGGATGCAAGGCACCATATTTTTTTTTTGAAAAGATTTTATTTTCTGCATTACATATTTTCTTTCAGAATAACAAAAATAACAAAGGCAGGTTCAATTACACAAATACAATTCTGAAAATTATTGACATATTACATAGTAAGTCATATTTTGTATGTAAAGACAAATGAAACGTTAAATAACATACAAAATGTTTATATGGCCAATAATGATTTAATTCACAGTACAATATATAATATATACATATGATGCAGAGGGCCGCCGTTATAAGCCGTGCTTGAACAGACGGACAGCCAGAGTTAAATTACCATTTTTTATTGTAGTACTTGAACACTAATACAGATGGGCCATGTTAAAGTGCGTGTAAATCCAGTTTTATACAATTACTTGGTAAACAGGAGTGGTGCCTGTGAGTGCATGTGCAGGTGATGAAGCGCGAAAGTGTTGATGGTCAGCACTTCTAAGAAAATGATTGGATATGTTATAATATGGGCGAAGGGTCAAGCAGCAAAGTAAAAGAAAAGGAAAAGGGGGTGGACCAAATATTGCCTTGTTGTTGAGTATAAGAGGTACATGTTTAATGATTACTGTACCGTATGATATTGTGCCAAGAAATATTTCTTTGTATTTGCCTTAAAGGAATAGAGAGATGTGCACTGTTTTATGTGGAGAGGGAGTGAATTCCAAATATCAGGCCCGTTATGCCGAATTGATTTTTGAGCTAATAGGAGTTTAGGGTTATTCAAATGGAAATCATTACGATGGCTCGTGGGGTAAGCATGGACATCCCTGTTAAGGGAAAATGCGTTGCGGAAGAGTGGGAGTAGATTTTGCGTGTATTTGAACATAAATATTGCTGTTTGAAATTTGTGTATATCGTCAACTTTAAGAACTTTTAGTCTAAGGAATAATGGATCAGTATGTTCTAGATAATGTGAGTTGGTACATATTCTTATTGCCTTTTTCTGTAAAAGAAAAATAACATTTACTTTGGTTTTATTACAGTTTCCCCAGACAACATTACAATAATTAATGTACGGTAAGATTAATGCATTGTATAACATAATGAGTACTTTTTCCGTTACAAAATATTCTAATCTCCGAAGTATTCCAATGGCTTTGGATATTAATGTGGTTATATTGTCAATGTGGTTATTCCAATTTAAGTTGGAGTCAAGGGTTACCCCTAAGAACTTGGTTGATTTTTTTCCAATAATGGGCATACCATCAATAATAATGTTATTAGGCATTATCGGTTGCAAATATGAAGTATTGAAGTTTATAAAACACGTTTTATCTATATTTAGTGATAATTTATTGCATTGAAACCATGTAGAAATTTTTGCAAGCTCAGAATTAAGTATATCAACTAGTGTGTTTAAACAGTTGTGAGAGTAGAAGACACTGGTATCGTCCGCGAATAATACATAGGTGAGAAGGGTTGAGGAATTTATGATATCGTTGATATATATAAGAAAAAGTAGAGGTCCTAAAATGGATCCCTGTGGTACACCGCAAGTAATATATGACTTAAGCGAGGTACTTGAATGAAATGCTACGTATTGCTGACGTTGGGATAAATAATCTCGGAACCAGGAAAGAACTATTCCTCTTATGCCATAATTATGTAGCTTTTTTAATAAAATTCCATGGTCTATTGTATCAAAGGCCTTGCTCAGGTCCATAAAAACTCCTATCACGTGCTGTTTGTTCGCAATAGAATCGATAATTTTGTCACAAGTTTGAATGATTGCAAAATCTGTAGAAAAACCTTTGCGAAAGCCAAATTGGTTAGGATTTAAAATGTGGTTATCAACCAGAAACTTATACAAACGTTCATGTGCAATCTCTTCAAGGATTTTGGAAATGACGGGCAATAATGAAATTGGACGATAATTCTTTATTTGGGACGCATCATCTTTTTTGTGAATAGGGATTACTTTCGCAATCTTTAAAGAATTTGGGAAGATCCCAGTAGATAATGATAAGTTACAAATATGTACTATGGGGGTTACTAAAAAATGTATTATTTGTTTTAGTAAATGCATACTTAATCCATCGTGGCCACAAGATCTACTCGACTTAAAAGATCGAACAATATTCAGTATTTCATTTTCATTCATTCATATTCATTCAACACACGTTCTATTCAGCTGCACATTAACTGCTTCAGTGAGTTGACTGTTGCATTTACTCCTCCTTATCGCTCTAGGCCAGTATAGGCAATTGACATCAGAAATAAGAGTAACTTAAGTTAAAGGGACTTCCTTCCTCATAGTCAGCCTTTGTACGGCAATAGTCATGACTCAAGATTGGTATTGCTGTATTCTATAGTAATTGTATTTTCCGCCTTTCATTTTCCCCAAAGAATGGCATTTTGATTTAGAAGGGAAAGGACAAAAAGACAGGGCTCAAACTTAAAAAAAAAAATAATAATAACTGGGTTTAGGGGTTGCGGCAATAGGATGAATGAAAAGAAACAGAATAGAGAAAGGATGAAAAAATATGAGAAATAAAAGACCGGTGATCATATCATTTCAGTTGGCGTATTAACTTTGGTCTACTCGACTTTATTTTGACTAAAAACAAGTGATATCATAATGCTTGCTCAGAGCATACTACACTTGTTTCAAAGTAATTACAACATGCAGTTAAGTGATTTCTTGTCAGGACTCCAAATACAATCTCATTTTTGCATGCCTCAAGACTTTACCTCACCCATTTTCTTCTACACGTGTGTATGTGAACCATGACTGGCGTTACTACGTTTTATTATGGTCTTTTCCTTCTGATAGATGTGCTTGACACTGTTCCTGGCAATATGAGTGTCAAAAAGAGGTGCACCACGGTGGGACAAGGTAGGCCTGAAAAGATCTCTGATGGCTAGACGGAACTTCCGGTAGCGGGCAGCGTAGATAAGAGGGTTAGAGCACGTGTTGACCAGCGCGATCTGATTTGTGGCGTTGAATAATGGAGTGCCTACGAAAGTGCTCATGGAGCTACGAAGGATAGCGATAAACACCATCACTTGTAGCGGACCAAGACTCAAGAGATAGATAAGGACGATCATCAAGGTCATCTTTACAACGGTTTTCTGAGCGTTGGAATGAACGGTCGCCGTCAAGCCGTGCTTACTTGTGACCTTGCCTTGGAGTTGACGAGAGCGACGACGCAGCACTGACAGCGTCATCGTCTGCGTTACGATCATGACCATGGACGGCACGCCAAATCGCAGCGCGGTCACGTAAAGGGCGAGCTCCATCTCAAAAGGAGGCAGAATCAAATTTAGGCACCGATTGTTCACAACCCCCGTGGTCATAGTAAAAGTAAATGATGTAAAGGAACCGATCCACACACACGCGAGATAAACGTGCACCGTGCGGCGATTCACCCACTCTTTAAAGTGGAGAGGATAGACAACCGCAAGACACCGCTCTACTGACATCCCGGTAAGAGTGTACACTGAAGCGTGGAGACACACAGAGTACAAGTAATCCGCGTGAATAATTTTGCAGTACAAAGCCCCCAAAGCCGTGTCGGGAACCCTGACGAACAAGGGTACTGGGATCACCAGGACTGAAGTCAGGAAGTCCGCGAGCGCGAGACCGCCGATGAAAATATCTGTGGAGTGGGTGTAGGCGTTTCGCTTGATCAATGCCAAGATTACCAGTAGGTTACCAACAATGCCAAAACTTGATAACAGAAGCTGCACGATAGTGTACCATCTCCAGGGAAATACCCACCACCATCTAAGACTTTTCACTTTAGTGTCAAGGTTTGTTGGATGGTGCGGTTCCTGTTGCTGTTCACCAAACTCAGTCACCATTGGCGATGGTTCAAAATCCGTCCAACTTACACTAATAATATCGTTCACTGTAATAGCTGTGAGTGGATGTTCGCTAACCATTTCTAAGCTAGTTGCGGCAGCTGTTGATTCTTGAAAAGGCCGTACCCCATCAACCCGGAGACTTAGTTCCAACAGTAGAACAAGGTAATGGGTACCGCTCGTCATTTCCATGATCGCGACTGCTTTGCTTTGAAATAATGATTTGCCGGCGTATCTCGTTGGTTCCTGTGGGATGAAACATATACAATAATAAGCGTTACTACTTCAACTGATTAATACCAAAACGTCGTTTTGTTTTTGTTTTTGTTTTTGTTTTTAATTATTGCCTAGAAGGAATAGATCTTTATTGTCAAAGATCAATACAAACCGTGATCCATCTATAAATGTTAGGTTTGAAAACCTACTCAGTCTCGCCTTGCCAAAGCGACTCATAAAGTCCGCAGACCGGGGGGGGGGGGGGGGGGGGAGGGGGGAGGGGGGGGGGGGGGGAGGAGAGGAGAAACGAAATCCCTAAAATATGTAGCATGGGATGTCAGAATATCCTTTCAATGGCTTCGTCGTAGGTGGTCCAGGTGACCAGACTGAAGAAGTTGGCATACAGTTCCATCCATAATGTAATGAGTCAATAAGTTCCAGGTCACGACCTGACAACGATAGGGGGCATTTATTCAAGTATCAATTTATCAATGATTTTCACTGGCAAATTTGCACTTTGCTAATCAGTTGCATGGAATAAAACGGTTGTCAGTGACCGAAAAGTTTCAGGAAAAGCTGCCTTGACTTTCAAATCAAAACTCAAAACAAAAGAAAAAAAGTCATATCGAAATATTGAAATTTCTTTTTTTTCGGTCTCTATATGGGAAATAAAATTTGTAAACATGAATAAGTGTAGCCTGAAGATTTGACTACAGCTTACCATTTCATCCTGGCTAAAAGAAATAGAAGTTTCTAATTTCTACACATCGCATACTTCAAGAGATTCATTCTTCATCACGCATATGCGTTTCCCCTTTGTATGTGTGTGTCCTTGCACTCATGAACCTGCATGCACAATAAACATCTCAATTATATTTATTATTTTTCACGTTGTTTCTCTCTTCGATGAAAATAAATGAGAGAAACTCTCTGTTTTTTGCTTCATTGATACAATTGATGTACATTAGTTGTTGCAAACTCCGCAGCATCTAAAAATCAATCAATATCATTGATTTCTGGATGAGATTCTTATCATTTTTTTTTTGACAAACAAAAACATCTGCTCTGCTACTGGCAATACATTGTGGGGAACATTCAAATTTCCCATAAAGTGCACATTCAATAGCCGATGTGCTGTGCAGTAAAAGACAAAACGAAAATAATGATGTTATTACCTCCTTCGGAAACTCGCAGGTTTGCAGGTAGAGAAGTTTGCTGGCATATATCTATCTGTCTACGATCAAACCTGTAGAATTTTGATGCCGATTACTTCAGGGTATGGCAGGGTAAGCAGGCGAACAAAAATTTAATATCCACGCAAGATCGGCGAGAGTGAAGCTTAAATATGATTTTTTTTTCTTTTTTCCCGCAGGTGGGATTTTTACGAGCATGCGCAGATACACCGATCCAACTGAAATGGTATGCACGCTCTTTCCGGATGCTGCTTCACAGGTGCCGTAAGTATCGACAAAATATGGTGATGTCTTAAAGGGACTGTACAGTACTGGTTGAGACTAGGATTCAGCTTGTAACATTTTGCGAGATATTTAGAAACTACTCTGTGAAATGTGAAACAGGAAATCAAAAGTTTATTTGAGGAAAATCGGTTTTGAAATGACTGAGATATCTAAAAACAAGGTAAAACAAAGAGATCCTAACAAAAGCTGTGGCCTGTCGTATTTTATTAGGATCACTTTTTGGCTATCTAAGCCATTTCAAGGCCAATTTTCATCAAATAAACATTGAATCCTTCTTGAAATTACATGCTCTTTCATATTTCATAGGAGGTTTCTCATTTTCTCACCAAAAATGTTATACACCCGAATCCTCACCTCAACAAGTACTGTACAGTCTCTTGAAAATGGAATCATCGGCTGACAATCAGAAATGCATCTGATGTATAAACAAACTAACAAATGAATAATGCAAATCCCGTGCCAGATTGGTGATTGATTTTTTTATTATTATTTTCTGTGAATTGTCACAATCTTTACAAGTTTATTTGTAAGGTCTGATATACTGATATACACCATTTTCAACAAATGTTATCATCGGAAAAAGGAACCAGTAGGATTTAAATTTGTCATCCGCTGCTTTCTGACCGGACCACGACACTATTCTAAAGCTTTCTTCGTTTTACAATCAGTTATTTTTTTTTTGTTGATCGCGTTAACAGTATTCAGTGTCATTAATTATCACCTGCTCTCTTTTCGCTATACATGATAGTTATTAAGAAAAAAACTAGAAAATAATGTCGCTATGGCGACTGGTATGCCTCCGCCATAATGCATGATTCTCCTAATAGGTCTATAGTACATGTGGACAATGTGTGATTACTTTTCACAAAATTGGCAAAATATTAAAATGACAAGTTTGTCACAAATGTGTTGAATGTTCATCTTCCTTGACCTAGCTTTAATTGGATGAATAGGAGAGCATGTATTTGGGGATTCAAGGACTTTATCTTAACTTTGACCCATTCATATGTTTATGCATTGAGTAATTTTCAAGGTATGGAGAAAAAGTGCAATTTCTGTATTCAATAGTAAATTGTTACCATTTTCATCTGGCCTTTGACCCTAAAAATTCATAAGATAATCACTGTCAGGCAGAACATGCATAAATATGTAGTAAGTTTCAAGATAACTTCAGCCACTTCTGAGACATGGAGGAAAAAGTTAGTTCAGCACTTTCACTTGATCTTTGACCTTTTGACCTTTGAGGCAAAAAAAAAAGAAAAAAAAAGAAACTTTCCAGAGAATCTCAATTAGGTTATAAATGCATAAACCAAGTGTAAAAGAAAAATAATCCTGTTGGCATTGCATAAATATAAGGGAAATAGTAAAATTTTGAAGTGTTGCCCTTGACCCCTGACCTTTGACCCCATAAACCCTAAATTCTCTAGATAATCACTGCCAGTCAGTACATGTATATTATATACTATGTTCCATGAAGATACCTTAAACAATTTCCAAGGTACGGAGAAAAACGTGAAGTTTTAATATTTTTACTTCACCTTTTGACCTTTGAACTTTGACCTCATGACCCCAAACTTTCACCAGAGAATTGTAATTGAGTAATACATGTATACACTAAGTTTCAAGAAAATATCTCTAAGCATTGCATAGATATGGTGGAAATAGTGAAATTTTACGTATTTGACCTTGACCTTTTGACCTTCGACCTTGAGCATGTGCACCCAAAAGTTGATAGGCACAACTTCACTCCCTAATACACATACATGCCAAGTTTCATTGGGATACCTCAAAAGGTTTTTTAGTTACGCTGTCCACAAAATTCATTACGGACGGACTGAAGGACGGACGGACGGAAGGACGGACGGACGGACGGACGGACAACCCGAAAACATAATGCCTCCAGCACCACTTCGTGGCGGAGGCATAAAAACATATTCATATCACATCGCTGTGACAAATAAAGGAGACCTCCGGACGATTTTCACATTTTCTACATTTGAACAAAAAAAAAAAAAAAAAAAAAAAAAAGATAGGTATATGGGTACGGAGTTTCAGCGATTATAGTGATTTGGATGAGGAATAAGATTTTTTTAAACATTTAAAACAAATTAATACCAACAAGGATGATGACATAGCAGCCTCACCATGAGAATGTATGAGTTGGGGCTCAAGGAAACAGAACACAAGAAGAAGGCATGCACAGATTGTACACAGGTGAACTTGTTAAGCTCGCGGCATTGTAATGGAATTGCACTGCCAAAGTGACTGCTACATTTCTGAAATACTGAGGCTCCCATGTCAACAACGCTGTTAAGTTAACTTAGTTTATACATGTACTACCCAATAAAGATTCTCCAGAGAGAGTTTCGGGCTATGAGGTAAAGGTCGAGTGCATATGTTAAAATTTCATTTTTTGCTCTACATATCTCGGAAAGTGTGGTTCAAGCAGGGAGGTGGTTCAAGGTATCTTCATGGAACTTGGTACATTATGCATGTACTGACTGGCAGTGATTATCTTTGGAATTTAGGGGTTATGGATCAAAGGTCAAGGTTCAGAGGTCAGGGTCAACACCTCAAAATTTCAATATTTCACTCATATCTATGCAATGCCTGCAGGATTTTTCTTGAGCCCTAGTGTATGTACATGTGTTACCCAATAGAGATTCGCTGGGAAAGGTTTTTACTAACAGGTCAAAGGTCAAGTTGAAATACTAAATTTCAGTTCTTCCTCCATATCACAAAAGTAACCAAGGTATCATTATGAAGCTCAGTATAATATATTCATGCATGTACTGTCTGACTGTGATTCTCTTGGGAATTTTAGGGTCATAGGGTCAAAGGCCATTGTAAAATGTCAAAATTTTACTATTAATATTGAAATAACGCTTTTTCTCCATACCTTGGAAATTACTCAATGTATAAACGTATGAAAGGGTCAAAAGTCAAGTAGAAATCCTCTAATCCCGTTATACCTGCTCTCTTTAGACAAATTTATATAGCCATTCATCCATTTAGACCTAGTTCAAGGAAAATGAACAATCAACACATTTTTTTTTTTGTGACAAACATGTCTTTTTGATATTTTGCAAATTACGTCTAACTGTTGTCACAAATTGTCAAGATGTACTATATACCTATTGGGAGAATCGTCATTATGGCGGAGGAATACCAGTTTCTATTTCTAGTTTAGAATAAAATGCTGTATTTTATGTTATCATTACAATGCAGGTGTTGAAATCCGAAATGATAACCGACTTGGTGGCCATTTTTGTCGTTTCCCTTGGGTGGCCGCTATGGGCAGGTTTGACTGTATATGGATTTCTTCATGAAGTTTTTGAATGAGCGCGAAGAGACAAGATTGAATGAAACTCCATGAGAGAAAGAAATCCAGTTAATGACAAAATTTGCTGTGACGATGACATTGCCAGCAAAATGCTTGACCATTTACTCTCTGACCATTTACCCATATTTTTCATTTGTGGCGACACACAGAATTCTCATGTTAAGCAGAAAGAACGTAAGAAGAAGCGGAAATTCACACTAGAAAATATATCATTACTCAACGATGATTTAATCACGGAAACATGGGATGATGTATTAATTTCTGCAGACCCAAACATTGCTTATGACACCTTCTGGAATATATTCCTTTCTTATTTTAACAAACATATCCCCACAATTGAAAAGAAAAACAATAAAAAAAAATCAAAAATCCGTGGATAACAAAGGGAATTTTTCGCTCCATTAAGAAAAGAAATGTTTTATATAAAGATAGTTTACGGCATCCTGATAATGATAATGTTAATCGATATAAATTATACAGAAATAAACTTACACAGATTATCAGGCTTTCCCGCAGAATGTATTATACGGAAGCTTTTGAAAATGCTACTGGAGATATCAGTGTCAGCCACTTGGAAGGTTATTAATGACGTCATTGGTAAGCAAAAGAAGGTGTCAACATCTCAAATTACGAATAATGGACAAACGTTTTGTGATCCTAAAGATGTAGCATGCTGTTTTAATGAGTATTTTGTTAATGTAGGTCCTAGTTAAGCTTCTAAGATTGTGACACAGACAGATTTCTCGCAGTACTTGGGCACGTCAAACGATAATTCATTATTCTTCAAACCAACAGATTTTAATGAGATCCTTGATATTGTGCATTCTATAAAATTTAGTCATACATGTGGTCATGATGAAATGAGCACGTCTTTTTTAAAACAGATTGTTGGGAGTATATTGACACCTTTAGTACATATTTGTAATTTGTCGTTGTCAACTGGTGTACTTCCGAACGCATGTAAAATTGCAAAAGTTATTCCAATATACAAAAAAGATGACTCTTCTTTTGTTTCGAATTACCGACCTATCTCTATTCTTCCTAGTCTTTCTAAAGTCATAGAAAGACTTGTTTATAACAGACTGTATGATTTTTTGTTACAAAATGATATACTGAACCAAGACCAATATGGTTTCAGGAAATTTCACTCTACTGATATGGCACTAGCCCAGTTGTATGACAGAGTGTCGACTGCCCTAGCTGAACAAAAACATGTCATTAGTGTGTTCATGGACCTAAGCAAGGCATTCGACACTCTTGACCACACTATCCTTTTACGCAAATTACATTGTTATGGAGTTCGTGGCATTCCACTGGAATGCATGGTTTGAAGATTATTTATCAAATAGACAGCAATACGTATACTATGAATCGGTAAACTCTGAAGTTTTACCCATACATTGTGGCGTCCCACAAGGATCCATATTGGGACCACTACTATTTCTAGTGTATATAAATGATATTACAAATTCCTCTAAGTTACTGCAATATATACTGTTCGCCGATGACGCCAACGTATTTTGTTCCAATTCTGATTTTCAGTCGCTTTTAAGAACTCTTAATACTGAATTGCCGAAATTATCTACATGGTTTTAAGAGCAATAAATTGTCACTCAACTTAAAAAAGACAAATTTTATTTATTTTCATAATAAGAAGAATAAAAATGAAATGCGCCACTTGAATATAATGGTGGATGGTATATCATTGGAGCAAAAAGAAAGTGTCAAATTCCTTGGAATATATATCAGTGAACATATGAAATGGAATGCTCATGTGCAATACATCTCAGATAAAGTGTCTCGTAACGTTGGTATACTCTGTAAGCTTAAGTATTATGTCCCAAAGAATATTTTATTTATGCTTTATAATTCGTTGATATTGTCGACTATCTCATATTGTAACATTGTTTGGGCAACTGCGAAAAGTCACATTGACAGTACATTGCTTCTACAAAAGAAAGCTATACGTATATGTACCAATTCAGGCCATCGGGACCATTCGGATCCTTTGTTCGTAGAATTAAAAACACTAAAGGTAAATGATATTAATTTTCTGCAAAATTCACTTTTTATGTTTCGTTTGTACAACGGTCAGTTGCCATCTTCTTTCCTCCCATTATTTCAGTTAAACAAGGATATACATTCTTATCCCACAAGGCAATCTGATAAATTTCATCTACAAAATCCTAAAACGGTGATGGCTCTGATATCTATCAGACACACTGGACCTGATATTTGGAACTCTCTTCCTTCAGAAATTCGAATTTTAAAGTCTATGTATTCTTTCAAGAAAGCTGTAAAGACAATGCTGCTTTCTGGATATCAGTGATCTTATAATGTCATTGCAATTGTATCGTATGTGAAATTCCCTTGTTGAATTATCGCCGTTCAGAAGTTATTGCGTAATGTTATGTAACCGACCATGACCTGTAAGTGTTCACCTGTACCTCGGTGAGAAAATACTTTGCTATGCTTTACTATTCAGTGATCCAGGTGATCTAACTTTGTGTATAGTGAAAGCAGACAGACCTCTCCTCTCTCCGTTCTCCTATCCTATCTCTATGCAAGTCATCCCTCCCCTTATTTTCCTATATTTTATGTATTATGTACGAGGGCTGCATGCAAATCAAGCAATGCTTAAGCTGTAGCCCTTCTGCGTTATTCATTGCATCACTGATATGTTCTGTTGTACATTGTAAAGGCAATGAAGAAACTGTATTGCTATACATTCTAAAGGTAATGAAGAAACTTGCCTTGTTAGCACTTAATGTTTATATATATCCATTTATATGTATGGTACCAACAATGTATATGATATATGTGTATGTATCTGCATAAGCAATGATATAATGCAGGAACCAATAAATCAAATCAAATCAAATCAAATCAAATGCTTGAAGGTGCCTCATTGATCATGCCATATATACCATCCGTACGCTAAAGATACACGCGTTTTCCCGCTTTGTGAAAATCGACAGGAATATAGATGAACGTGATCAGTTTCATGAATTAAAAAAGTCAATTAGGCTATCATGACCCCATTGATATGATTGTATTATAGCAATAATATGTCATAAAGTGTTATTTTGCTGAACCCCCCCCCCCCCGAAAAGAGGTAACAGTAGACAAGAGGTAGAAGGAAAATTAGAGTTAGAACCCGGCCAAAATTTTGTTCTAACGGTACTTTACGAAAATTTGCCCCTTGCAGTGTCATAATTTAAAACAGCTATTCCAGCAGCATATGGGATGATCGACTGACGCCGTACTATGATTCGAGTTCACGTTGAATTCAGTAGCACATTCTCCCTACTGAAAAGAACACAAGTGTCCCACGGTGTTTTAACAGTGTTTTCACAATGTATTCATATAGTCTACTACGTGAAAACGCTCGAATTTAACAGTGTGAAGATGTTTCACAGTGTGGTGTGGTTTTCTCATAGTGTTCACATAGTAATGCTTTGTTTCACTCTGTGAAGTATTGACTCACATTGTGTTCACACTTAAAAGGCTCGAATTTAACAGTGTAAAGAGATTTCACACTGTGTTCACGTGTTCACACTGTGTTCACACTGTGTGACACTATGTTCTTTCCGCCAGGGTTACTACAACGAACAGAGTTATATATATAAGATCGACACCCTACTATAACAATTGCCAGTGACGGGCGATCGACAGGAACAATGCTAACAACCTCGCAAGTTAAAGGCTCCTCCCTCCTCAAGTGATCCTTTGCAAAAAATGGGTTACAATTTGTTACGCTGAAGGTTCGTTAATCCGAAAACGAAGTATTAAAGATTTGCGATTTCGAAGGTTCGTTCGTATCTCCTTCTCAGTTTTGAAATATTTGAATGAACCTTATTTCAAATTCGCATCAATGACCTTTTGGAAAAACTAACCTCATTTCATTGTCTGATTAACAAACTTTCGTAATGACGAACATTATTTCATTTTCGGATTATCGAACGTTCGGAACAACGAACAATTGCAATCGAAATGTTCAGAAAACGTATACTCTATTTGATCTTCGGATCAACTGCGGTCTACGTACAGGAAATTCATGCATTTCGGAATAACCTTCGGTTAACATACCTTTTTTTCAAATTTCTGATTAACAAAAATTACCCAACATTGTACAATAATAGTCATGATTGAAATTAGAACATAACTTATCTCGTCCATATTGTATTTTCCAAGTCTTTGCTGTCTCTACAAAGAACGCGGTTTGTGTTTAAAGGAAAGGGAGAAAAAAGTTCAAAGTATACAAAAACGAAATGAAAGAAAAAAGAACTAAAACTAATGGTAAGAGATAAATAAAAGGCAAGAGGCACAAAAGACCATAATTTCAAATTATATTTTACCTTGTATCTACGTTACAATTACATGATTTTATTTAATTGACAATATTTCATATTGTAATGCTTTCTTATACGATGGATGTTCAGAAAATGTACTCTATTTGATCTTCGGATCAACTGCTGTCTACGTACATGCAGGGAATTTATGCATTTCGGAACAAATAACCTTCTGATTAACATACCTTTTTTTCAAATTTCTAATTAACAAAAATTACCCAACATTGTACAATATAGTCATGATTGAAATTAGAACATAACTTATCTCGTCCATATTGTATTTTCCAAATCTTTGCTGTCTCTACAAAGAACGCGGTTTGTGTTTAAAGGAAATGGAGAAAAAAAACTCAAAGTACACAAAAACGAAATGAAACGAAAAAAAGAACTAAAACTAATGGTAAAAGATAAAAGGCAAGAGGTACAAAATACCATAATTTCAAATCAAATTTTACCGAGTAGGACCTATCTATACGTTTAAATTACATGATTGTATTTAATTGACATTATTTGATATTGTGATGCTTTCTTTTCCAATGGATGTTTCACAATAACAAGCAGTTTCATGATTTCCTTCAGGGACTCCAAACTAAATTCTATTTTAACGACGAACGTCACAATAAACCTGGTTCTACACTTCTCAAAACATACCTTACTTATTTTCTTCCCAAACAATCAGACATACATGCCTTGTATGTTAAACATGAACAGTTCCACCACGTTTGATTATGGTCTTTTCCTTCTGAGAGGTTTGCTTGGCACTATGGCTCACATCGTTTGTATTGAAAAGCGGTGCCCCACGCTGAAAAACGTTTGGTTTGAAAATATCTCTTATTGCGACACGGAATTTCCGGTAGCGGGCAGCGTAGATAAGAGGGTTGGAACACGCGTTGACCAGCGCGACCTGGTTCAGGGCGTTGTACAATGGAGTGCCTACGTAAGTGCTCATGGTGCCACGAAGGATAGCGACAAACACTACCACTTGCTGAGGACCAAGACTCAAGACGTAGATAAGGACGATCATCAAAGTCATCTTTACAACGGTTTTCTGAGCGTTGGAATGAACGGTCGACGCCGAGCCGTGCCTGCCTGTGAGCTTGCCTTGGAGTTGGGCGGAGTGTCGACGGAGCGTTGACATCGTCATCGTCTGCGTTACGATCATGACCAGGGACGGCACGCCGAATCGCAGCGTCGTCACGTAAAGGGCGAGCTCCATTTCATGGCGAGTTACGGTCACGTTGTGGCAGCGGTTGTTGTTCACCGTCGTGGTCATAGTAAAAGTATATGCAGAAGCGGCAACTATCCACACACACGCGAGATAGACATGCACCGTGCGGCGATTCACCCACTCTTTAAAGCGGAGAGGATAAACAACCGCAAGACACCGCTCTACTGACATCCCGGTAAGTGTGTACACTGAAGCGTGAAGACACACAAAGTAAAAGTACGCCGTGTAAATCGTTTTGCAGTACGCCGCCCCCCAAAAGGTGTCCGCCACCCCCACGAACACGGGTACCGGGATCACCAACAGGGAAGTAAGGAAGTCCGCGAGCGCGAGACCGCCGATGAAAATATCTGTGGAATGGGTGTAGGCGTGCCGCTTGATCAACGCCAAGATCACCAGTAGGTTACCGACAATGCCAAAACTTGATAACAAAAGTTGCACGATAGTGTACCATCTCCAGGGGAATACCCATCGCCATCTAAGATTTCCCATCTCGCTGTCAAGGTCTCTTGGATGGTTCGGTTCCTGTTCAACAAACTCACTGACCATTCGTGCGGGGTCCAAATCCGTCCAACTGGTCCTAATGTCACTCAACGTACTGCTGGTGACTGGATCTTCGCTAACCTTTGCAAGACTAGATGTGACACCAGTCGATTCTTGATCAGGATGTAGCCCTCCAACCTGAAGACATAGTACCGACAGTAAAGCGAGGTGACACGTACTGTGCATCATGAGTATGACTGCGATTGTTCGGTTATGAAATATAAATAATAGTGTCGCCTTGTCTTGTTGGTTCCTGTGGGAAATGAATCATATAATCAATAATCAATGTTATTTCTCGACTGGGCTAGGCACTTGCTTATGATCAGTTCCAAATGACAGTTCGAAAACTATTGCCCTGAAAGACTTATCTTGTCAAGAATTTATGGAGACTGTGATTCATCCAAGTTATTAAAGTTCGTAAATGTGCTTAGTCTGAGTGGCCAAACTGACTCAAATGGAAAACCGCAGACCCGAAAAAGACAGCTAGAATGAGTGGGGAAATCATCCTCTTGATATGGTTTCTTTTATTGGTGAAGGTTTACCAAACTGAGAAATTCGACAAAGTAAAACCCATCTATACTTGCCAATGAGTATCAGGTGAGGATAGAACATTTGACCTTTAATTTTATTTAAAACAAATAAAAGATCCGTAATTCTCCTGCCCAGGGGCAGTAAAAATTAAAGTTTCCTTATTATACAAGGTGTAGGGCCCACTTTGTATTTAAAAACAATTAAGAATAAGTACAGTAGTTCTATTCCAGGGCACTATCCGGGCGTGGATACCACTTGTTACATACAAACCGATGTTCTGCCAACTGACAATTCAGGGAAAGCAGCCCTGTAACTTCAATTCGTGATCAAACTGTCAATTTGAAAGTAAATAAATTGTGTACTTTTTCGTCACGCATGAGAAGAAAGCAAATACAGTGAACTCCCGTTATAACGACGTTCCCGGGACTGGCAGTTTTCTTTCGGTATATCGAAATTTCGTTATAACCGAACATATAAACATTAAAAATACATAGAGTGTAACCGGTATTTCGTTATAAGCGTGTTCGTTATAACGTGAGTGAACTGCACAGTAAATTTCACTTGAGTCGAGTCGTATTCAATCGAAATCCCCTTAACATGAGCCCCACATAAAGTACCAATTTTCCACATGCATTTTTATACAACAAAGGTTGGGGGAGTTTATGTTAAAAGATATGAATTATACCTGTTAGATCAAATTAAATCCGACCTTTCAGCGATTTTGCAATTAAAGTTACATCTTCTTGCTACCAATGCATCAATATAAACGCCTATGGAAATAATACATAAAAACAGGATGCAAAGTTGGCGATAAAATCTTTGCTAAGATTCATTTATCGTTCACTGTATTCATTTTGATCGTAGAATTGAATTCCTACTTTCTTCTTATCGAGTGCATTTCCCACAGGGAGATTTATTTCTTTTTTCTCTGGGAATAATACTAGTGAATATGAATGCATATTGCAGATTTAATAATTAATTACAACTTGTTATTTCATCTTGGTAAAATAAGAATGGAAGTAGTGATGCCTACGTAGCTTACATTTAAGGGAAGTCAGTCTATAACTTGCATTTATTGCTTTATCTGTGTATTTTGCACCCATAAACCCAGTTGCATAATAAACATATCAATCACATTTATTATTTCTCACGTTTCCCCGACACCTGTGATCATAATTTTGTTCAAATGGAATCAAGAGAATAATAGAAATGATACTAAACTGCAATTCTTCCTCATATCCAGGTTGGCTTTGTAAAGCCATACGAATGTGTAGAGGTTTTATCAAGATCGGACCTTAAATAGGAAATTTTGGACCTTGAATTTTCCTATGTCTTCACGTCACAGTCATTAGCTGCAAAAAAAAATCGTTTTATTAAGAAGAGTAGTATCATTGCAGCTAACTCGAATAACTTCTTAAAGATTTTATGAGCAAGCCGACTTAACAATTTTAAGGTAATATTACGTCAGCTAAACTTACAAATTACAATTGCATCGAAATCAATTTCAGGTGAAAACATGAAAAATATCCCAAACTTTTAAGGTATGCATCATATCGCAATCAAAATACGATGTTTAACATTCTATTATCTGACTTTCCTTGGCACTCAAAGCAATTCTATGTTTAATATTATAGAGCGCAATAATTGAACTTTCTGATAAGATCTCTTACAGTAAACTCTATATTCTTGCTTCATGTATAAAATACAATATGCATTAGTTATGACAATCTCCGCAGCATCTAAAATCAGTCAATATCATTGGCTTTGCAAGAGGTTTTCTCATTTCTTTTGATAAACAACACAAACATACTCTGCTCTGCAGTGTGGCAATTTATGTGTGAACCCCACTAAAATTTCGCAGTAAATATGAATTTAAATTGAGCTCGTACAAAATATATGTCGCAATGCAGTCATAAACTTAGTATTCAAAAAGTCCTCATTTAGGCATATACAATGTATATATAATTATGTATCATAGTTTGATATTCGCAATTCCGATCAATCAACGAAAAAACCATAACACTTATAAAGTACACACCATGGATGATGTCAGTTAAAAAGACAAAACGAACTAAAGGTGTAATTACCTTTTCAGGAAACTTGCTGGTTGAGAAGGTTGTGGGCATATCACTGTCTGTCTGCAGTCAAACTCGCTGAATGCGGTGCCGATCACTTCAGGATATATACGCACCCAGAGTGTCCACGTAAGAATGGTGATAGTGAATCTTTTATATGATTCATTTTTAATTCTTTTTCTCGCACAGGCGCGATGTTTTTACGAGCATGCGTATACACACACCAATGAAACTGAAAGGGTATGCCCGCCGCTTCGCGGGGGGTGCCACACGGACAAAATTAAAGTGGTGATGTATACATGAACGTCACAATTTACCCATAGTCGTATAGAAAAAATACTTTCGAAGATGGTATCATCGGCAATACCAGAAAGGTAACTGATGTAGAACAAACAAACAAATAAACAACGCAAAACTTGTGCCATAACTGTTTTTGATCAATGATATTATCACCCTTTTTACAAATCTATTTGTAAGATCGGAACTGCTTGACATTCATTTCTAACAAGCATGTTCGAAAAAGGAACCAGGATTCAAACTTGTCAACTACTATACAGTATAGTAGTTGACAAGTTTGAAGTCTGCTTAATGGGCAGCGACACTACCATCAGACTAACTCTGTTCGTCACGCAAGTCTTTGTTTAACACTTCAAAAAATTTCATTATGAATGAATAATTGCATGCTCTCTTTTCATGGTACATTATATTTATATAACAAGATTATTTTAGCATTGCTATGACGACATATAACCATGAATTTTATTCAACAGACATACATTTTCGCTGTACTGGAATCTCATGACTTCACTTTTATGTGCATGGAACAGGAAATGTGTTTCTTTGAGTGTGGTCAGACTAGCCTCTGCTTATAAAAAGAAAATCGGCGCTTGAATCTTCCTTAAGTAACAATTTCTCACAGGCGAAATTGCAGATATGAGTTGGGTTTTGTACAAACGGAATCTTATAGATATAGGCCTCATTCATATATATATGAATATAAATACTAGGTGTTACAACAAAAATCCCACTTTTGATCCTTTACAGTTAAAAAAAAAAACTATATATATCAGATAATACTAACATTGACATGAGCAATAGCTGAATAGTATACAATTTTATTGGTAATTTGAAAATGAAATCATGATTCAGTTTTGTTAAATTCAACATTGATTTTTTTAGTTAGGTTTTAGATATTGCTCGTTTTTCAACCCTCAGTACAAAACTTTAAATTTGCACAGGGGTTATTGGTGCGTATAGGACTGTGTTGTTGATACCCAGACAATGGTCCTGGACAATGGCCAGGATTGGTATACTCTATTACATATTCATGAAGAATTCCACTATCACCGCTAGTCTTTATTCATTCTGAAATGTGGTGTATGCAAGCACTTGGAAACATGTGCCTACTTCTTTCATGTGCATGTATTCCACCCTGTATCATGAATTCAGACTAGCAGTGCTCAGGGCAATCTACATGAATAATGATAAAGCATTCATGTGCCTTGGAGCAGAGCTCTGAACAGGTGGTATCCATGTCCATTGTTCAGGGTCATTGTTAGTACACACTCACATACACATCATTGGTTCCTGTGTTAAGTTCAAGTTTTGTACAGAGGGTTAAAATTTGATCAAAATCTGGAACCTAACATTGAAATAAATCATGGATTTCATGTAACTAATATAGGCTTTCATATTCAAATCACCTCCAACTAAATTGTACACTCTTCAGGTATAACTCATATCAATGGCAGTTTTATCTGATGTATAGTTTTTGAACTAATAAGAATGAAAAGTGTGATTTTTTTTTTTGTAACACCTAGTATCAGTTTACAGTCATACCTGCTGATAGCGGCAACTGAAAAATTCCCCGCAACAAATTGCTGTTTCATATAGACCCTTTATGATAACGATCGCCTACCTAACGTGGCCAGCGACTACTCATTTTGTATCCCGTGGAAAAAGGGTCTGTCTTGAGAAATGTTACTTCGTAGAAAAACGGGTTTAAGGTTTGGTGTATTTGTATATGTCTGCCTTTTGCGTTTGCAAAGAAAATTGTTTGTGATTGTTATGTATTATGAAAACATGTACATTAAAAATGTTTTAGTAAATTTCATGTCAAATGCTTATTGTAATCCAAAGTTATTACAAAATGTATACAGACAGACCGTTTTACCTTAAAGTAACTACAATCGAAATCACTGACGAGATTCCACGGTAAAAAAACAAAAAAAAAATAGGCTATCTTCAAGATGGGCCCTTTTACAATGTGAAACGAACGTCAAATGCCACTGTGTTTTCATGCTGAACGGTCTATAATATATGCTAAACGGTATTATATCTATATCTTAAAACAAAGCCCAGTTTACATGGTAAAACAAACTTCGAGATAGACCGTTTTAGCATGTGAAGTTGACGTTCAAGAGTAGCGCACTTACGGTAATTTAAGCAGATTAAATGGTATAATGATGCATATGACAGAGTGGATCGGTGAGAATTGGATGCGCGAGTTTACTTCGGAACTGTTTAAACCCACGAGCGCAGCGAGTGGGTTTCAGACTGTTCCAAAGTTAAACGAGATCATCCAATTCTCACTGATCCACGAAATAGACCTGTGTATGATTTGTGTGATAAAATGGGCCCGCGGAAATACAACCATTTTCCCCATCATGCACCCGGCACACCTACAAGACTATAGTAGGTCCTACAAGATTTGAGCCATGCGTTCGGATTTAACCAGAATTAGAGCTCAGCAGTGTGGATCGCTAAAAATCTATGCATGACAACTGACCAATCAGATTGCAGAGATTCTAAAGCCCATTTTATAAAAGGTCCTATAGGCCTAGGCTGCCACCTTGTCCTAATCATGAAAGCTAGCGCTAGCTTCTATACTCTTTGGTCCTAACACACCACCTTGTGAATCGCTATTAGTATCACTTCAGCTGGAAAATTTTCCGTAAGTTAGGCTCCTACTTCACTGTCGTGTTACTACTTTTTGATCACTTAGAATATGTCATGAGAAGTCGAGGCTCTCTGTCAAGAATTTCGCACTGTTCCCGTGTTCCAAAGATTATTTTTCGTGCCTGCAAGTTGTCAGGACGACGTGATCGACGTCGTCAGTTCAGACAGTTCAGGCAGGGTTGCTCAAATTCGAACTCAACTCCGGCTCCAGCAGTGAGCATTAGCCGCACCGGGCCGGGGCCGGGCTGTTCCCTGCAGCTCTGCGTACGTGCTGCGTCGGAGGCCCGCATTCTAGCTACTGCAGTAGACCAAATTTAAACCCATTTTAGACTCGCCTATGGTTTAGCTAGACATGGGCCCGTATTCTTCTGTAGACCAAGGCTTAAACCCATTTTAGACTCACCTATGGTTTAGGTAGACCCAGGGATGTCAAGTTCAAAACATTTTTATAAGTGAGATTTTCATGACTCGGCATCTCGGCGAGCGAATGTGCGCGCAAGCGAGGGTGTGGGAGGGGTTCCAACCCCCCTTGTGGCCTCCCACGTAGTGAGCTTTTTCAATTTTTGGCTCTTAGTGGTGCGATGAGGTGCATACTTAAGTGACTATTTTTTAATTATTTTGAAAGACAAAAGGAAAATATACCTTCAGTTGTAACTATCACTTTAATCCTTTGAGCTATATGCTCCTTATTATGGGCCCAAATTGCAGACTTTGCCCGATGCGTGAGAAAAAATGGGTGCCATGCGTGAGATCGTGAGACGACTCCTAAATGCTTGAGTCTCACTCAGAATGCGTGAGACTTGGTAGCTCTGCAGACCTGAAGTTTGATTTTGTATTCTGTTAGCGATGTTTAGCTAAACCCAAATATATTTCGGGTATAAAACCCGAATTAAAGTCTAGACTTGGGTCAAACCACACTGAATGTAACTATACACAGCACAGTCGCTGTACGTAGGTACGTAGTTTTGTAGTGTCGAGGTTCCTCACTTTGAAGCTGCATGCCTCGCCTGTCAGACGCGCGCTGTGTTCGCACAGCGTAGTAACAGCGTCTGGTCGGGCTACAATGAACGGTGCCTTCAGTGGTTCAGAAAGAGACGCCCCTTTCAGAGTACTTTTTCGCTTTACAAATCCACCTAAATCTATCATTGGCAGTGCGTCAACCACATGAGTGTGACTTTCTTGGCCTGTGAATAGTTTTACCGGCATGAAAGTGCATGCTAGATTTTTGCATGTCACGACTAAGTTGTAAGGCAGTAACTCCTTGCTTGTGTGCAAAGAGTATAGAAGCTGTAGCTTCTGTACTCTTTGCTTGTGTGTGTATTAAACAGTCTTCTAGTCCTACCTGAGTGTGCGGCGCACATCACAGAATACGCATGGTAAGCGTAGCGCTATTCCTAGCAAACCTATAGCCAGCCAGCCAGCCATCATCGCGCGCGCCGCGCCAGGGGCTGGGGGATGGGGCATGGCCGTCGATCGAATCGTGAATTCGGAATGGAATGCCATCATACGCTAGGCCAATTCATTGATCTGTAACGCACGCTCTGTGTGCTAGCTAGGTATTACGCTGCCTTGTTCAGCCATCGTTAAACTCGAAATAAACCTCCTCCTGGCAAGGTTTAATTCAAATCTAGACCACAGCTAGACTTAGTAGAATTCAAATCAAACCTCAGACTAAAGTGGGTTTAAATTTGGTGTTTTAAAAGCATTTAAACCCATTTTACAGCTACTTTAACAGACCGAACACTGGTTAAACTCGGACCTCACACACGTGCACGCTCGCTCTGTGTGCTAGCTAGGTATTACGCTGCCTTGTTCAGCCATCGTTAAACTCGAAATAAACCTCCTCCTGGCAAGGTTTAATTCAAATCTAGACCACAGCTAGACTTAGTAGAATTCAAATCAAACCTCAGGCTAAAGTGAGTTTAAATTTGGTGTTTTAAAAGCATTTAAACCCATTTTACAGCTACTTTAATAGACCGAACACTGGTTAAACTCGGACCTCACACACGTGTGCACGTCTAGGGCCGGCCCAGGGTACGGGTATTAAACAGTGCGGTACGGTTCCACCAAAGAGTATACAAGCTAGCTGCGCTAAGAGGGGGTACTCTCGCGATTTCGCACGCAAACGGGTGTAGTACGCTATATATGCATGGAGCCCCACATGGCACTCGGTGGCGGCCATTTTAGTAATTATAACGTGAGCTTCTTACACGTGAGCCTATGGAGTGAACTGTGCCTTCCTTTCATTTTCTTCATTTTAAGGAGGCACACAGCGGTAACATTGTCTTTTAGACCTCAAAATATCACCAGAAGCATATTTTCTGCCGATACGTTAAAAAAAAAAGACATGTCATTACTTTTCAATCTGTAGTCCCTCAAAGTTTGAGCTGACAAACGCCGTCTATCTCAGGCTACTTTAGCTCAAACTTTGTGGGACTGCATATTGGAAAATAAATGACATTTCTTCAAGTGCATTTCATGATTAGACAGGAATGATACTTCTGTATGACAAAACCAGGTCCTAAGTTCATCTCTTCCCGTGTATGCCCCCTAAAAAGGGGAAAAATGAAAGGGAGACAGAAATCACTACTAACTGCTATGATCACGTAATATACGCCCTCTATCGGTCTGTTACCTAATGGCGCCCGTATTTCGCCCATGAGCGTACTACGAGTAAGCCCTCGAGTAAGCTTCTGTACTCTTTGGTATAGACTGTATTGGGAGCTGGGACCCAGGCCGCCGCGAGCATGTGACGGCCGCATGGGGCTTGAAAATCGGCGAACTTATTCAGAATCTAACTCAAGAGACGTGGCCGCCCGCGCCGCGGCGACGGTCACGTGGTTATGTGTTGAAATCGGCTAACTACTATGCTGACCTACTTTGGCAAAAGGAAGCAAGTGACAAAAGTGACATTTCTTGTAAAAGAGCAAAATGTGTCTGTCATTTACACTGACTCAATGGACTATCATGATGTCTTATCTAACATACCTCTTAGTAGGATGAGTGTTTCTGCATGAAATTTGGCCTGGAAGAAGAGCCCATTATGTGAATTATGAAAACACCAATAACTCAAATTCGGATGGTATGTCACTTGCTTCCTTTTGCCAAAGTAGGGCAGTATAGTTAGACGGTAACGGTGACTGATATTTTACGGTAAAAGGGTCTAACTTGAAGTTAGCAGACTTTAACGTAAAACCCTCGATGTGCGATTGGAAGATATTTCTATAGTAAAACGGTCTAAGGTCGAAGATAGCCCGTTTTGCCATGTAAAACATTACCGATAGTACCGTTGTTGGAAGAAAAATGAGAATGAAATAAATAAAATGAATGAATTATACTACTAGTACCATTCATTTTTCTCTATCTTAAAAATCAAACAAAACCTGAAAAAAAAAGATGACCTGAACTTGAATGAAATATCTTAAAAAACGAAACGTTTTTAGACAAGCCGATGTCACCAATTGAAAAAGCGCCAAGAACAAAGAAAATATTGAGGTTTTCACAAAAAGTCACAATTTTCAAGATAGACCCTTTTACCATCTGACGGCCGTGAGGTGAATATCTAAATGCGCATAGCAGCCATAAAAATTTAGCTGAACCGTAAATTAATCGGCCATGAATAAGGTAGCTTTAACGTTTATTGCGTGAATTCTACCGAGTCTATATTCAAAAGAACAGAAGGCTAAAAGAAGTAAATTGTCACTATTTCCCCCGTATCTATGCAATACCTGAAGGTACATCTTCTTGAAACTTAGTTTACACATGTACTTCCCAATAAAGATTCTCCAGAGAGAGTTTCGGGCTATGAGGTCAAAGGTCGAGTGCATATGTTAAAATTTCATATTTTTCTCTCTGTCTTTGAAAAGTGTGGTTCAAGGTATCTTCATGGACCTTGATACAATATGCATGTTTACTGACTGACAGTGATTATCTTTGGAATTTAGGGGTCATGGATCAAAGGCCAAGGGTCAGAGGTCAAGGTCAACACCTCCACATTTCAATATTTCCCTCATATCAATTCAATGCCTGCAGGATTTTACTTGAGACTTAGTGTATTACGCATTTCCCAATAGAGATGCTGGGAAAGGTTTTTGCCTAAAGGTCCAAGGTCAAGTTGAAATACTAAATTTCAGTTCTTCCTCCATATCACAAAAGTGGCCAAGGTATCATTATGAAGCTTATTATATATTCATGCATGTACTGTCTGACAGTGATTCTCTTGGGAATTTTAGGGTCATAAGGTAAAAGGCCATGGCAGGGTAAGATGTTGAAATGTTACTATTAATATTGAAATAACACTTTTTCTCCATACCTTGGAAATTGCTCAATGCATAGACTTATGAAAGGGTCAAAAGTCAAGTAGAAATCCTCTAATCCCCAAATACCTACTCTCTTTAGACAGTTCTAAATAGTCATTCATCCAATTAAACCTAGTGCAAGGAAAGTGAACAATCAACACATATAATTTGTGACAAACATGTCATTTTGATATTTTGCAAATTACGTCAAACTGCTGTCACACATTGTCAATATTTTATGTACTATAGACCTATTGGGAGAATCGTGCATTATGGCGGAGGCATTCCAGTCACTATAGCGACATTTCTAGTTTAGAATAACATGCTGTATTTTATGCATCATTCAATGCAGGTGTTGAAATCCAAAATGATCATCGACCTTTTGGCCATTTTTTGTCGTTTCCCTTGGGTGGCCGCTATAGGCAGGTTTGACTGTATATGGATTTCTTCATGGAGTTTTTGAATGAGCGCGAAGAGACAAGATTGAATGAAACTCCGTGAGAGAAAGAAATCCAGTTAATGACAAAATTTGCTTTGACGATGATATTACCAGCAAAATGTGTTTGAAGGTGCGTCATACCATGTCATCCGTACGCTAAAGATGCACGTGTTTTCCCGCTTTGTGAAAATCGACAAAAATATCTATTAACGTTATCAGTTTCATGGATTAAAAAGAGTCCATTGCGCTATCCTGACTGATTGTTTTATAGCAATGATATTTCATAAAGTATCATTTTGCTGAAAAAAAACCCCAGAAAAGAGGTATAAGTTGACAAAAGGTAAAAGTAAAATTTGTGTTAAATCCCCCGCCATAATTTTGATAAAAAGTTGCTGATTGAGATTTCCTTTCAGTGTCAGTTCAAAGAGCTTCAGGGCTTTCTAACCGTGGGTCATAAAAGAGCTATTCTAGAAGCATGAATGGGATATATATTGCACCGTACTATGATTAGATTTCACGTGGAATTCAGTCGCACATTTTCCTACCGGAAAGAACACAGTGTCCCACAGTGTTTTCACAGTATGTTCATACAGCTGACTACTGAGTATGTGAAAACGCTCGAATTCGACAGTGTGCAGATGATTTCACACTGTGCTTTAGTTGTCACAGAGTGTTCACATAGTAATGCTTTGTTTCACTCTGTTAATTGATGACTCACATTGTGTTCACACTGTTAAAACGCTCGAATTTAACAGTGTGAAGAGATTTCACACTGTGTTCACACTGTGTTTCTCACACTGTTAGACACTATGTTCTTTCCAGCAGGGTTTCTACAGTGAACAGAGTTATAAATATGCTCAGCACCCTACTATAACAATTGCCAGTAACGGGCGATTGAAAGAAACAATGCTAACAACCTCGCAAGTTAAAGGCTCCTCCCTCCTCAAGTGATCCTTTGCAAAAATGGGTTACAATTCGTTACACCGAAGGTTCGTTAATCCGAAAACGAAGTATTAAAGATTTGCAATTCCGAAGGTTCGTTCGCATCTCCTTCTCAATTTCGGAATATTTGAATAAACCTTATTTTAAATTCGTATCAATGACCTTTTGGAAAAACTAACCTGATTTCCTTGTCAGATTAACAAACTTTCGTAATAACGAGCATTATTTCATTTTTGGATTATCGAACGTTCGGAACAACGAACAATGGCAATCGAAATGTTCAGAAAATGTACTCTATTTGATCTTCGGATCAACTGCTGTCTACGTACATGCAGGGAATTTATGCATTTCGGAACAAATAACCTTCTGATTAACATACCTTTTTTTCAAATTTCTAATTAACAAAAATTACCCAACATTGTACAATATAGTCATGATTGAAATTAGAACATAACTTATCTCGTCCATATTGTATTTTCCAAATCTTTGCTGTCTCTACAAAGAACGCGGTTTGTGTTTAAAGGAAATGGAGAAAAAAAACTCAAAGTACACAAAAACGAAATGAAACGAAAAAAAGAACTAAAACTAATGGTAAAAGATAAAAGGCAAGAGGTACAAAATACCATAATTTCAAATCAAATTTTACCGAGTAGGACCTATCTATACGTTTAAATTACATGATTGTATTTAATTGACATTATTTGATATTGTGATGCTTTCTTTTCCAATGGATGTTTCACAATAACAAGCAGTTTCATGATTTCCTTCAGGGACTCCAAACTAAATTCTATTTTAACGACGAACGTCACAATAAACCTGGTTCTACACTTCTCAAAACATACCTTACTTATTTTCTTCCCAAACAATCAGACATACATGCCTGGTATGTTAAACATGATATAGTTGATTATGATCTTTTCTTTCTGAGAGGTTTGCTTGGCACAATATGAGTGTCAAAAAGTGGTGCCCCATGCTGGGACACGTTAGGCTTGAAAATATCTCTGATGGCGAGACGGAACTTCCGGTAGCGAGCGGCGTAAATAAGAGGATTGGAGCACGCGTTGACCAGCGCGATCTGATTTATGGCGTTGAATAATGGAGTGCCTACGAACGTGTTCATGGAGCTACGAAGGACAGCGACAAATACCATCACTTGCAGCGGACCCAGACTCAAGATGTAGATTAGGACAATCATCAAAGTCATCTTTGCAACTGTTTTCTGAGCGTTGGAATGAACGGTCGACGCCGAGCCGTGCTTGCCTGTGATCTTGCCTTGGAGTTGGCGAGATTGACGACGGAGAGTTGACATCGTCATCGTCTGCGTTAAGATCATGACTGGGGTCGGCACGCCGAATCGCAGCACCATCACATAAAGGGCGAGCTCCACTTCATAAGGAGTCACAGTCAGGTTTAGGCAGCGGTTGTTCACAACCCGAATGATCATAGTAAAAGAAAATGATGTAAAGGAACCGATCCACACACACGCGAGATAAACGTGCACCGTGCGGCGATTCACCCACTCTTTAAAGCGGAGAGGATAGACAACCGCAAGACACCGCTCTACTGACATCCCGGTTAGAGTGTACACTGAAGCATGAAGACACACAAAGTACAGGTACGCCGTGTAAATCGTTTTGCAGTACGCCGCTCCCCAAAAGGTGTCCGGCACCCTCACGAACAAGGGTACCGGAATCACCAAGACGGAAGTAAGGAAGTCCGCGAGCGCGAGACCGCCGATGAAAATATCTGTGGAATGGGTATAGGCTTGTCGCTTGATCAATGCCAAGATTACCAGTAGATTACCAACAATGCCAAAACCTGATAACAAAAGTTGCACGATAGTGTACCATCTCCAGGAGAATACCCATTGCCATCTAAGATTTCCCATCTCGCTGTCAAGGTCTCTTGGATGGTTCGGTTCCTGTTCAACAAACTCACTGACCATTCGTGCGGGGGCCAAATCCGTCCAACTGGTCCTAATGTCACTCAACGTACTGCTGGTGACTGGATGTTCGCTAACCTTTGCAAGACTAGATGTGACACCAGTCGATTCTTGATCAGGATGTAGCCCTCCAACCTGAAGACATAGTACCGACAGTAAAGCGAGGTGACACGTATCGTGCATCTTGAGTATGATCGCGATTGTTTGGTTTTGAAATGATGATAGTGTCGCCTTTTCTTGTTGGTTCCTGTGGGGGATGAATCACAATCAGTACTCAATGTTATTCCTCAACTGGGCGAGGAACTTGTCATCACTGCCCCAAAAAAAAAAATAAATAAATAAATGAATAAATAAATAATAATGTGAAAATTACTGCCTCGAAAGATTTGGTCGTTTTTTTGGTTGTCAAGAATTGATAAAAACTGTGATTCATCCAAGTCAAGATCGTAAGTGTACTTAGTCTGAGTGGCCAAACTGACTCACATGGTAAACCGCAGAGTGTGACAGATCCGAAAAAAAGGCAGCTATCAAATGAGCGGGGAAAACATCATCTCTATTTATTCGTCATTGGTCAAGTTGACCAAACTGAAAAATTCCCCAAACAACCTCATCTCTACTTGCCAATGAGTATTACGTGAGGATAGAACATTTAACCTTTCATTCGATTTTAAACAAATATGAAATCCTTAATTCTCCTACCCAGGGGTAGTGAAAATTAAAGTGTCCTTTTTAGACAAAGATACCTGACATAGTACTTTTTTACACTATTTCTGACAGCAGTGCAAACATCTCTGCAAATGTGTGACCCAATTACAACTAAATAAAGAATTATATCATGAAATGAAATGAAATCAAATTCAATATCTAAGCATCGGTATACTTCATTTCAAAAACAATTAAGAAGAAGTTGTTGTATTCCATTTTCCCTCACTATACGGGTGTGGATAACGCTTGTTACAGAGACCGATGCTCTACCTCCTGACAGTTCAGAGAAAGCACCTCTAGAACTTCAATTCGGGATCAAACTGTCGATTTGAAAGCAAAGAAAGATTTATTTTTTCTTCACGCATAAGAAAAAAGCAAATACAGTTAATTCCACTCGAGTCGAGTCGCGCGAATCGAAATCGCCTTATTCTAAGCCCCAAAATAATGTCCCGATTTTCCCATTGCATTATTATACAACAAAGATCTGGTGAGTCGATATTAAATGATGTGAATATCGGATGAAGAAAATTACCTACTAGGCAAAGCTAAATCCGACCTTTCATCGATTTTGCAATCAGTTATATCTTCTTGCTACAAATGCATAAATCTAAACGCTTATGGCAATTAAACATCAAAACAGGATGCAGAGTTGGTGATAGAATCTTTGCTATTAAAGATTCGTTTACATTGTTCGCTGCGTCATAAAAAAAAAACAAAAAAAAAAAAAAAACTTAGTGATCTTGACCATAAGCCTGAATTCCTACTTTCCTGTTATTGAGTGCATTTCCCACAGAGAGATTTTTTCCCCCTCTGGGAATAAGATCTGTAAATATGAATTCGTGCAGTTTTAAGACTTGACGACAGCTTGTTATTTCGTCGTGGTTGAATAAGAATGGAAGTAGTAATTTTATATACGTGGCAAGTATCTAAGGGAAGTCAGTCTACAAGTTGCTTTTATTGTTTTGTCTGCGTATTTTGCACCCATGAACCGATAGGCATGATAAACATCTTAATCGCATTTATCATTTCTCACGTTTCCCTTGCACCTGTGACCATAATTTTGATTAAATAAAATCATATGAAATAACAGAAATTACCTAAAGTGTAATTCTTCCTCATGTCCAGGTTGGCTTTGTAAAGTCAAACATACGAACGTGTGGAGGTTTTATCAAAATCGGACCTGAAATAAGAAAGTATGGACCTTGAAGTTTCCCATGTCTTCACTTCACAGACAATTTACTGCAACAACACGTATATGCATTTTTTTATATATAAAAAAAGAATTGTATCGTTTGCAACTAAGTCTGCTGTATTGCAATAACCTTATGATTATGTGTAATATTCGCTAACACCATAATAAGAGCATAATTTTTTTATGCGCATATTCTTAATCTATTTTGAGAGCAAGCTGACTGAACAATAAAGTTAACATTACGTCAGCTAAACTTATAAAGTATGATTGAAACGAAATCAGTGTCAGGTAAAAACATGAAAAAAATTTCCCCAACATTTAAGATGTGTATTATTTTGCAATCAAAATACTATTTATCGTTCTATTATCTGACTTTTCCCTGGTGCTCAAAGTAATTTATGTCTAAAATAGAGTGCAATAATTGAACTTTTAGATAACGTCTCTTACAATACAATCTATTCTTGCTTTATTGATACAATAGTTGTAGGACCTACATTTGTTATGATAATCTCCGCAGCATCTAAAATCAATCAATATCATTTTTGTCTGCAGGAGTTTGCTTTTTTCTCATTTCTTTTGATAAACAACACAAATATATTCTGATCCGCCAGTAAGGCCTAGTGAACCCACTCGAATTTTGCAGTAAATATAAATTAAAACTGAACTTATACAAATATGCCGCAATCAAAGTCATATTGATATTCATAATCTTAGCCTTCAAAAAATCCTCATGTAGGCATATACATATATATATATGTCACGGTTTGATTTTCACAATTCCGATCAATCAACGAAGAAACAATTCAATTTATAAAGTACACACCAGTGGTGATGTAACGTGCAGTTAAAGAGACAAAACGAAAAAATAAAGCTGTTATTACCTTCTCCAGAAACTTGCTGGTTGAGGAGGTTGTGGGCATAATACTATCTGTCTACAGTCAAACTCGCTGAATTTCGTGCAGATCATTTCAGAATAAATAGGCGTCCAAAGTGTCCACGTAAGAGTGGCGAGAGTGAATCTTAAATGTGATTTATTTTTAATGCTTCTTCTCGCGCAGGTGCGGTGCTTTTACGAGCATGCGTAGATCAGACTGAAAGTATATCTATGCCCCTTCACGGACGCCGTAAAAACCGACAAAAAGTGGTGATGTCTTAACGTGACAATTTACCCATGGCTGTAACTAAACGTACTCTTGAAATGGTATCGTTGGCTGATAACCAGAAAGGTAACTGCTCTTAAAAAAATGCATGGAAAAAAAAAAAAACACGCAACTATTGAGCCATGGATGATTTTTTCTCTTTTTTTAAATCAATTATCACCCTCTATGGGTATATATTTGCAAGATAGGAACTACGACATTGGCCTACATTTTTAACAAACGCGTCGGGAAATAAATCACCAGGGGTCGATCCTGTCAAGTATTGATACCGCTTTCCGTACAGTGACACTAATATACCACCTGGCTACCCCTAGTGGTAGCGTCCTTTATTCATCATGTAATTTCATTCTTTGTTTATATCACGTAATTCAATTCTTTGTTTATCACATAAACAGTTTTAAGTAAGAAAGAATATTATCCCTAACTCTCTTTTAATGTCATAATGTTTCTGTAATAATTTGATAGTAATTCATGCCGCATTGCTGTGACCATGTATAACCGTAAATTTTATCCAACAGTCATGCATTTTTACTGTACAAGGAGCACATCATATGACTTTAATATTATGTAGAAGGGGAGATGTTTGCCTCCGAGTGTAATGAGACCCCTTCCTGCCTTTAAAAGTAAATTGGGGCTTGAATTTTTCTTTAACAACAATTTCTCACAAGGTAAATTGCAGATATGAGTTGGGTTTGTATGAGCGGAATTTTGCAAATATCACTGAATATAATGTATATTGCGATGAGCTTTTGCATAAGTACGAAGAGACAAAATTGAATAAAACTCCGAGAAAGACATTTAGTGACATGATTTGCTTTGAAAGCAAGATATTATTCAGAAGGGTGAAGGTTCAAGTGTGAGTTTCTTCAATGCATTTCTCTGGTATGCATCTAATGCATTTCTCTGGTATGTTGTTTGGTGTCATGTTAATGAACTTGGTGGTGGTGGGATTCCATCCCAGCCCAACTCTAGTCTTGTAGTTACTTTTACGTCAGTAGACATGTTCAGACGTATTTCTAGTCGGAGTAAAGATTTATGGCAAGGCAATTAAAATTCAAATTAATGCATATCTTACCACGACCCTTGTGTCCACACGACGGTCGTGGGAAGAAACTCCGACCAATTTATGTGCGAGGGTCGGTGTAACTTCCGGAAGTGGTAGCGCCGCGCATGTCGACCATGCGATTGTTTTGTTTTGTTTTGTTTTGTTTTGTTTTTTTTTTTTTTTACCAGTGGCATTCTAAATTTTGTCTTCTAAATTGTTGTTGAGGGAAATTTCTGCATGAGTGCTACCTTCTTCGTCGCGATCACCTAGGTTAGAATTGCACTATACACGCACACGTATAGTCGCAAAATGTCAACATTGCAATTTGACCCAGGAAGTTTTACCTAGGTCGTCAGGCATGTATAAGTTCATAGATACTCCGAGGGCTTGTCCGCACGGGCAATTTACTCCGACCGGCTAGTCGTGGTAGCGAGATACTCCTGAGAAAACTCAGGAGTATCTCGTTCGGAGGAAGAGGTTGTGGTAAGTTCCTCCGATCGGAGGAAGTTACCACGACCTTGTTCAGACGGGCACTACTCCGACCTATCCTCCGAAGTTACTCCGACCAAGCTTCCTCCGACCCTTCCTCCGAAGTTACTCCGACCAAAACTGCCTCCGTCTGAACACAGCTAGTATTTCAGTCAAACCAGATGTGCGTTTACCATTCCATAATTCTGTAGCATTTCGCCCTATCACAATGTTCCATATCTTTATTCATAGCTATTGCATACACATCACTGAGTCTGTTTCTATGTAAACAGAGAATTCAGTTCACTGGAAGTCAAATGCCACATTTTTCTCATGCCTCCTTGTATGTATCACGTCTTGTCGAGATCATCGTACTTCAGCTTTGGTATTCTCTAGTTTCCCGTACGACGCATCATGCGACTTGTTATGTATTAAGTATTGAAGCATATGTATCCATGAATCTTCAGCTCACAAGAAATCAGGTGCTTTTCCCTTACATAATATACTCGTTGTTGCCTTATCATTCATGAACTGGATGGAGGTGGGACTCCTTTTCATTTTCCCCCAGGTTCAATCTTATTGCTTTCTACTGGTCACACCAGACAGACGGTTCCTTGATTCTCTTGCCCTCGGCTTCTCTATGATGTCACATTTATTTTAAGCTACCACTGTAGTCCTTATACTGAGTCTACTGCTGTGGAAATCAAGAAAACTGTTCATTGAAAGTTTATTGTATTTTTGTCATACCTCCTCTGATGGTACGTGCATTGCCGAGTGCACTATAATGGCTTCGTTGCTGCCAAGTCTCCCGTGCGACAGATCGTGCGGCTTTACATGTATTTCACATTGTAACGAATTGGTTGACCAAACTGAAATGTCCTATGTTGTTGTATTCTCTAGAAACTTCTAATTGATTGACTCCAACCAATGTTATACCATCTTATCATCTTTCTCAGGTATGTCTGTTATAAAATGTTAGCGAATATATGTAATGGCATCGATTATATCGATACTCTTAATGTTGATATATCTTGCATATATATATATATATATATATATATATATATATATATATAATTTTCCTGGCATACCTGGCCCTATAGTGTCTGTGCCATAAATGTGATATGTTATATAGTTTATATGTTTGCATTCTAAAATCATAGTAAGTATTGTTCATAGTATCAGCATCATATATCAATGAGTAAATGTACAATATTATATAGAAGAATTTAAAATGAATATGTTTTATTGATATAACAAATTGGTGCTCTTGTTGTTTTGTTCCAGTGTTCCACGTCTTACAAGCTTGGCTTTTTAGTGGAATACTGTTTTCCATCGTTATGATTATTTACTATTTTTGTTACCATGGCAAAGTGCATTGTTTGTTTTTTATGAAATCATTTGTGCGTATACTTCATATCGTATTTGAAAAAAAAAAATGTCTTTATCAGACGAATGTAAGACAAACTGAAAAATTGTACCACTTTGGATCATGTTCCATTTTTCTTTTCTTTTTTTGATGATGGAAATAAATAAACTATTGAATTGAATTGATATGCCTGATCTTGATTTCATTCATGATAACCATGACATTTTTTCTCACCAGAAACCAAGAACATCCAGTTATATATTACCCCAACATAATTATTATAGCAAAGCTTAAGTCTTTTAAAACGGATTATTATACTTTTTCAGTTTTTTCACCATTATATAAGGAGTTTGATTAAAAACATTGATCAATTAAAATTTTTACTTGATACTTTGAATATAAAACTCTCAGTTTTGGGGTTATGTGAAACCTGGATGGCCGAAAATTTCACTTCATTAGTACAATTAGACGGTTATACACTGGTCACAAATAATAGAGTTTGTAAACGAGATGGAGGTGTAGGTGTGGCATTTTATATGAAGAATGATTTGAAATTTGAAATGATAACCCATGTTGATTATATGTCTGATTCAATTGAAAGTATTTTCATTGATATAAGTATGCCAGACGGCAAGAATGTGTTAATAGGAAAAATTTATAAGCCACAAAACTGTAATCATTCTGATTCTATGTCAATCCTTGAAATTATTCTAGATTCGCCCTATCTCCGCAACAAACACAGTTATTATGGGCGACTTTAATTTAGACTTACTCGATTATGAAAAGCCACAAGCACGTGATTTTCTATAATACCATGGTGTCATCCTTTTTCACTCCTTGTATTACCAAGCCAACAAAATCACTATCTGGAGCCTCCGCAACACTGATTGATAATATATTCTCAAACAATCGCACTTGTGTTGATCAATGTATTGCTGTAACAGACATATCATATCATTTTCCCGTTATAGTTTCTACCAATCCTGCTATACCTGAATCACAGTAACAAAAGATGTGTAATAATTTATCGCAAACACAAATATTTTCTGATTATAATATCCAGCTGTTTAAACATAGTTTATCCGCAAATTGATTGGAATGAAGTTTTTGATTCCACTGATCCGAACGATGCGTATGATAGATTTTTGAACACTTTGTTACCTTTATTTCACTCACATTTTCCATTGACAAATCAAAGAGGAAATTATAAAACAGTTCCACGCTCACCTTGAAAAACTAAAGCCTTACTTAGATCCATAAACAAGAAAAAATACTTTGTTTTACAGATACAAATCACATAATACAGCTGTAAATAAATCAAAGTACATTAAGTATCGGAACACTCTTACATCCCTACTAGTCTGGGTGCCAAAGCCACTTTTTGGGCCTAACCTTGTTTTACCGTATACTCAATGTTTTTTGATTGTTTTACCCTATTTCGGGGGTGCTGAATCCGAATCTGGATGATGCAACTCTTGCATCCTTGAGGGTTTTGAGATATTCAAAATGGCCGCCAAAATGGCCGCCAAAACCGGAAATTCCCACGTATTTCTTTCTAAATGGTGAGATATTGAAAGGAATTGATAGATTTACCCTATTTCGAGGGTGCTGAATCCGAATCTGGATGATGCAACTCTTGCATCCTTGAGGATTTTGAGATATTCAAGATGGCCGCCAAAATGGCCGCCAAAACCGGAAATTCCCACGTATTTCCTTCTAAAAGGTGAGATATTGAAAACAATTGATGGTTTACCCTATTTCGAGGGTGCTGAATCCGAATCTGGATGACGCAACTCATGCATCCTTGAGGATTTTGAGATATTCAAGATGGTCGCCATAATGGCCACCAAAACCGAAAATTCCCACGTATTTCCTTCTAAATGGTGTGAAATTGGAAATAATTGATGATTCTCCCTATTTAGAAGGTGCTGAATCCAAATCTGGATGATGCAACTCATGCATCCATGAAGTTTTTGAGATATTCAAGACGGCCGCCAAAATGGCTGTCAAAATGGCCGCCAATTAAAACCGGAAATTCCCATGTATTTCCTTCTGAATGGTGAGAAATTGAAAACAATTGATGGATTTACCCTATTTCCATGGTGTTAAATCCGAGTCTGGATGATGCAAACCTTGCATCCTTGGGGGTATTGAGATATTCAAGATGGCCGCCAAAATGGCCGCCAAAATGGCCGCCAAGCAAAACCGGAAATGTCTATGTATTAGCTTTTAAATGGGTGAGAAATAGAAAACAGTTGATGGTTTTACTCTATTTCGAGGGTGCTGAATCCGAATCTGGATGATGCACCTCGAGATAGTCAAAATGGCCGCCAAAATGGCCGCCGAAACGGAAATTCTAATGTATTTCCTTCTTATAAATGGTGAGAAATTGATAACAATTGATGGTTTTCGTCAATGGCACAGTTTGAACTTGCTGTATATACAGTGAAACCAGCTCTACTGGATATCTTTGAGTTGGTACGATACAAGTGTGCCAGCAATAATTAACCCTTCAAGACTACAGATGCGGTTGAATAATTGCAAGATTACACTGTTTCCTCTAGATATAATGGATAAGTTTTGAACACTAACAATTAATGGACAAGACATGTTCATCTAAATCATATTTTGATAGTGATGTAGAGAAGTGTACTGAAATTACCCAACATTACCTGCCTTAATCCATGAGCAGTTTTAATCTCTTTATCCATGAACACTCAAATTGGTTATTTGGTTTATATTGGTGGTCTTGATGACATTGTTGAAGACACGAGTGGGACATTTTTATTGTTATGCTTCAATTTTTTCTTCAATATGATGTAACATTATGTATGTATATATGTTTATATAATCTATTACAAACACACACGAGGGGACGGACAAATCACAGGTAACGCGCCTTGGAAAAAACAAAACTAAATAAAAATCAAACGACAACATGGAAGGTTATAGTTGATAATCCAGTACTTACGAATATCATAATCGCGCAGAGTGCTTTTGAAATTACCCTTATTGATATCTACTATAGTGGTCATGGATGCAACCATTTCCAATAACCTAATCAGAATATGCGACAAGTTTCACAAGAATACGAGGCGAGACTCGTCAGAATACAAGACAAGTTTCAACACCAAATACCAACATGCCATAATTTAATTTTACTCTATTGATAGCCGAAAAGGATTAACTGTACATCTATGGAGCCATATTATTGGAGACCACAAGCATTATTTCATAACAATTATGCATCAAGACATTTTCAATCGTATCTTTCTTTGCGTTTGTACGTTTCAGTATGATGTCAATATCACTTCTTCTTTTTTCCAGTACGTGTTAAAGTTCCGTTTGAGACATATCGGAATATCTCAGTATATTACAATACCATTGTGACTGTCATTTTGACTTTCAATAAATTTTGGCTGATTTGACAAATTCGCTCAACTGAGTTGAATTCAAGAATACGAATTATTGCTTTTCACCCTGCATGGGTTTAATCTCCCGCTTCGCGTTGGAGCACAATACATGTACTTCACCATTTCAGTATAAGAACATGTTAAGGAGTTTCCGTTCATACAGGACATTTATAGATGTCCGAAAACCTTCAAAGACCTTCAGCACCCTCGAAATAGGGTAAGACCATCAATCAATTTATTCAAAAAATTTTACCATTAAAAAATATATTGACAATGGAATTTCTGCCACTTATTTTGGCTGTCATCTTGGACGTCTAAAAACCCTAAAGAATGGACGAATTTCAACAACCAAGTTTCGAGGGTGCTGAATAGGGCCTGAAATTTACCAATTTTTGACGGTTATTTTGGCGGTCATCTTGGACATCTCAAAACCCTTAAAAAAGAACACGAAAGTTGCATCAACCAGGTTCGGATTCAGCACCCTCGAAATAGAGTGAAACCGCCACTTGTTTTAAATTTCACACCATTTAGAAGGTAATATAGGGCTCACATGGAAATTTTCGTTTTTGACGGCCATTTAGGGGCCATTCTGGCGGCCATCTTTATTATCTCAAAACCCTCAAGGAAGTAACAGCTGTATACTGGAGCTTCAAATTCAGCACACTCAAAATAGTGTAAAACCACTAACTGTTTTATATTTTACACAATTTAGAAGGAAATAGGGGGTCTACATATGAATTTCCGTTTTTCGCGGTCATTTTTGGCAACCATCTTTATCATCTCAAAACCCTTAAGGATGCAAGAGCTGTATCCTGAGCTTCGGATTCAGCACACTCAAAATAAGATAAAAACCACCAATTGCTTTCAAATTGTCAACATTTAGAAGGAAATACAGGGGAACTTCCGTTTTGGGCGGCCATTTTAACGGCCATATTGACTATCTCAAAATCTTCAACAATGCAGGAGTTGCACCATCTAGATTCTGATTCAGCACCCTCGAAATAGGGTAAAACCATCAATTGTTTTTAATTTCTCACCATTTAGAAGGAAATACATGGGAATTTCCGGTTTTAATTGGCGGCCATTTTGGCGGCCATCTTGAATATCTCAAAAACTTCATGGATGCAAGAGTTGCATCATCCAGATTCGGATTCAGCACCTTCCAAATAGGGAGAATCATCAGTTCTTTTCAATTTCACACCATTTAGAAAGAAATACGTGGGAATTTTCGGTATTGGCGGCCATTTTGGCAGCCATCTTGAATATCTCAAAACCCTCAAGGATGCAAGAGTTGCATCATCCGGATTCGGATTCAGCACCCCAGAAATAGGGTAAAACCATCAATTGTTTTCAATATCTCACCATTTAGAAGGAAATACGTGGGAATTTCCGGTTTTGGCGGCCATCTTGGCGGCCATCTTGAATATCTCAAAACCCTCAAGGATGCAAGAGTTGCATCATCCGGATTCGGATTCAGCACCCCCGAAATAGTGTAAAACCATCAAAAAACATTGGGTGGACGGTAAAACAAGGTTCAGCCTCTGGCACCCAGACTATACTGCGTAAAGCGAAAAAGGATTATTTTTGCTCCCTGTTTGAACAGCATAACTCAGATGTAAAATCTACTTGGAATATAGTTAACAATGTAATTCATAAACATGAAAATAATAGTGTCATTGATAAGATCGTCTGTGAAGGCAAGAATATAAGAGATGATTGGGAAATTGCGGAAGCATTTAAGTCTCTTTTTGTTAACATTGGTCCGAACTTGGCACGCAACATTTCATCTGTACACAGACCTTTCCACTCATATTTACTAAATTCCAATCCTCAGGCTTTATTTTTTCTCCCTGTACTTGAAGCAGAGGTCTTAGATATTGTTAATTCCCTTTCCCCCAAGAAGAGTGCAGGTCTAGATGGGTTTTATAATCATCTCATGAAATGTATAATAAATAGAATACTTTCACCATTAGTCCACATTTTGAATTTGTCTTTACTTACTGGCATTGTGCCCACTCAAATGAAAATTGCCAAGGTTCTACCAGTTTATTAGAAATGTAGAGAGGATGAGTTCGGAAATTATCGACCAATATCTTTACTGTCTTCTTTTTCTAAAATACCAGAGAAGGTGTTTTATAATCGTTTACTTAAATTTTAAATGAATGTGATATTAGCTGATAATCAATTCGGATTCCGGAAAAAAAAAAACATGCAACCACCCACGCTATATTATTACTTATAGAGAAAGTTGCGAAAGCTATAGACTCAAAGTCGCATACAGTCGGTCTGTTTCTGGACTACTCCAAGGCCTTTGACACAATAGACCACGAAATAGTTTTGTACAAATTCAATCATTACGGTATTCGTGGAAAGGCCTTGGAGTGGTGTAGAAGTTATCTTACCGAAAGAACTCAGTTTGTTTCCGTGAATAACCATGACTCAGAAATAAACTCGATTTGCTGTGGCATTCCACAGGGCTCCCTCTTAGGTCCTCTTTTATCTATTCTTTATATCAATGACTTTCGCAACTCGTCCTCTCTGCTGTCTTTTCTTCTGTTTGCAGATGGCACAAGTCTTGATTCCGTGAATAACGAACTGCAACTGGTATTTGAATGGCTTCAGGCGAATAAATTATCGCTCAATATGAATAAGACTGATTATATGGTTTTCAGTAATACAATAAAGTTTCTTCCAGGTTCAGTATTAGTGAAGGGATTGCAGTTAAGTCAAATAGATTCAACAAAATTTTTAGGTATTTATATTGATAGCAATCTTTCTTGGAAGATTCATTATGATTATTTATGTAAGTTGTTGTGTAAAAACGTTGGAGTTATTAATAAATTGAAATACCTCTTCCCAAAGCCAATTTTGCATTCTCTCTATCCAACTCTATTATTACCTTACTTAAATTACGGAATATTGGCCTGGGGGAACTGCTCGAAGACCAAAATTGATTCGTTATTTTTGACTCAGAAAAAGGCCTTGCAGACTATAAATCGTGCACATTTTTTGGATCATACAAATGAATTGTTGGTTTCCAGTAAATTACTAAAGATTTTCTGATCTGTATTTGTATCACTTTGGAATGTTTATGTATAAGTTGAGCATTGGTGATCTTCATAGTTTATTTTCCTCAACGTTTGTTAAAAAACAGTGAAATCCATAATTACCCTACAAGACACAGTTAATCATACCACTTTCCCCCCGTTCGTACAGTTTTAGCCCTTAAGACAATTACTTCTACCGGCCCTTCTTTCTGGAATGAGTTAGATTCTGTTCGGTTGCAATCAACTTCTCTAAGTTCCTTTAAGCAAAATCTAAATGCCAATCTCTTAAAATCCTATGTTTAGGTACTTGCCGTGATCATTTGATATATCTGTGCTTATTCGCAATGATGCCTCGCTCGGGTGACTACATTTGCTTGACCAATATTGCAACTTTATGTAGCATTGAATCCTTGAGTTTTATCATGAACATTATAAACTATTTTGTACATTCCGTAGATTTTATTATGATCACGACATATTGAATTTCGCATGTGTTTCGTCATCTTTCGTAGTTAACATGTTGTACTAAACGCTTATATTATTACTTTGGAACCTACATCCTACAAGCATTGCTTTTTAGTAGGTTACTCATATTACACATCATTATATTACATGTTTCTTATACATTATTTTGTGAAATTATGTCTATAATTGACTGTTGTGTCAACATATTTTACTTCGAAATCAAATGGAATATAAAACCTGAATATGAAATGTTGAATATGGAACATAAATAATAATACAAAAAGTCTCCCTCTACAAATGTAAATTAACAAACATGTCGGAAAAGAGGAACCAGTGGGACTCGAACCTGTCATCTACTGCCTTCCGGGCAGCGACACTATACCACCCAGGCTGTCCCTGGTTCCCGGCAGTGACATGATGAGCATGGAACAAAATACCTAAGCTCCAAAATTCCGACATTGTTGTTCCTTGTTCATCGTGTCACTGCCGGCAACCAGGGACAGCCTGGTGGTAGAAAGCAGTAGACAGCTGGTAGATGACAGGTTCGAGTCCCACTGGTTCCTTTTTCTGACATGTTTGTGTATTTACAGATAAGCAGTTGCGATCTTAACAAATTTCATTCGTATAGAGGGAGACAAATTGAAGAAACTCACTTTGAACCTTCACCACTCTGAATAATATCTTGCTTTCATTTAATTTGCCTTGTCCATCTTGGATTACTTAACAGTCATAACAATGTAAGAATTTCAATACAAGTTCAAGTAGTATTTAGCTGCACATTTTACTGCAATGAATAGAGTTAAATATGTATATATTAGCAATTGCCAGTAAACGGGAAATTGACAACAGAACTTGTACCAGCCTCTCATGGTATTATAGAGGCACTTCCTTCTTCAAATGAAAATTGTGCGGTAATAGTCATAACCCAAAAGAGAAACAAAATGCTTTAATCGTTCCTAATTATATCTCTTTGCAATATTCGTTTTCTCACGAGGAACGCAGTTCGAATTCGAAGGGAAAGGAGAAAGAAAACCTCTAACTATTGCAACAGAATAAAATAACACTAATGAAAATTGAATGGATAAATGCCATGAGAAATAAAAGACCGGAGATCATATGATTTTGCTTACAATTGGGTATATATTACAACTATTCTTATTTTGGATGAAAATAGCTTATATCTTTGTTATGTCACGTACATTGTTTCATAGTAACATGCATTATATGTGATTTCTTTTCCGGACTCCAAACTTTGTAATTTGATTTCAAAGATGGACGCCAAAATGAACTTGGTTTTGCATGTCTCAGGACTTACCCATTTCTTCTATATTATTCTACAATAAGAGACACATGTCCGATGTGTCACACGCGAATGGTGCTACTACGTTACTTTCATTGCATGGTCTTCTTTCTTTTTTTTTAATTCTGAGAGGTCCGCTTTACACTTCCATGGCTCACGATTTTGGTGTCGAAAAGTGGCGCACCACGCTTGGACACGTTAGGCTTGAAAATATCTCTGATAGCGAGACGGAACTTCCGGTAGCGGGCGGCGTAGATAAGAGGGTTAGAGCATGCGTTGACCTGGGCTATCTGGTTTATGGCGTTGTACAATGGACTGCCGATGTACGTGTTCAAGGTGCTACGAAGGACGACGACAAACACCATCACTTGCTGAGGACCAATACTCAAGAGGTAGATAAGGACGATCATCAAAGTCATCTTTACAACGGTTTTCTGAGCGTTGGAATGAACGGTCGACACCGAGCCGTGCTTGCCTGTGACCGTACCTTGGAGTTGGCGAGATTGACGACGGAGCGTTGACATCGTCATCGTCTGCGTTACGATCATGACAAGGGTCGGTACGCCGAATCGCAGCACCATAACATAAACGGTGAGCTCCACTTCAAAAGGAGGCAGAGTCAAGTTTAGGCACCGGTTGTTCACAATCCCCGTGGTCATAGTAAAAGTAAATGCTGTAGCGGCACCGATCCACACACACGCGAGATAAACGTGCACCGTGCGGCGATTCACCCACTCTTTAAAGTGGAGAGGATAGACAACCGCAAGACACCGCTCTACTGACATGCCGGTGAGAGTGTACACTGAAGCGTGGAGGCACACAAAGTACAAGTACGCGGAGTGAATAGTTTTGCAGTACACTGCCGCCAAGGTTGTGTCCGGCACCCTCACCAACAAGGGTACCGGGATCACCAACACGGAAGTCAGGAAGTCCGCAACGGCGAGACCGCCGATGAAAATATCTGTGGAGTGGGTGTAGGCGTTTCGCTTGATCAATGCCAAGATTACCAGTAGGTTACCGACAATTCCAAAACTTGATAACAAAAGTTGCACGATAGTGTACCATCTCCAGGGGAATATCCACCGCCATTTAAGATTGTCCACTTCAGTGTCAAGGTCTTTTGGATGGTTCGGTTCCTGTTCACTAAACTCACTGACCATTCTTGCAGGGGCCAAATCCGTCCAACTGACCCTAATGTCGCTCAACGTACTGATAGTGACTGGATGTTCGCTAACCTTTGCAGAACTAGTTGTGACACCTGTCGATTCTTGTAAAGGTTGGACCCCACCAAAGCCGATACATAGGGCCAACAGTAGAACAAGGCAATGCGTTTCGTGTATCATTTCTAAGATCTTCTTTGTTCGGTTTTGAAATAAAGATAGCGTCGGCCTGTCTTGTCGATTCCTGTGGGATGAATCATAATCAATAATAAGTGTCATTCCTCCAACTTGGCTATAGAAACTCTTGATCAGTGCCAAAGAGCAGTTTGTGAGTAATTGCGTAGAAAGTTCTTTTTTTCCCTTAATGTTGAAGGATCGATGTAGACAGTGATTCATCCAGCTGTTGATAACTTTGCTCAGTCACGAAAACCGTAGACTTACATGATGTATTGCATTTTAAATCCTTAAGGGTTGCAGCTCGTTATGTCGAAGGTTCGTTATTCTTAAAGTAATTCAATCCGCGAATGAAATAAGATTCGTTATCAGTCCCGAGGTTCGTCAATCTTTTCCGGGTGAACGAACCGTCAGAATGACAATCCTTTAATTTCACTTTCGGGTAAACAAACCTTCTGAATAAGGCTACTAAAAAGTGTTTAATATTCGGATAAACGAACCTTCTGAATAACGCCGCAAGTACTAGTATTCGGATGAACGAACCTCCTGAGTAACGCCACAAATATTCGGCTTAACGAACCCTAGTTTATTTTGGATAATCAAACATCTAAATAGCTATAGGGAATTTGTGTTCTTGAAATAACGAAACTTATTTCATTTTCAGATAAAGGAACCTCCGAAATAGTGCCACAAATAATATTCGGATTAATCAACCTTGTTTCATTTTCCGATCAATTAAATTAGGGAACTTGTTCGTTTCGGACTAAGGAACCATGAAAATAGCGAAATGAATTTAATTTTATTTTTGGATTTACGAGCCTTCGGAGGAACTAACATCACCCAGGCCAATCTGGCTCACGTGGAATACCGCGGAGTCTGTTACAAGCAAAAGAAAGATTAAAAAAAAAACAAAAACAAAAAACAAAACCAGAATGGGCGGACAAAATAACCCTCTTGATAGTTTCACATAAATTCATTTGGTCAGATTGATGAATTTCGTGGATTTCGGTGAATACATTAGGTGGTTCTCTCTTTTTATAGAAAATCCAAATATGCTCCACTCTGCTACTGTGGAAACTTAGACCTAAGTGATTATCATACGACTCTAATCTTGCATTAAACATACATTTCAAATGAACTTATGCAACGATGCAGCAGTTAAGTCACAAGTTTAGTATTCGAAACTCTTCACAAACGTAAGACCCGTAATTGTTTCAAATTTGCTCTTCCATTTAATCAAAGAAGAAACCATTAAATCTACACAGAGAGGAATCGATGGTTGATGTTAGGTATAGCAAAATATAACAAAAACGAAAATAAAGATGGTATCATACCTCCGGAAACTTGCTGGATGGAAAGGTGTGGTGGTATATATCTATCTGTCTGTACTGTCAAACCAACAGAATTTCGGTGCCGATCACTACAGAGTAAGTAGGCGAGCAAGATGTTCAGGTCAAATTGGTGAGAGTGACGCTTAAATAGATTCTAATATTTAGTGTCTTCTCTGTCATACGCCATGATCAAACGAGCATGCGCAGATTCATACGCACGACCATGACGGTTGCTGCCTCAAGGACACCGTAACGATTGACAAAAAAGAAGAAAAAGAAAAGAAGAAGGTGGTATTGTATTTTAACGTCGCAATTTACCCATAGTTGTGAATAAACGTATTCTGCAATATGGTATCAGCTGACAGTCATGCAGAAAGCTGCTGCTTTACAAATCCATCATTTTCAATGGATTTAGCGCCTTTTGGAAGCAATCTCTTCATATATATATATATATATATATATATATATATATAATTTTATATATGAGCTAAAGTAATATTCCCCCATGAAAGCTATAGTTGTATTCATTGTATTCCACTCTTTCATTGTCTTACATGATTATTAAGTTATAGAATTATGGCACGGGAAAACTGTTGAAAAACAAGATTAGATTCTCTGTTACTGATGTGTGCGGTAGGAAATAGTCATAAAATTATTACGGACAATAAATGCTGCAACATTTCTTTTAAACACACCATTGATTTTTTTGTTGTTGTATACTTCACCAGTAGAAAAATACTGAACCGTATTATTTATGTATCAGCTAAATCAATGTAACCTTTCACATGTGTTTTTATCAAACAATAGTGAGGAGGCGTTCGTTATTTCGAAGGTTCGGTGTTCGTTAATCCGAATGTGACCTTATTCTGAAGATTCACATTTCCAAAGTTTCGTTAGTCACCTGTTAGTCCGAAAATGGAAACAAATCACAAATGGACAACCTTATTTCGTTTAAAAATTAACGAGCCTTCGGGATAACGAGCCCTTTCTCATTTACGGATCAACGAATCTTCGGAATAACGAACCTTATTTCTTTGTCGAAACCATCGGAGTAGTAAAGTACTTCTCATCCTACCAGACAAACGCATTTTTCTTTTCATATCTTCATCAGTTCAATCATTCAGTTCAATCATAGTTTATTTCCAATCAACGAAAATCAAAACATAATACATAATACATAATACAAAGTATACATGTCATGAAATGATATTGTCCAAACGTTTACAAAAGATTCATGTAGTATACGAAATAAATTATATACAACAACATATGTACAATAATTACGAGGAACAATGCATGTATACTTCGTGAGCGTTCGGAAAATAACTTCAATTATGGAAAATAACTTCAATCACGAAATGTATCTGCTCTGAAAACAGTAAATTCCAAAGGCTCCCATAACAATTTTTGATCTGGACAGAGAAATTATCCAATCACCCTCTCTTAATTCCTTGAAACATAAACTCATTTTTTTTTTCTTTCTTCTATATTTCAATCTTCAGTAGTTTTCATCCCGGGCACTGTATTTTAATGCTTTGCACTTTATTCATTGTGTCTGGACGTCGGGCTAGGCGGGTTATTCTGGCGGATGGTGATCCGGGAAAACGGACCTTTGATCTACCTTAATCTCTTGCATGCAGGATCTTTCGTTGCAGTTGTGATGTTCCAGCGTCTCTTTCGCTGATCTCCGCTGATCTCCGCAGGAATTACCGCATGGTGGCGCTATAGCTACTTTACATTTAACCCTTTAATCTGTTCCAATTAGTCAAAATGCGCACTAAACTTCACACACAAACCTACGAACAGGTAATTAAAGAGTGTGTACAGTTCTGGTCGAGGTGAGGATTTAGCTTTTAGCGTTTTGCGAGATATTCAGAAACCACTCTATGAGATGTCAAAGAGCATGCAGTTCTAAGGGGTATCAAAAGTTTATTCGATAAAAATCGGTTTTGAAATGGCTGAGATATCCAAAAACAAGGTGAAACAAAGAGATCCTAATAAAGTTGTGGCATGTCGCCTTTTATTATTATCACTTTTTTGGATATCTCAGCCATTTGAAAACCAATTTTCATCAAATAAACGTTGAATCCTTCTTAGAATTACATGCTCTTTCATATTTCATAAGAGGCTTTTCATTATCTCACTTAGGAATGTTCAAAACATGAATCCCCACCTCAACCAGTACTGTACAGTCCCTTTAATGTGGCACGAAGAAGGAGTATAAAGACATCATCAGGAGTGGATCCTGGAATTCCGTAATGGGGAGGCGCCTTTACAAAATTAAAGGGGCGCACGCCCCCCCCCCCCCACATTTTTTCTTTTATTTAATTTGTTTAAAAAAAAAATAAAGAGGGGGCGCGCGCCCGGTGCACCCCTGTCTCGATCCGCCACTGATCATGGCTGTGAGACAAATAGCAATCACGCTCGTACGCTGGGATTTAAGCATAGCTGCCTCTTTTCAGTGAAACTACAATTTGCTATATAGTGAATTATGAGTTCATGTCCCAACAACTTCTTCATGACCAAGGGCGGTGATTTGGCTCAGTCGGTAGAGCCTCTGCTTCCAGATCCAAAGAACAAGCGTTCGATTCCCGAGTCTTACTGAGCAATGTTGTGTGCAATCATCCCGCCCCCTCTAAGGCAAAAACGCTCTCTCCCTCGAATAGGACATAAATTGGAGGTCCCGTGTGTGTGAGAGTGGCAATAACTAACTGAGTCTTTTGCATTCTATAGTGTATTAAGTACGTTATTCAAAAGAAGTGTGCAGAGTAATCATGACATAAAATTAATTTTGACATTTGTAGACGCAAAGTTTCTTTCATCCGCAGATTTTTTTTTTGTTTCTGTATTACAATGCGATGACAATAGTTATAATGTACGTTGATAACGGTATCTCTGTATTATTAGGCGTGGTGAATTTCGCAAAGTTATCTGGTCATGCCAGTATTTCTTGAATAAATTTGATCAAAAGTTTTTTTTTTTCTTTATTAATGACCGGCCAATCAATCATTAAGATCTTCGAGGAGAATTTTGTGTATTGTAGTTCATATTGTGGGTTGAGCAGGTATATCATGAACAAAGTCAGAATGTCAAAAACCATTTGGCACACTTTGGGGCTTAGACCTCAGCACATCAGGAAAACAAAGAGATTGACACCTTTTTGTCCATCCCCCCCCCCAAAAAAAAAAAAACCAACACTAAAAGAAACGCTTATTAGTTTTTGGCTTACACTCAAAGTACATCAGAAAAGGAAAGGAATTGACACTTCTTAACTTATTTACTTTTCAAAGCATTGTGAAAAATATTTGTTACATATTATACCCCAACGTACACCTTCATCGTTACCAAGTGCGCCGAGTTAGCTCAGTCGGTAGGGCGTCTGCTGCCAGATCCCAAGAACAAGGGTTCGATTCCCGAGTCGAACTGAGCAGTGTTGTGTGCAATCATACCGTCCCCTCTAATAAGAGGCAAAACACTCTGTCCCGCGGATGGGACATAAATTGGAGGTCCCATGTGTGAGAGAGTCACGATAAATCATGCACGTTTAAAAAAAAAAAAAAAATCCCATCCCGCTTCATACACTCATCGCAAAGAGCAGGGTGCATAACCCCGGTGAAGTGGTCCCGCCTCACATCCAACTGGACCCCATAGAAGACCAGTTTAGCGTAGCTGAATATGAACTATCCAGCCATCTTCTCAGATGAGAAATGAACAAACCACCTGCCCTGTGATTGCAAAGTCCACATCGGCATGACAGGGTTATCAGGCAAAACGTTTGCTTCAAGGTGGATACTGTACGCTATCTCAGGTCTCGCGGATCTCGTGTTAGGCGAGATCTCGCGAACACTGTTCTTCAGATGGTCCAATGGGCTGAGGTCTGGGGACATGGAATGATAAAACCAGACCAAACACAAATATGAAGAGTGTGAGCGCAAACCAAGGAGCTTTAAAAGCTCCTTGCGCAAACGCATTAGCGGATCCAGGGGGGAGCGCCCCCTATTTTTTTGCTAAAACAAAAGAAATAAAAAGAAGAAAATGGGGGAGGGGTGCGTGCGCCCCCCTTATTTTTGTTAATGTGCCCCCTCTATACGGAATGCCTGGATCCGCCACTGAAACGGGTAAAGCGCAATTTCAAACATCCATCATAGAATACATCAAATTTGTCGTACCTCGCAATAACAAGAATATTCTTGAATTCATATTTGAAAATATCCCATATTGTCTCATTATTTCCTTTGTTCTTATCTAAATATCTAAAATACACCACAATGTAGTTACTAAGTCGTTTTCCGATCAAACTATATTATTATGTAGGCCTAATCTTCATGTGGCACCGGTCGTCACATCCATACCGATATTTGTCAATCCACCAGTTCACAATTAGCTCTTAGCTAGTCTGCCATGACTGTACAAACATAATAGAAGAGCAGCTGAAAACAAAAATGCAGAAAGTGGAAATTTACATTTGTCAGTGCTGCATGGAAGTCTTCTGTTCTTATTTGGTTGAAAAGCATATATATTCACTTGAACATTCCGATATGCACCAGTTACTTATATATCACAGTTTTTGTATGAATACCTGTCCAGTTTCTGAATTAACTTGGACGCTGTTACAAGTCGATTTTAAGATAAGATTTGCAACGACCTTTATCTGCACATGCTCAGATATCATATGGGGACTGACTTATTGAATAAATAGATTGGCCTTCGACGTGGTCATAGGCAGCGTGAGATATCCTCTACGGGGACGCTCAGATGAAAAAAAAAAAGGGAAAAAACTGTTCTGAACATGCGCAAAATTGCTTCTCAAAAGCGATCCAATAAATAAAATCTCGCGTCGTCTGAGTAATCACTACGCAGTCTTGGCTATACATTGTATATATTTTTCCGTCCGCTCAATTCATGATGCACTGGTCATAGGGGTGCCATTGCTTTTTACAGGTTGCGTCTCAGCATAAGCTACAACTTTGCAACACGACGCAGGGGGAGAGGAGATCGGCCAGCGCAATCGTCGTCTTGAACGTCCGCGTCGCAAATTTAAAGCCCCCTAATATCAATGATTAGGGAGCTTTAGATTTTCGCGACGGGGACGTTAAGAGGAAAAAAAAAAATGTTCTGAGCATGCGCAGAAGTGCGCGTCAAGTCGATCTATTTTTTGCTTGCGTCGCCTGAGTTTTTCACTACGCGTACTGGGCTATTTTTACGTCCGCACAGTTTGCAACGTAGAGAATTACTTCATGCACCGATCATATGGGGGCGCCATTTTATTTTTCATACGTTGAGACATATAATGCGTCTCAGCGTATTAAATCTAAAGCTACTTTTCAGCACGACGCAGGGAAAAGGAGACGTCCAGCTCAAGCGCAAATCTAAGGCTCCCTAATAAACAAATGTTACTTACGGCGTGTCCCAGCGCGCGAGCACTCTATATTGCGAACAAAGAGGTTCATTATAGAACCTCTTTGATTGCGAACGCCGATGTAGGCTTACCACGCATTTACGCAGTCGAAGTTTCGCCATCATAATATAAGTGTATATGAATGATTAATACAAATGTAGTCAACAGACCATCATTCTGTATGATCATACGCATAATCCCTGAACTTCATTTCTTGTCCTACGTCTGTGCATTATTTTTTTTCTAATTCAGTATCTATTAGTAAAAAAAAAAAATAAATAAATAAATAGCATTTACAGCAAAGAATAAAAAATCAGGTGAATTACAGCAAGGTAATCCCAATGACTCCTCCTTTTCATTCTTACTAGCCTATTTCTTGATGTATAAATGAGCTATGGTCAGTGTGGAGAGAGCTATATAGGCCTCACACCCGTAAATACAATGGAATGTCCGAGACCCCTTCACAAATTCGTACCAAAGATACCAAAATAAATGAAGAAAAAAAAATAATTAAAAATCAATGATGTAGTTTGGCAAAAAACTGAATAGCTGTACATATTGAGTATGAATTCCTCTACAAATTGCATTTTGGTTAGAAGATGAGGGGACTATATTTCATTGGGTACGTGTACGGAAAATGGGTGATTTTTTGAGTGACAAGAACTCGTAGTCTGGCTTTTTGGACCCCTGGACAGAATTTGAACTGAATTATCCACCCTGAGAATTTGATGGATGAAAGGGTACATCTAACTTATCCAGGTTAGTGAAGCTGAAACACCTCATTTCCCCAGCTATTTAACAGAATTTTTTGAAATTTGATTTTTAACACACATCCCTATGGGGAAATATTTATGGGTGTGAGCTCTATAGCGCATGGTGTTTGTTGGTGAGAGCGTGCGTGGCTCTGGATGTGCCTGATGCATGCTGTATTTTGATATAATTATGGTGATACAGTGCAGTATACACATACATACTATCGTGTTTTGGCAATTTGTCTTGCATACAGTAGTGCACTGCAAATCAGTGGGAACAGGGTGGGGGATGTAAAAAGCAGTAACGGGCTCCTGGTACACAGACGGTATCAATGGAACCGACTGTTCGCAGAAACTACGAGAATCGATTGTAGCGGGCAGCGCTAGCGGGCACACTTGTCTTGCTCGGCGCTCGGGCGGATAACCCCAAAGTACATGTAGCAGTTTTCTGCGCCTGGCGGGAGGCGCAGTTTTCTGCGCCTGTGCCTGACTGATAAAGGGAAAAAAATGCAGCATAGATATATAAAACATACGACTGTACATTATTCACACTAACCGGGTGAATTTCAGGCTACCTTCGTCAAAAATGAAAATTAGTCCTGGCCTTCACCACTTTGTACACGGAAAACTTTCATGTTCAACTTAAAATTTATGAGCCAGACAAACGGAATGGTAGCCATGATGACATTACTCTTGATCAAATGCGGTGCAATGATCACTTATCGATCAATATTTGTGAGACAGTGTAATTAGTATAAGTGCTTTTCTGAATACCATGATTACTCTGCACTAATTAATTGCAAAATCATATTTGTGTGTGTGTGTGTGTGTGTGTGTGTGTGTGTGTGTGTTCTGTTTATAACTTCACTGATAATTCTCCCGAAACGCTACCCTGGCAACAAAATGGTGCATAACCGCTTTCTCTTGTGTCACGAGGAAAGTCGACTAATAATATGACATATATACAGATTATGATTTCCAAAGAACATATCAAATCACCAGTTTTGTTGAATTAGCTAACACCATCAGGTCAGGGTGGGGCATCGGTCACATTCAGTGATCGTTTTAGTTATACTTGTATTTCCAGAAGCGGATCTAGAGGGGGGGTTGGGGGGGTTGCAACCCCCCCCCCCCAAAAAAAAAAAAAAAAAAAATCCGGGGACCATTCTTTTTTTTTATCTTATCTTTTTTTTTTAACTTGTAATTTTATTTTTTTCTATTTATGGCAATGACCTCTATACCAAAAATAGTGGTGTTTTAGATGCAAGAAAACGCCATTTTCACACACAGATTTTCAAAAATTCTCCCTACTGTGCGAGGGGGGACACCGACCTCCCACACCCTCCCCCCCCCCCTCGCTCGCTCCGCTCGCTCAGGCTCGGTCGCTACGCTCCCTCGCATACCGCCCCAACCCCCTCCTTTATAAAAAGCTAGATGCCCCTGATTTCAATTCAGTGCAGATTTTCGTGCAATAATGTATTATTTGATATTGTTTGTAACTGATGTAGTACATTGATATAGCTGAATCTGGGTGCATGTGCTGGTCAAGGAGGAAGGCCTTGAGCCTCGGTGATTCCTCCCCTGGTAATCAGCGGCATGCACCTAGAATCACCACAATCTTTATATTATGTAATATGATTTTCTGTTTGTATTATATGTTGACTTGCCAAATATATAGATAGATAGATAAATAGATAAATAATGATAATAATAATAACAATAACAGTAATAATAATAATAATAATAATAATAATAACAACAATTATTATTATTATCATTATTATTATCATTATTATTATTGTTATGATTGTGATGCTGATGATGATGATGATGATGATTATTATTATTATCATTATCATTATGTAAATCACAAAGCGATGGATCATTAGCTCTATAAGGAAACATCTAAAGACAAACTAATAATGATGTTAGCCCTGACAGAACTACAACATAAAAACGACACTCACCTTGTGTCAAGACAGATTACAAAGGTAACCGTTGAGATGCAAAACAGGAATCAAACACATGCTTCTTTTCTAATAAAGAGAGGGAAGAATGTGTGGTTGCGTGTGTGTGCTTATAAGTTCGTTAAAGCCCTGGTCACAACTCGCCGTGCGTGCTTTCAGTCCGTACGTTTTTGGCGGAGGCCAACTGCACGGCATTCACGTTTTTTCTAAAAACGTGGGGAGAAAGTGACTAGCGCAGGGACGAAGTACGTCAACGCTCGACACTCGCACGGTTGCGCAGGGTGTAGGTACGTAGCCCGCACGCCACGCCTTGCCATGAGGGGTTACGTGCATCGTACGTTGTGCACGTGGTAAGTGAGTTGTACGTGCTTACAACTTACAATCTGCGTGCGATTGCCACGTTCTCTTGCGGAGGCTGTAATTACACTTGCTGCTCACGTACGGTATCCCTACTCTGTCGCATGTTGTAAGTGCGTGCAAGTGCGATGATTTTTTTCCCCCGTCAGATGCTAGGGGTAGGCCTAATTATAGGACCACCTTCCGAGGTTCTTCAGATGTATAATCATACGTCTTCTCCATACGTGTAAATGGTAGTTTAACCTCATGTGTGTCATATTCATTTCATGTCTATAGGTTGTTATATTTTGTTGACAGAAAATGAGGTTGAAATAAATGAACTAAATGAAATATGTGAAATGTGTGCATATTTGACTCACTGACAGTGAAAGGGTTAATAGGCTATATCAGGTATGGGACATAGGTTACATCACGTATAAAATGGCATTGTATACCTGATGTAGGCTAATAGGCTACTGTCAATATCAGGTATACAATGACATTGTATAACATTATATTGGTTGAAACATCCTAACACATTAGCACTGGAGGTGAGATGCGTATGATTTGCTGTTATGAAGTCTACCATCTTTCTACCCAGTTTCAGAGGTGGTGGCATTTCAGCCATGGAGGCATTTTTGAGCTAGACTTATCAGCATATTACTAGAACAATGAATGTAGGCCTATGGTTTGCAGTTTTATCTGAGTCTGAAGGTGTCACGTTTGCAATTAAGGCCCTATATAAGGTAATACTGTCATATAAATTTCTTCCTTGCTTAATTTCAAAATATACACATTCTCAATTTCAGAGAATGGTACTGACTTTATCACTGTTCTGCATACACAATGATGGTCAATGCCTTTTAACCAAGCTTGTGCAGCTCTTAAATGTAACAATTTTTCAAAACTCCAAAAACCTGGTCACTTCACGTACTGACCACTCAGAGCTCAAGATTTCTATATGCTTTGCTTCTTCAAGCAGTTTTTGACTGTGTCTTATGTGCCGCAAAATATGATACAAGTGTATATATATTTATATATATTATGATTATATATATCTATCTATATGAAGAGTCTGTTCGCAAAAACCGATAAGTCCATTTTTGAAGATTTTGAAGTATGGTCTCTGTCATAAAGTACAAAATAATACCTTTTAAAGTATATATTGGTCACTACATATAAAGGTACATTTTTGAAGTTATGGTCAAAAGAAGCAAAAATCTTCTTATTATTCTCTCTATTTTTCTTGACCTTTAATCGCAAATATCTCCATTTGGCAAATATGGACTTATCGGTTTTTGCGAACAAACTCTTCATATAAAAATTAATAACCGTGGTCATTACTCATCGCCTTCCAAGCAGAAGGGTATTATAGCATGCCATTTTGGTTTGTGACACAATTCGAAAGAGTTTTGAAAGCCCTTTCTAGTGATATAACAATCATTTTTCTGTGTATGCGATTTTTTCGATCCCATAATCCTTACAGGCATTTCTGCTCGGTAGGTGAAATAGAACAGTATGAATATATAATTGCCAACATCAGGACATCTTGGAGACGAAATGATGATACTCGTCCGTCGGCTCGGCTCGGCTCGTGTACATTGAAATCACTGCGCACAACTTGCGTTTTAAGTGCGGAGCAGGTGCTTATTCGGCAAGTTCGGTACGGTCTGCGTGCTCTATTGAACAGTTGAACTTAGGGAAGTGTCGATTAAGCACGGGCTGCGCACTTATTTCGTGCTCAACACGTACGTGCTACGTGCGCCGTCCGTCGAGCACGTGACGGTGGGAAAATTATAAAAGACGCACGGAGTCAGTGCGTTGTACGCACGTTCGCTGTAGAAGGCACGTACGTTGCCCGCACTTAGGGTGAATCCGTAGCCCGAACGCAGCAAAAGTTCCTCGTGTCCTAAAAGTGCTACGGCGTGCCTGCGTGCTCCAAAATCCGTACTGAGGCGGTACTTACTACGTACGGATACCCAAATTTTGCCCACGTTTTTGCAAGTAGACAGCACGCACTTGCAAGTACGGCGAGTTGTGACCACGGCTTAAGCAGTATTATCTGTCCCGCGCTGGCACCCTTATTCCTCTTATGGTTGCTATGAAGAAACGCATCATTAGGCGGTTCTGTCATATTTTGTGTCATCTCAGTCGGCACTTTTTTCCCCTCTCATTTGCCGTGGGAAGTACTTTTGATGTAAGAACACATTGTTCTATCGTATCTCCTGCCATCTTTTAACGTATTGAATGGTATTGACTTTTGTGTAATTCAACCAGCAATAACTTTTAAATTTCCCCCGTAATCTGATATCACAATAATTACCGTCTCCTCCTTTTCCCCACTATTTGACTGATTTTGATTTATTCCCTATTCCTATCCCACTTTTTTTTTTTTAGAAATGATTTACGGACTTGGTATGATAACTTATCTATTTCCGCTTGATGTTGTGTCGATATCATATTCTTTATTCTTAGTTTTCCTGCTTTTGGGCATTGAAATTATTTCCCCATTTCTACATTTTTACTTCCTTGCCCGCTCTTCTCCATCTTACCATACTCGGTCTTACACGTACAAATCTCATTTCCTGTTGTGCAATACTCTCACCTATCCCATTACTGATGCTCGGGTCTGATGTGTAAGAATATCACGTATTTTATTCTCATGTATGCTTATATCATCAGTGTTATTTTAATTTCATTTATGAGTCTGATGTAAAGCAACCGTATCAGCCTTCGAGCTGCTGGATTAGTATTTTACATTTGCACAATAAACCATATATTGAATTGAATTGCATTGAATTGAACTGAATTGAATTGAATTGAATTGAACTGAATTGAATTGAATTGAACTGAATTCTCCACCAACATCTACTGACAGGCCAAAGTTCACTTCATCTGCAATACATCTAAAATTTCCACAACTAATCTTAGAGTTCCATAAAAGCAGTTCTAATAAAAGACACAAGGGGATCAACATGATCAAACAGTTCAAGCAATGCAACAACAACAAACGAAGATTATTAACGACACCAATGAAATAAAAGCAGCTTAGCTGTGTCATTGCTATACGGCCTATTAATATCCCAGTTACAATCATATTCAATCAAATTGGTATGTGTACTTAAAACCAGGCAAAACATAACGTACTAAAAGAAGACAGAGTTTGCCCTTGCTTTATAGGAAAGAGCAGAAAATAAATTTGACAATTTGCAAGTAAAATTGTGTTTAAATTTTGAACCTCCGGCCTGCGATAGATATTAGGGAGCTTTAGATTTTAGACGCGCGGACGTTCAAAGAGAAAAAAAAAAACATGATCTGAGCGTGCGCAGTAGCGCGGATCAAGTTACTGCGCACGCTCAGATCATGTTTTTTTCTCTTTGAATGTCCGCGCGTCTAAAATCTAAAGCTCCCTATTGATGAATAAAACACCTTTTCAATTCAATTCAATTCAATTCAGAACCAGGCTGAAAAATGTGAGTTCCGTTTTTTAAGCTTTGCCAAAAGTTTGGATCTTGATATTTACAGACGACACGTGAGTACCTGTACCCAAGATCTAAGATAGAATATTTTCTTTGTTTCTGTTTCATGGGCTTAAAGGCCTCTTAAACAGTCCGACCTCTCCTATCCGGACATATGCGGGGCCGGCGCTCATCCAGATAAGGGATTTGGCCAGATATGGGAGATTCAATGTTTAACACACGCAGCTACCGAAGATCGATTACCTGTACCTGCCCCGATTTAACGAAAAGTTTTCTGTCCATGTTCTTGCTGTGATTTGGGGACCATTACCTGGAATCGTTGAGCTTGATCAGATCAAGGATGTATGATACCTCTTTCATGAGATGTAGCACCTGAACCTGAAGTCATAGGTTCCAATAAACGTGGTAGCACATTTCCGAAAGTTCGTGCAGGTGGCTGAACTTTACTTCACTTTGTTGCAATACATCTGCATCTCTCGTCGTGCGGTTTTTGTTCACGCCCCTCTTTGGTGCAGCCGACTACGCTACGCGTGACGTCACGGGTATGATCACGTGTGCTTGACCTATACCACATAGTATGTGCGCGGTGCACATATAGTTGATATCTGGCATATCGAAACGAGATTACGGACCTATAAACCAGTATTTTCTAGCAAGTGGGATTAAGCAGAAGGAGGTTCCTCAGCAAGGAAGTAGTGTTCAGTGTTGGAATCGTCAGCTTTTCGGCACACTGTGGAAGCGTCATGCCTTATCCAACCCCGGTCGAAAAATGGCAGTCCCGCTGCGTGCAGAAAGCCCCGAAGCTCTGCATCCAACTCGTCGCAGCCTTCGCTCTCATCTTGTCAGGAGTCACCATCTTTCTAGGCGAGGAGATCGTGGATTTCCATGCCGAAGGTAAAGAGGGGGACAGCGAGCACAAGGTCTGAGAGTTTTGCAGTGGAAGGTGATGCGGGTGATGATAATGGTGATGCTGGTGGCGGTGATGGTGATGGTGATGGTGCTCATGATGAGTGATGGTGATCAGGGTGGCGATGGAAATTTGTGTATTCATGATTAGAGTGAATATTATCAATTATTATCGATTGTATTCCGTTGGACTAATCCCAGTAAGGGAAAGGGAGAGAAGAAGAAAATGTCCCACAGAACCATGCCGCTTTCTGCCGAATTAATTTAACGGAAAGCGTGAAGACGAGTTATCACATTATCCATGTTATCGGTGACGCCCTCCAGGGCTTGTTACAAATGTGGATCATCTTACCACATGACATGAGATGTGTAAAACTGTCATAGTGATTTATCTCCCCCCCCCCCACCCGACATCCATATACAGTATGCGTTGTCCCCGCTCCTCCCCTCTGCACATTCTATTTCCCGCAAATATACCACCCCAATATCGATGCCATTGAATTCAATTCAATTCAATTCAATTCAAAGTTTATTTCATTTTTCGACAAAACATATGTTTCACTTCTTTTGGTAACAGAGAATGAGGTAAATAGAACATAGAGAAGTGAAAAGACTGTACAACACTTGAGGACCTATTATATAGTAGAATCAAGAGGGCTTGAGGGTTAATGTTTCACCAGAGTGGGCACTGTGGCGATATAAAGCTAAGGCTACGCCCTCTTTTATAACTTGTAATGCCGGGGTAATCCTCTTCATGGGCAGAGTTCTAGCGAAGAGGGGCCTAACTACGCTGCCAGGACTGATCTTTGCTGTTCGTCATCCGCAGTTTTATTCATGATCGTTTGTCTTGATTTTCGCTTGAAACTGTGATACAGGAGGTCGGTGACTGAGAATTATCTCAGCGGAATGCTAAGTTTATAATTATGTGTGTATATGGGGGGGGGGGGGAGGGGTAGGATGAATTGTGGTGTAGTGGATAAGACTTTTGACGCGCAAACAGAGGTCACGAGTTCGAGTCCTGCTAAGTGCTTATAGCGCCAAAGACGGGATAACTTACCCTTAATGTCCCGTCCTTTGACCCACATGTCAAAGTGGGTATCTGACATTGGTGGGGTAAGGGAGCCTAACAGGGATCTATGAGAAAGCAAATAATGCTGACATTGAAGACTACCCTGTGTACATATTACCACGTTATCATCATCATTATTAATATCATTATTATTAGTTGTTATCGTTATCTATTGTGTATGTTATAAACGACTAAACTGATCAATTATTGTTTTCAAATCAAAGGGGAGGATCCTGCTTATACGATAGGACGTCTGTTAACCACAAATATCTACTCGATCGTTCTTGGAATGTCAAGGAAGGCCTCAGCAGAATTCTTGTGTGCTTGGCGAAGACTAGTGAAACATACATCTTTATTCGAAGTGACTCAGAGATTAATTTCAGCGATACCACAACAATTTGCACAGAAAAATTAGTAGTAATAGTAGTCTAAATGGTGACGCCCTATGGGAAATCGCGTGTTGTAGGCGAATCGGGGGTGTTCACTTTCCATAGGCCCTGTGTTAAAGTTGGACTTAGAATTTCTCCATAGACGCTGTAGTTAAGAAATAGGCCGAAATTTTTTGGTGACGCCCTATGTTATAACGTGTGATGTGATGTTGATATTTTGTCTAAGTCCGAGATATGTTGGAACTTAGAATTTTTTGGGGTGATGTGTTGAGTGAATGGGTGAAAATGTCTTGGTGACGGTTGTATATGTTATAACGTGTGATGTGGTTTGGATTTGGTGAGGACCGTGTGAAGATTGTACATGAATGTGTTAGTATTGGTCTGGCGTTGCGTTGCGTGCGTTGTGTGCGTGTGTGCGTGGAGTAATGTGTGGTTGATGTGTGATTGATGTGGCCATGTTTTTTCTTTGTGTGTGTGTGCGCGTGGTCGTGGGATACAAGGGGTTCTTTCATATTTCTTTGTTTTACTCTTTATTTGCTTCTTCGGAGAATGTGTTGCGCTGTGTGCGCGTGATCGTTGGATATAAGGGGCTTTTTCATATTTCTTTGTCTTCTTCTTCATTTTTTTCTTCATTTTTTTCTTAATGGTGGACATGCGTGGAATATACATCAAACATCGATGTACGTAAAGAAGTTCGTTGGCATTTCTTTATTTTTTTTTCTGAATGGATGAGGAGAATGATATATAATATATTTATATATATATATAAAAAAAATGATTTTGAATGACGTTCTTTTATGCATTTCTTTATTTTCCTCTTTATTTTTATCTTCTATATGTTACGTGTGGTATAATATGTTAGGTTTGAAAGCATTGTAAACACATTGAGAATAAATCATCGATAATAAATCTATCGAATTATTTAGTTTTAATGATTTTATGCTTGTAATGACTAGATAGGACTATACAGTACATATACAGCTTAGCTACAAGGTAGCGAAAACTCGACATTTTTTTTTTTTAAATCGCTTTCCTCTGTATCGGTTATACAAGCAAGCTATGTCTATACAACAAATAGCGACCGAGTTATATGGATTTTCGTTATTTATCGTCTTTTTATTGGTAACACAAGTGATATACGAGGAACATGGCAGAGACGTATGTACTTGGTTTAAGAATTAGTATGACAAATGTACTAAAAAATTATCCGAGATATACCAATAACATATATATCTAGGTCTATATGACAAAGGTACTTAAAATCAACCCAAGATATACCAATAACATAATAGGTCTATACACTTTACCTTAACCCGTTCCTTCCGCAATTTCCCGAGAACTGTCGATGCCCCCAATTTCTTTACGCGTAAGAACGAGAATGGACAATATTGGTCATCCGCCAATGCGAATGCACTCACTCATAGTTGAGAAGTTGCTTGGTTGTTCTCTGTCGTTTTTATATACCTGTACATTGTATCTGAACACAGCTTCGATACACCCAGCAGCGAGAGCTGCTCTTGCGTTCGTGTCTGTACTCGCGCGTAACATGATAGTCTTGAACGTATATGGTCGGCCGATTCTGCCCGGGCTCGTCCACTTACCATGCGTCGAGGCTGCGTGATATTCAATTTTATATTTCGTATACTAGTAACACTTTCTGCCACGACTGTATTGATAAAGCTGTATTGTAGACCTATGGCAGCGCTTACACATTGAACATATTTATTGAATATATTTCGTATCGGATCATATACAAACAACGTCATAAAGAAGGAATATGGGTGTGATGAATGCAAATAGCGTGAAATAGTAAGATCATGGGCAAAATATGAACGTGAAAACAAAAGCTGTCAATCGTAATTACAAAGAGGTAACGCGGTAAAACTAAACCTACATGCCGATGACGTATGCAAACTCGCCGATTTCTCACGATTACTTACATCGATTCTATGACGCCGCAACCCATAGGGCAGTGTATCCAAATATTGCAGACTGATTGTGTACAAAACGATATTATGTTTTGTATTCCTTAGGAATTATTCTATTTGACCGTGTGATTTTTTTCTCACTATTTTATGTTTATCTTTATCTTCGTGCAGGAGGAGGCATGATCGATGAATCCATTAAAGTATCTCTATTTTGGAAGAAAGTACGAATTTTATAGATTAGGGTTGAAATGGTTGAAAGTGTGGGTGTGAATGAAATCGGGATGTATCACGATTGCCTAACTGCAGAGGGGTCTGCCGCCGTTAACAAGCACCAATGATTTGAAACATTACATAAGGCAATTTTAACGAAATCTAAAGAAAATGCACTGGATATATTTTGAGATCAAACGTTGAAATCAGAACATTGTTGAACCACCTATGCTAGACGTACCTTACCAGTGGAATCAGTTGAATCGGGCTATATCCATTGCACTTCGAATGTTAACTTTTTTGAAAAGTTGCACTCATGACTCATTTGTTCGTAACCGCTTTCGAGTATACAAAATGCAGATTATAGTTGTTGTTTTTTATCATCATTATTGTTTCATTTATTTTTATGTACATGCGTGTGTAATTATTTTTGTATTCCATAATTTACTTTTCCTACTGCGCCTTGAGTACATGTGGAATTGGCGCATCAACGAGTGCCCGGTATACTGATTATTATTAGAATATAAGAGAATGTTTTCTATGCAAAACAAAATAACAGTATTCGATGTGAAAACTGCAATGATATGGTATAGTATAACATATAGAAAGAACGTACATCTCGTGCGCTTGTACAAAGGAAGAGTGTGAGGTCAAGCAGCTTCGTATAATGTACATTGTATTACATAACTTCTTTGCTTCCGACCGACGGCGGATTCGATATCATTGTGCTGGTGGGCTATACACTAAAACTGAATTGAAATTGATGTGAAAACTGCAATGATATGGTATAACATATAGAAACAACGTACATCTTGCGCGCTTGTATTGAGGAAGAGTGTGAGGTCAAGCAGCTTCGTCCGTATTACATAACTTCTTTGCTTTCGACCGACGGCAGATTCGCTGTCATTGTGCTGGTGGGCTATAACACCGTGACAAGTCGATGTCGTGATTTTATGCATATCGCTTACTGATTGTTTTTACGAGTTTGGTCTCCTGATTTGGTGAATTGTGATGGAAAGATACCTGTGATACGTCTCTGTTACTTCTGTCAAGAAAAATACCATCATTTCATTTCATTTATTTCCACATTAAAAAGACGATCATTGCATTTCAAGTCATAGTATAAATAAATTCATTGTGGGGGACCAATTAAGGTATTTCAGGCTGGTTGGGAATAGGCCCCAAAGTAAATACAAGACTTTTTCAACTTACAATAATATATAGATACCAAAAAAAAAAAACATAGGACACAAACGGTACACAATCAAAGCAGGCTAAAGGAGGAAAAAAGAAAACAGTGAAATACCGGCAGAATATACAAAACTGTGTTGCTATTAAGTACGAAAGTGCGTCTAAAATTCTTTATGAAATGCGGCAATGATTTGCAGTTGTTCAGTTCCTTTGGTAAATCATTCAACAAAATGGAACCTTGATAAAAAGAAATTGTTGACTTGGGTAGTTCAGTTCGGTAGAGGGTAGGATGAATTTTTTTGGTTCTTGTATTATTAGAATGAATGCTGCTGTTGAGATGTTAACATTGTTGTATAAGGGCCTTGGTAATGCACCGAATAGATACTGTTGCATAAATATTCCCGTTTGAAAGCAGATTATATCTTGAATTGGTAATGTATTCATATTTTTTTTTTGATAATGCGGATGTTTGCGACAAGTAATGTGAGTGGGTTATAATACGGAAAGCTTTTTCTTGCGACAAATGCATGCGTTTTACATTCTTTTTAGTTGAATGGCCCCAGACGGGAGTACAATAACTCAAATGAGATGAAATGGAAATGGTCGTCTGAGTATTTCAACTATTGTGGATTATGATATGAAACGAGAATTCCATCGTTTGAGATCCCTTCTTTTTAAATTTACTGAAGTGAAGGAATCAAACAAAAACACTGCTAATCCCGCAAGCTGTACATTCGGTATATACATAAGAATCTGACTGCATGGGATTTAAATGTATAAAACTCACGTTGTTACTCTTCGGACTGTTTGATGAGCAAAAATAGTAAAACTGAATTGAATAGAACAAAACAAAAAAAGTATTTCGCCTACAAACTTGCACGGCACATACAAAAAGCATTTCGCCTACAAACTTGCACGGCACATACAGGGGTTGTATATAATAACCACCACTATACGAATAATTGATGACATTGTTCACGAATCACCTATACACTCACGCATAATATTCACCACTCATGATACGAACTGACTACGATCAATCCATTGGGACTCACCTATATACCAAAGAAACATACTCTATATACAAATCATATACGAATGAATTAACTTAACCGAAGCAAATTAATCAGACGCTCTGCTTGTCATTACCCCTCACAAATGCAAGGCACTATGCCCCAGGGAACGGCACCTGACAGTACGATAGATTTACCAAAATCAGTGAAATGATTATGAGCACATTCGACCGTTCATGGTACTGCATGGTGAATGAAATTAAACGATGTGGACGAGGTTTCTGCCCCTTTCAAGTTGAAGAGAAGTTGTGGCTTACATAAATCATTTTGGAGATAGCGATGTTGCATAAAGTCACCATAAAGTGTAGATAACAGTAATGCCCGATTGTATTTTGCTAGAAATGTAGATGTATAATTATTGTGTAGATTGCCGGATGTGCTGAACCAAGGATGGATTTTGGGTGTATGGACTTATTTTTTTTACTTATATTTTCTTTTATGATAGATACGATATTGATTATTGAATTCATATTACGACGATGATTATTATATTGTTCTGCGGTAAGTCACTTATGACTAAACGCGGTATTCTGTTTTTACATATCACTAGGGCGTTGTCGCTTTTATTCGTTTTTCCCATCATCGAGGGATTGCATTGAGGAAAGAAGGATCCAAGTAATAAAGTCTTGTGTCGTTCATTTATTTTTACACCCGTCTGTAGCAACCCCCTGTAAAATAACATTACTTTTGGCATGATGATTACATCAGAGTATCATAGTAGGTCTAGGCTTTTCAGTAAGAGTTATTGTTTGAAAGGAGTGCATGAATGAAATGATTAATGAGTGACAAAAGACGATGGAAGGAAAGATTTAGGCCTAGTGACAGCTGCGGTGGAAAAGGTGGGGGGGGGGGGGTGAAAATGGAGAAAGTTGGTTTGGTTAATAGAAGACGAACTGATAAAACAAAGATCCGTCGGACAACTTTGTATTAATTGAAGCTGGATGGAGGATTATTCTGGTGCGCCAGTGGAAGAAAATGGAGAAATACCAGTGCAAATGACACTGGGAAAGAACCAGGTGAAAGATGAAAGATGTATAGGGTGCCATGCTTCAATCTCTTGGTTAATTCTCGCTGACAACGCGTACCAGCACCTATATAAGATGGCTACTCCGAGCGAACTTTGCAACTCAATGGAAACCAGCCAATCCTCCATGGCATCCGAGGGATCTCCTTCTATGTATCAGGGAAAAAGGGCAGTGCCTCCTCTTACGGCTATACGGGTAAGTTAAACAAACATTACATAAAGTTATATGAATTTTACGTTCGTGAAATTGCATAATATGCACTGCACAGTATGTTTTATCGCGTGATTAGGATAGAGGGAGGAGTAAAACGAATGAAATACAAGTGCAAATGGTACGTTTATCAAGCTGTTTTACGGTAATGTGAAAGGTAATGTACGTTCACTTTTTCCTCCCTAAATGTTGATTTGAGTATCTGCATGAAAAGCATCGCCACTGTAATAGACAATTTGAGTAACACAGTGTTTGTAGCTATTTTTATTTTGTATGGTATAGGCACGGTTGTGAGAGAAGAGGGAGAAAGGGTTAACGGTACCTGAAGAGATGGGTAGTCAGTATAGCCATACAATGCACTGTTGAAATGGATTACGTTCTCTGTGAATTTGAATAGGGATTTACACCATTTTCATTTGGGAGGGAAACGTTTTGCCCTTGACAGTAGGCAGCGATAAAATATTTGCTGTCCACGGTGTTCAATTATCCGCATCCAAATAATGCGGATGAAGTAGTCAAAATCGCGTTCATATATCCCATGAAGTGCGCACTACTTTTACGAGCACCCGTTCATATAATGGTGCGAAGGACGAAGTTATTTGTCATGGTTACGGCGCACGCCTCTATAATGACGTAATGTTTCCGGTGAATATCCTCACGTGTATGCACACCTCTCGCGCGCTCAAGCTCAGCAATCAGCGGTTGTGCGGGAAATCGAGTGACCTTTGACCGAACTGTGGAATGTTAGTGCGGATAAGTCGTAAAACGCGTTCATGTATTCTCGATCTACTCCTCATGCTGCAATTATGCGCATAATAGCAGCATCAAAATAATGCGCACTTTTCTACTCCTCTCCCGTTCATGTAATCGAAATTTTACGACTTGTGCTCCTATTATCCGCATCCACGATTACCTGAAAGGGGTATAAGAGTGCTTTCAAACTGTATGACAAATTACAACGAACAAGGGTGATAACATGGCAGCTTTGCCATTATGAAAGCGTGAGTGGGGGGCTCAAGGAAGCAAAACAAAAGAAGAAAGCATGCAAAGGCGATGTCATTAAATTTACTTTGGTACATGTCTGAAACTAATTTTGAGCATCTATGTCAGTTCTTTACGTGTTTTTTGGTTTTTAGAGCATTTTTCCCTGCTCAAGCACCACAATATAATTCCACAAATCAAGATATGTAGCTCTCGATTTATATAGGGCTTACTACATTTTATATGACATTACGGAAATCGTACTGACTTTCACCTTTAACAATATTTTAATGTAGTCTGCGCTGGCAAGAAGATTGTGAGCGCGTAATACTTGATTAACACTATGCTTCGATTTAAAAAAAAATGATTTGATGGTCAAAGTTTGCTTTTATGCATCTTGTATGGTCGGTTACGGCAAAAACAGAAATGTATATACCTATATGAATATATATCGCTGAAATGTGAATTTACGTGCCGTTTATGCAAGAGTCAAGAATATCCACCGGACTGACGAAATGATTGAACAGAATTAACAGAAACGCACAAAAAAAAAAATACATATGCGGGGAGATTTCTTTGCTTGTATGTTTTTGGGGGTTTTGACTTGCTTTTTTGTAGCGACTGGCACGATCACGTATGCTACATGAAAAAGTCTAATATAGTCGCAGTGTATAACGATACAAAAAAAAACCCCAGTAAACTGCGAAACGTAGATGGTCCGATCAAGTTTATTATTTCTTTACTTCGAGTGTACTCAAAGAACTGTCGAACACGTACCAAATTATTGCATAGCCCAAAAAATCATATGTTGCAAACGTTGTGACTGTAATTTTGAGAGGGAGGATCAAATATCATGCGGTGATGAAATGAAAAAGTGTTTTCAGGAGATGACGCTGTGAATGATTACTGCAAGTGGTTATTTGGAGATGAATCGAACGTGGATTTATAGCACGTAATTCAAACGCTACGACGGGGTCTTTGTTCAAAAGTATGTATACAGTGCCAAATCTCATTTTCACCGTTCAGATCATAAAAAATGCCTCTGGATTTTATGTCAAAAACACTTGCGTTGTTAGAACTGAAACAAAGTGTTGTCTTTTTTTCACACGATAAAAAGAAAGAAAGAAAGAAAAAAGACAGAAACAACAATGAAGAGGAGAATTCTTGAGAACCACGTGCAATTACTTCAGAGGCTCCTATATTCGACATTCTTACTTTCTCACCGGTAAATACCAAACATGCTCCATCTTCAACTTTTTCATACACAGCTGTACCTATGGTATAGCAGCTACTTGAGAAAACTGTGCGCGTCAAGTGTCAGAAAATGCTTTTCATGTAAGATGCAAGACCCACTCTGGTATCGTGCTATTTGTGTTGTGTATATTAATGATCGAGTGTCGCTTGCCATATTTTTGATGGTGTGAGTAATGTTCAAGTAAAGTGTAAAGTAAAGTTTAACTATGTTGTGGAGAGTAAAGATGATTGTGACAGGTGATGATGTAGGCCTAGTAGGTAAAACACGTATCTGAAAATGACTGTACTTATGCGATGGCTTTATTTTGACTTTTCAGGAGAAAAAAGATACCGATGTGTGACTTTACTTTTGAAGATTTAATTTTTAATGTATAGTCGTAACAAGATTGATTTTACAAAATGGATTAAAAAAAAAACCGGACATACGAGGAACGAGAGCATTGACTATAAAACTAGAATATAAAGACTAAAAAAAAAAAAAAACCGAAAAAAAAAAAACCGGAGAGTGAATTGTGTGAGAGGGGGTAGATTTGAAGTGTTCTAAAAAAAGAAGAATAACTGAAGGTAGTGTGGAATTATTTTACGCTTGATTTCTTCACAATGCGTTATCATCGAATGCTTTAAAACAGGATGCTCACACTGAAGTGATAAAACAAAATTCATCAACAAGAAAGACCAAAGTTGCCGCTCCCTGCCTGGGTTATTGAGCTGGAAAAGACATTGATGGAGCTTCTTGAAAAGAGGAGGCAAGCACGATGCTTTCGATGTGGAAAGGTGGGACATTGGAAGAGAGAGTGTCCTGTTAGACTGCAAAACAAAAACACGTAGGTAAGAAATTTGGTAAACAGTGTCTCTGTCAGACCCGTTAGATCGCACAAAATTCGTGTTCAACAAGAGAATCATAACGCATGATTTTAAAACTATACCGTGTATATGATGGTTATTGTCAAACCAATAAATCAATCGAGTTTCTTCCACTACTTTTTTTTTTAGATTACATACTCTCGGTGAATTTTAATTTGCATATTGCGATGAGAAAGACTAATGTAGATTTCTTATAAGCGGATTTTATAAGGGGCAGAAGAGTATATCGTATTAAACATTTTCTGTGAATATCGTTAGTTTAATCGTAATTACGTAGTTCCATATCTTTGACAAGATTCCGCTGTGATTTTTTTTTTCGATTTTCGCAACCTTATTTTAATGTAAACAAAGAGAAATACTGCATGCTTGTTACGTTACCCTCGTGTATTCTATGCCACTGTATAGTTTAACTCTGCCTATCTCCATTTCAGTTCAAGAGCTACTGTAACGCTTTTTGGTACAACGCCTTTTTTCTTTACAAAATAATGTGACGTATTGCAAACATATTGGATGAATTGTACTTTAATAAATACTTAGGTGAAAGTTTTCGTGTTAATATCGAATCTGTGATTGTTTAAAACAGTATATTGTTGCCAAATATGACAACAATCAGTTGTAACGAAATTGACACCTACCACAATCTGTTATAAACTTGTAATTTTCTGTTATATATGTGACCCTGCACCACAAATGAACAAAAAGTTGCCAGACATTAATTTTTTGTTAAGACCATATTCTGAGAGAGCAGACTTTAAGCTTGAAAATGATGTATAAATAAAATCAAATGGACTCTCCTAACTTATCTAAAGAGTGGAAAGAAAGCACATACTCCGGAAAAGTGTGAACTGTGAAAAGAGCCTCTGAAGTGCAGTGTCCATTCAAGCGCTAAATCTTTACCAAGCCGTGCTGGCTGTGCGATGAATGGGACAAAAAAAAAGAAGAAAAAAAAAACAGGAAGTAAACCACTGGAGTAACAACAATGAAGGGATTATCAGATTAAACTGAAATTAAGCATGCCTCATTAACAAATTCTGTCCATGGGGCATAAGTTATGCCAACTTTCAAAGCAGTAGCGTTATCTTTTCAAAAGTTATTAGAGTTGAAAGTGAAGAGTGTGTACCAGGTTTTCAGAAATGAAAGGGGACTTGAAAGACACACCTAATCACACTATTCTACCAACAATGGTCGAGATAAACTGCTGAAAAAACACACTTTCCCGCCCGTTTCATGATCCTAAATTTTAGCATATTGTAAAAGAAGACTTGCTCTTTGAGAAAATATGAAAAAGTCAAGATCGGCTAGGTTGCCCAATTTCACTTATTTTCAGTCCTCACGCAAAATCAGTGTGCGACTTTTTGTTCGTTTTGTGATGCACGGTCACATATATGACAGAAATATAATATACTATATAAAATACATGATGTATAATAATATGTTTTGAAAGAACGATATGTCGATATTTGTTAAAGTTTGGCAAAACTCAATACAATGTAGTCTTATTATCTTTGTTTGTTTGTTCGTTCGTTCGTTTCATTTTCAATCTGGCAAGATTATATAATGGATAGTCCATTTTCGGCTGTACTAGCTGGTCCTCCCTTGGGTTCTGCTGCATGGATGACGTGACGGAACGACTACTAAAGCGTATTATACATCCTGCTCTTTACCATGAATGAATGGAGCGGCATCTTCTACGTGCATGGGTTATGACTTTATCATACACGAGATCTCCGTTTGAATCAAACGAGTAGGGAAACCCATTTTTTGTTTCGTTAGATAACCGTAACGTTCACGATGGTTAAAAGCATTGCAAAGTTCGCTCGGAGTAGCCATCTTATATAGGTGCTGGTACGCGTTGTCAGCGAGAATTAACCAAGAGATTGAAGCATGGCACCCTATACATCTTTCATCTTTCACCTGGTTCTTTCCCAGTGTCATTTGCACTGGTATTTCTCCATTTTCTTCCACTGGCGCACCAGAATAATCCTCCATCCAGCTTCAATTAATACAACGACGGATCTTTGTTTTATCAGTTCGTCTTCTATTAACCAAACCAACTTTCTCCATTTTCACCCCCCCCCCACCTTTTCCACCGCAGCTGTCACTAGGCCTAAATCTTTCCTTCCATCGTCTTTTGTCACTCATTAATCATTTCATTCATGTACTCCTTTCAAACAATAACTCTTACTGAAAAGCCTAGACCTACTATGATACTCTGATGTAATCATCATGCCAAAAGTAATGTTATATTACAGGGGGTTGCTACAGACGGGTGTAAAAATAAATGAACGACACAAGACTTTATTACTTGGATCCTTCTTTCCTCAATGCACTCCCTCGATGATGGGAAAAACGAATAAAAGCGACAACGCCCTAGTGATATGTAAAAACAGAATACCGCGTTTAGTCATAAGTGACTTACCGACGGAACAATATAATAATCATCGTCGTAATATGAATTCAATAATCAATATCGTATCTATCATAAAAGAAAATATAAGAAAAAAAAATAAGTCCATACACCCAAAATCCATCCTTGGTTCAGCACATCCGGCAATCTACACAATAATTATACATCTACATTTCTAGCAAAATACAATCGGGCATTACTGTTATCTACACTTTATGGTGACTTTATGCAACATCGCTATCTCCAAAATGATTTCTGTAAGCCACAACTTCTCTTCAACTTGAAAGGGGCAGAAACCTCGTCCACATCGTTTAATTTCATTCACCATGCAGTACCATGAACGGTCGAATGTGCTCATAATCATTTCCACTGATTTCGGTAAATCTATCGTACTGTCAGGTGCCGTTCCCTGGGGCATAGTGCCTTGCATTTGTGAGGGGTATAATGACAAGCAGAGCGTCTGATTAATTTGCTTCGGTTAAGTTAATTCATTCGTATATGATTTGTATATAGAGTATGTTTCTTTGGTATGTAGGTGAGTCCCAATGGATTGATCGTTGTCAATTCGTATCATGAGTGGTGAATATTATGCGTGAGTGTATCAATAGGTGATTCGTGAACAATGTCATCAATTATTCGTATAGTGGTGGTTATTATATACAACCCCTGTATGTGCTGTGCAGGTTTGTAGGCGAAATGCTTTTTTTGTTTTCTTTTTTTTTTGTTCTATTCAATTCAGTTTTACTATTTTTGCTCATCAAACAGTCCGAAGAGTAACAACATGAGTTTTATACATTTAAATCCCATGCAGTCAGGTTCTTATGTATGTACCTAATGTACAGCTTGCGGGATTAGCAGTGTTTTTGTTTGATTCCTTCACTTCAGTAAATTTAAAAAGAAGGGATCTCAAACGATGGATTTCTCGTTTCATATCATAATCCACAATAGTTATTGTACTCCCGTCTGGGGCCATTCAACTAAAAAGAATGTAAAACGCATGCATTTGTCGCAAGAAAAAGCTTTCCGTATTATAACCCACTCACATTACTTGTCGCAAACATCCGCATTATCAAAAAAAAAAATGAATACATTACCAATTCAAGATATAATCTGCTTTCAAACGGGAATCTTTATGCAACAGTATCTATTCGGTGCATTACCAAGGCCCTTATACAACAATGTTAACATCTCAACAGCAGCATTCATTCTAATAATACAAGAACCAAAAAAAAAAAAAAAAAATTCATCCTACCCTCTACCGAACTGAACTACCCAAGTCAACAATTTCTTTTTATCAAGGTTCCGTTTTTTTGAATGATTTACCAAAGCAACTGAACAACTGCAAATCATTGCCGCATTTCATAAAGAATTTTAGACGCACTTTCGTACTTAATAGCAACACAGTTTTGTATATTCTGCCGGTATTTCACTGTTTTCTTTTTTCCTCCTTTAGCCTGCTTGATTGTGTACCGTTTGTGTCCTATGTATTTTGTATCTATATATCATTGTAAGTTGAAAAAGTCTTGTATTTACTTTGGGGCCTATTCCCAACCAGCCTGAAATACCTTAATTGGTCTCCCACAATGAATTTATTTATACTATGACTTGAAATGCAATGATCGTCTTTTTAATGTGGAAATAAATGAAATGAAATGATGGTATTTTTCTTGACAGAACTAACAGAGACGTATCACAGGTATCTTTCCATTACAATTCACCAAATCAGGAGACCAAACTCGTAAAAACAATCAGTAAGCGATATGCATAAAATCACGACATCGACTTGTCACGGTGTTATAGCCCACCAGCACAATGACAGCGAATCTGCCGTCGGTCGAAAGCAAAGAAGTTATGTAATACGCACGAAGCTGCTTGACCTCACACTCTTCCTCAATACAAGCGCACGAGATGTACGTTGTTTTTATATGTTATACCATATCATTGCAGTTTTCTCATCAATTTCAATTCAGTTTTAGTGTATAGCCCACCAGCACAATGATATCGAATCTGCCGTCGGTCGGAAGCAAAGAAGTTATGTAATACAATGTACATTATACGAAGCTGCTTGACCTCACACTCTTCCTTTGTACAAGCGCACGAGAAGATGTACGTTCTTTCTATATGTTATACTATACCATATCATTGCAGTTTTCACATCGAATACTGTTATTTTGTTTTGCATAGAAAACATTCTCTTATATTCTAATAATAATCAGTATACCGGGCACTCGTTGATGCGCCAATTCCACATGTACTCAAGGCGCAGTAGGAAAAGTAAATTATGGAATACAAAAATAATTACACACGCATGTACATAAAAATAAATGAAACAATAATGATGATAAAAAAGCAACAACTATAATCTGCATTTTGTATACTCGAAAGCGGTTACGAACAAATGAGTCATGAGTGCAACTTTTCAAAAAAGTTAACATTCGAAGTGCAGTGGATATAGCCCGATTCAACTGATTCCACTGGTAAGGTACGTCTAGCATAGGTGGTTCAACAATGTTCTGATTTCAACGTTTGATCTCAAAATATATCCAGTGCATTTTCTTTAGATTTCGTTTAAATTGCCTTATGTAATGTTTCAAATCATTGGTGCTTGTTAACGGCGGCAGACCCCTCTGCAGTTAGGCAATCGTGATACATCCCGATTTCATTCACACCCACACTTTCAACCATTTCAACCCTAATCTATAAAATTCGTACTTTCTTCCAAAATAGAGATACTTTAATGGATTCATCGATCATGCCTCCTCCTGCACGAAGATAAAGATAAACATAAAATAGTGAGAAAAAAATCACACGGTCAAATAGAATAATTCCTAAGGAATACAAAACATAATATCGTTTTGTACACAATCAGTCTGCAATATTTGGATACACTGCCCTATGGGTTGCGGCGTCATAGAATCGATGTAAGTAATCGTGAGAAATCGGCGAGTTTGCATACGTCATCGGCATGTAGGTTTAGTTTTACCGCGTTACCTCTTTGTAATTACGATTGACAGCTTTTGTTTTCACGTTCATATTTTGCCCATGATCTTACTATTTCACGCTATTTGCATTCATCACACCCATATTCCTTCTTTATGACGTTGTTTGTATATGATCCGATACGAAATATATTCAATAAATATGTTCAATGTGTAAGCGCTGCCATAGGTCTACAATACAGCTTTATCAATACAGTCGTGGCAGAAAGTGTTACTAGTATACGAAATATAAAATTGAATATCACGCAGCCTCGACGCATGGTAAGTGGACGAGCCCGGGCAGAATCGGCCGACCATATACGTTCAAGACTATCATGTTACGCGCGAGCACAGACACGAACGCAAGAGCAGCTCTCGCTGCTGGGTGTATCGAAGCTGTGTTCAGATACAATGTACAGGTATATAAAAACGACAGAGAACAACCAAGCAACTTCTCAACTATGAGTGAGTGCATTCGCATTGGCGGATGACCAATATTGTCCATTCTCGTTCTTACGCGTAAAGAAATTGGGGGCATCGACAGTTCTCGGGAAATTGCGGAAGGAACGGGTTAAGGTAAAGTGTATAGACCTATTATGTTATTGGTATATCTTGGGTTGATTTTAAGTACCTTTGTCATATAGACCTAGATATATATGTTATTGGTATATCTCGGATAATTTTTTAGTACATTTGTCATACTAATTCTTAAACCAAGTACATACGTCTCTGCCATGTTCCTCGTATATCACTTGTGTTACCAATAAAAAGACGATAAATAACGAAAATCCATATAACTCGGTCGCTATTTGTTGTATAGACATAGCTTGCTTGTATAACCGATACAGAGGAAAGCGATTTAAAAAAAAAAAATGTCGAGTTTTCGCTGCCTTGTAGCTAAGCTGTATATGTACTGTATAGTCCTATCTAGTCATTACAAGCATAAAATCATTAAAACTAAATAATTCGATAGATTTATTATCGATGATTTATTCTCAATGTGTTTACAATGCTTTCAAACCTAACATATTATACCACACGTAACATATAGAAGATAAAAATAAAGAGGAAAATAAAGAAATGCATAAAAGAACGTCATTCAAAATCATTTTTTGTATATATATATATATATAAATATATTATATATCATTCTCCTCATCCATTCAGAAAAAAAAATAAAGAAATGCCAATGAACTTCTTTACGTACATCGATGTTTGATGTATATTCCACGCATGTCCACCATTAAGAAAAAAATGAAGAAAAAAATGAAAAAGAAGACAAAGAAATATGAAAAAGCCCCTTATATCCAACGATCACGCGCACACAGCGCAACACATTCTCCGAAGAAGCAAATAAAGAGTAAAACAAAGAAATATGAAAGAACCCCTTGTATCCCACGACCACGCGCACACACACACAAAGAAAAAACATGGCCACATCAATCACACATCAACCACACATTACTCCACGCACACACGCACACAACGCACGCAACGCAACGCCAGACCAATACTAACACATTCATGTACAATCTTCACACGGTCCTCACCAAATCCAAACCACATCACACGTTATAACATATACAACCGTCACCAAGACATTTTCACCCATTCACTCAACACATCACCCCAAAAAATTCTAAATTCCAACATATCTCGGACTTAGACAAAATATCAACATCACATCACACGTTATAACATAGGGCGTCACCAAAAAATTTCGGCCAATTTCTTAACTACAGCGTCTATGGAGAAATTCTAAGTCCAACTTTAACACAGGGCCTATGGAAAGTGAACACCCCCGATTCGCCTACAACACGCGATTTCCCATAGGGCGTCACCATTTAGACTACTATTACTACTAAAATTGACTCGTTTCTAAACATTTTTCCCTAAATGGCAGGATCTCATTTCAAGTAAAATTATTGTATGATATAATTTCGATACAGCAATACGGAACTCGTGATTTACACGTCATTTACACGATGACTAAAAGGGAAATCGCGACTATCAAAACGTCGTTACAACTGACCTTGAAATTGATGTGACAGGGATTAAAGGATCAAGAGAAGGGTCAAAATGTGAAACTTTCTCATCAACAAATCGTGCCAGCCATAGCAACTTTGACGAAATTCTACATTTTCTTGCCGCGGATATAGGTTATATAGGTTAGTGAATAGGTGCCGAAACTGGACACTTACTTGGTACATAGGATACGCGTTCTCTGCACGTAAAATCCCATTGAAAAGAACTTAAAAAAAGAGCAAAAATGTAAACGGGTGACAAAAAAAATGCACCCATGGTCACTAATGGTCGTTTCATTGATGTATACGGTGTGACCACTTCCTGTCTCATGCTTGTGCTTTCATTGTGTTTGAAGGAGACATCTTCCTGCTTTTCCGGTTTACAAAGGACAGAAAAGTTCGATACGGAACAACAAAATGATTATCAACCTGTCCTTTTTATTTGTTTTGATATGAATTCGTTCATTGATGTTATAGTTATTATCGTCTTAGTGAAAGATGTTATGTTGTACTTCAGACGGCCTATTGACTATGGTGTTGTTGGTTTGGGGTGTTTGTTTTTTTAGACACTATCGTCGCGTAAAGTGAATGACTTGTGGTCTGTTTCTTGATTTAGCGAAACAAGTCACTGAGCTCATTACGAATCAAAACTCATGAAAACAGTAGGCTAACAACACATTCTTAAGACAAATTAAAGACTTTATTAAAAACTACAGCACAGGAGAAATGATGAAGACCATTTCACTGACGCCTCAGTGAAATCGTATATGTGCAGGGAACAAGTTTCGAGAATGAGAAAACATCATTTCTCACTCGGAATCGAGTTCACAACTAAAAACACAAAATTCCAGGAAAGAGACGAGACTTCCTAAACATGACGGCATTATAGAAGCAAATGATAACTTAGGATTCAGTTCTCTCGCGTGCGTTGTTTCACCATGTATGTGCAACTGGCAACTTTGCATCGGTCAGGCGAGCCACGTATCATTAGTAAATTCGGCGAAACTTAACGCACAGTCACATGACAGTATACAGTAATATGTTACACACATATTTTTCTGTCGTGGAAATTCATACTCACAAAGATTGTAATGTTATTCCAAGAAAGCCTATATCATTTTCAGAGAGTCTTCTCATTGGCCACCTTTCTGCATGAAAAAGAAAAAAAAAAGATATAATTTTTTTTTTGTTGTTGTTTCCCCCTAGGATTCACGTGTCTGTGAAAGAAAAAAAAAGTTAAAGAACAATTCCACCATCATGTATATGTGGGTTGAGTGAATGCAGCAATATTATTAGAACACATCAATGAAAGTTTGGGGAAAATCGGACAATCCGTTCAAAAGTTTTGAATTTTTAAAGTATCTGCGATTCACAAAATCGTACTTTTTGAAGAAAAAAAAAGTGTACATTTCCTCGACTTGTCACTAACGTATGTTAAGGGTAATTATTCCCCCTGTTCTGTATGAGGGAATTCATGTGTTCTTTTATCATGCAAGAAAAGGGAAAATATGTTGAATATTCTTTATATTTTCTTTACATTGTTGTACACATGTGACATCACAAGCTGCAGTAGCCTTCTCATCCAGCAGTGAATGCGCAGAAACTGGAAAAAAAAATCATATCTTTTGAACGGATTGTCCGATTTCCCTCAAACTCTCACTGATATGTATTGCTGTATTCAGTTCATTCATTGCTGTATGAAGGTGGACTTGTCCTTTGACATCCTGAAGACAAATCATATACTATGCGACTACAACACATTAGAAATGATGCATACCATTTAACTGACGCCTCAGTGAAATCGTATATGTGCAGGGAACAAGTTCCGAGAATGGAAAACATCATTTCTCACTCGGAATCGAGTTCACAACTAAAAACACAAAATTCCAAGAAAGAGACGAGACTTCCTAAACATGACGGCATTATAGAAGCAAATGATAACTTAGGTTTCAGTTCTCTCGCGTGCGTTGTTTCACCATGTATGTGCAACTGTCAACTTAGTATATGTCAGGAGAGCCGCCACGTATTATTATTAGTTATTAATAATTATTATTAGAAACAACGCACGCGAGGCAAAGTTGCACACATATTTTTCTGTCATGGACATTACTCACAAAGATTGTAATATCAAGGAGCTTCAAACAGAAGCTCCTTGGTAATATCATTCCAATAGAACCTATATTATTGTTAGAGGGTCTTCTCATTGGGCACCCTTCTGTATGAAAAAGAAAATGAAAAAAAAAAAAAACAACAACAACCTTATACCTTAATCTCCCGCTAAGCATCCACGTGTCTGTGAAAAAAAAAAAGTTATATGAGTTGAGATTTGAATTACAGAGCGTAATCGCCCATGTAGTGATATATTTTATGCAACATGTCTTCCCTACATTGAAGTATACACCTATTTTAAAGGTGCTGTGATTCAGGGTCATCGTCGATATGTTCTTAGCGTGACACCTAATGTTCGTAGACACTTGATCTACGACGCTTGAAATCATGGCAAAGTCATATCTTCCATGACTATACTGTATTTGGACTGACAGCGCAGGACACACAGAATTACATTAACATAAGTGGCATGTTATGAATTAGGACTAATGCCTCTCCTCGGCTACTGCGAAGTCCGCAATCCCATCGTCATCATGACAGAACACATACCGGCCGGGGCGGATCCACGAAATCCGTAAAGTGAGAGAGAGAGAGAGAGAGAGAGAGAGGGGGGGGGGGAGGCGCCTTTACATGTTTCTTTTTATTTCTTTTGTTTTAACAAAGGGGCGCGCGACCGGTGCGCCCAGTCTGGATCCACCACTGCATACCATGCATCAAAGGGCATGCCCAGATCAAGATTAGAACGATTTCCATACTAATGTACATGTGATTATGCAACAGAGTAAGAAGATTACAGAATGAATCGCCATTTTGTTTTCGTTATTATTTTCATCGTTTTATTCATGCTTTTGTTTTTGTTTTGTTTTTTCTTTTAGGTTGACGCAAAAAAAAAAAAAGTCTAAAGACCTCATTCTGTTTGGGAGGGAAATAAGTTTTCCCGTTACGGCGATGAAATACACACTGCCAGGAAATGGTGAACGTGCGAGGGCGTTGTGTTTTCTAGGAAAGACTGCATGGCCCTATTTATAGTCTGAATGCTAAAGCCAGATTTTGGGCTTAACCTTGGTTTACCATTCGGCCACATATTTTTTTCCTTCATGGATTTTCCTTGATGGATTTCAGGCATTATCAGGCATTGTAATGAGGTTTTCAAGATTCAAGATTCAAGATTCAAGATTCAAATTATTTCACTTCCATCAAATAAACAAAGAAATTATATTATATACAATGTATATGCACAAGATATTTGTAATAATAATTAACAATGTACATATGAAAATGAGTAGCAGATGAAAAAAAAACCACAATTATATCTTTGTTAATATATACATAAAGCATATCATAATACAAGTTAACTAAGAATGATGGAAATGGAGGGTCCAACTAAAAAGCAAAGCTTGTACGATATGGAGCCCTCAGAAAATACACAAGACAGCAATATAAAACAAAATAAAACGAACCAATGTCAACTGGCATGAAATCAAAGTAATTGTGAAGGGAAAAAAAAAAAGAAAAAAAAATACAGCACGTGCCATCGTGGATTCCATGATGTAAAAGTAGTGATAAAATACAACCTGGATTGAATATAATACAAAAAATTTTATACGTAATTATACCGGTAAGAATGCAGGAAAATGAGAGAATAGACACATTGGTATATACGGAACAATAACAGGAACATCTATGAATGACTTGTGTTTAAGAAAAAATAAATTCATAATTGTTTGATGTTCAAAGAAATGATGACTTGACTGAGATGATAAAACGAACCCAACTCGGTTGGATGTTGTAAGATTTCAAGGAAAACAATTTTAATTTATTCTTGAAGGAGTTCAAAGTTTGAGCTGTTGTAATATTGCTATGAAGTGAATTCCAATACATTGGCCCATCGTAGATGAATGTGTTCTGAGCCAGCAAAGTTCTCAAAATTAAACATAAATTGCCCTGAATTAAACAGTACAAATCATTAATTTTCAATATTTTATGCTCAAAAATAGCGGGTCAGTATGGGACAAAGATGCAGTATGACATACGGAGTCATACTGATACTGAGTGATTTCTTTTGTAATAAAAGTAATTTATCTAAAAGTGTTTTATATGTATTTCCCCACACGAGAATACCATGATTTAAATATGGCAATATTAAGGATGAATATAATGTAAGAAGGGACGATAAAGGAAAACAAAATGTAAGCTTATTAATTATACCAATATTACGTGAAATAATTTTACATATACTGTCAATAACTGAAAACTTATTATCGACTGTTATTCCAAGAAATTTTGCATGGGAAACATTTTCGAGTGGACATGGTGGAGTACCATCAAAAACAATATCAACAGGTAATGCCTCAGTAGAATTGCTACTATGCGAAAAGCATAAATTTTGTTTTTTGAAGATTGAGGGATAACTTATTTGCTTTTATCCACTGGGCAACATTTTCTAATTCTGAATTTATTGTATTAACAAGGGTAAGAAGATTATTGAGGGAAAAAACACCAAATTTGAGTCATCTCCAAAGAGAATAAAAGAAAGAACATCTGATGATCTACAAAAATCATTTATGTAAACATTAAACAAAAGTGGACCTAATAAACTTCCCTGCGGAACCCCACATTTATTATTTAATATTTGTGAACTACAACCATTAAAAAACAAAAAACATATTGCTTCCTGTTCATGAGGTAGCTCCTGAACCACTCCAAGGCCTTCCCAGGAGGAGCTGAAAATGTAAAAAGTCCACGCAGTTCACTTTAAGGTTCGCTAGAAATTGAATTCATTACTCTCTCAATGAAATTCATTGTAATGACTGTTAACATAAAAAATGTGAGTGGTCGATCTGCTGTGATTGGATTTCTTTCTTCACAATACGGTGCCCCCCATGAAGAAAAAACCTAGCAATTATCATTTCAAATACCTTCTTTGTAGTATTCGTCGAATTGACAATTACGTGGTGTTTTATTCATTTTTTCCTTGTAGCGCATACTTCATAATTACCATTTCAAAAAGGAAAGGCGCAAGATGATTTAAACGATCTCCCTTGAAATTCAGCTCAGACTAGGAAATATCGATAATTCTACGGGGAGGGGGCGGGGTGCCGATCGTACAGCAATGAGCAAAATGAAACATGTGAAACGTCATAGTTCAAATAACCTTATTATCTAAAATATATTTCAATGCTAATGATTAGAATGTAAACAACTTATGTTTATATATAACATTATGTATGGCTCCAACAGTGTATGTATTTATACATGTACATGGATGCTCATGTACAATGATGATACAGGAATCAATAAATCAAATAAAAAAAAAATCATATTAGAATACGGTTTGGGATCCCCCCCCCCCCAAAAAAAAAAAAGGCGCGCACTTGTGTGGTAAATCAGCAACAACGGAAGGGCAATGTTACATGTTTCCGATTTAAAGCGAGAATGTTTTGTTTCTTTGAACCATATTATAGCTAGAATAAGAGTTAACTACAGTTTTTGCAAGGAAACATGCACACACACAAAGTAATCAGAAACAGGTATGAGCAATTGCGTTGTTGCTGTGTTAACTGAATTTATTTCAACATGTAAATGGCAGACATCATAACACATGCACCTGGTGACATCGGAAGACTTCAAAAATCAATAAAGGAATGAACAATTATGTAGATATGAATACTGAGTGATTTTTACAAGTTACAACTTAGAGTAATACAACAGTGCCATTTATACCAACTTCAAATTTACGTGAGTCCTGAATGATGGTTCTGTAATTGAAAGATATTAACACCAATGCATTGTTTCGATTCAACTTGTCTACCAGCTCCCCAAAAATATCCTCCAAAGGGAGACTTAGAGACAATGATATATGTGAATGCTGTCAGTGAGAGGTTGGCATCTGATGTCCATTTCTTTCACTTCTAAAATATTTTAGGAATTTATCGAAGTGATCACACGCAATATCCTACAATGACACGACACGTTAAGTCAATCAATGAACAGTTGCTATCCTCAAAGACTTGAATAACATATCAGTTCAGTTTTTATGACGGATTATGTATTACTTGGTTTTTGTAGGGCAACCATACATTTTACAATCAGGGATCTTACATAAAAGAATCATTAAAGACATCATTATTGTAAAGTTTTTCACATTAGAAATAGGGTACTTGAAATTAGCCATGAGGTTAAGAAGAACAAGACGTTAATTAAATAATGAATAATTTTGTGACATAAAAAAGTACTATCTGATTTGAAGCAATGTGTCGCAGTGTGTCAGATATCACTATGAGTAGAAACCATAGTGCTATTGTCATGATCTTAGTTAGTGTTGTCTGTTACATTTCACTATTTGGACATTGTTTCTATCGGAGAGAATGTAAATTGTATGTTTATAATGTATACAAGATGAAGGGAAGAGATTAATACATCATTAGAGTCCAACAACTTTTTATTGCACCAAACTTTCTACGCGTTATGCGTCTTCTTTACTGTCACTGACTGTTTCATACGATTACGTATATATATATATATATATATATATATATATATATATATAATCAACATACATATAATATATATACGTGCTATATACATATACATTTATTATGAATTATATATTATATAATTATCATATTATATTCATATAAAAAGTGTACACTTCTATTATAGAGCAACAATCCATCAAAGAGATGCTCATAGCGCTGATGTGTATGTGTGTGTATGTGTGTGTGTATTATATTGTATATATATATATATATATATATATATATATATATATATATATATATATATATATACTTATATACATATACATGTGTGTGTGTGTGTGTGCGTGGGCCTATAAGAGATGAAAGGATCGGATCAGTATACTTTTCAGTTTTACGATGCCATGCTGACAGAATTCTAGTCTCGTTAAATTAAGCGTCTGCTGAGCTCGAGAGCAATTGTTTCGTTTTATAGGTCTGGGTATCGGATGCGATTCTTTCGGGTGCATGTCGACGTGATTAATAGAGCCATGAAAAGGGACAGTCAAAAACACAGTATAATCCGCAAACTCGAAACTTCGCCCATATATACAGTGAAGAAAGAGTAGTCAGACATAACTGTGGAAACCTTGCCAAAATCATGCCAAAAATGTCCCTCCAAGCAGAGACCCAAGTTCTATTCAACCTTAAAGGAAAGCAAAACCCAAATATAAATTTCGATTGACTGAATGTAATTAGTTGAACTCATCAGTGAAAGTTTGAGGAAAATTGGACATTCCGTTCAAAAGTTTTGAATTTTTTAAATTTCAGTGCAGTCACTGCTGGATATGGACACTACTACAGTTCATGACGTCATTGTGGACAACAATCCAAAGAAAATATATGAAGAATTCCACAATATTTAATTTTTCATGGAAAGTATGCATTCCATCGGTATGCTACTGACACATGTTAAGGGTAATATTATCCCTTCTGCTTTCTGAAAGAGGTAAGCAGTGCTCTTTCATAATGCTAGAAAAGCGAAAATATGTATATTATATTGAATTTTCTGTATATTTTCTATAATTCGTTGTCCACAATGACGTCAAGAACTGTAGTAGTTTCCTTATCCAGCAGTGACTGCAGTGAAATTTTAAAAATTCATAACTTTTGGACGGAATGTCCAATTTTCCTCAAACTTTCACTGATGCTTCAACTGATATTGCTGCTTTCACTTAGTTCACATTTATATTTAGGTTTTTGTTTCCTTTAGTTAGACTTCTCATCAAAAATCATCTATCTGGGCAATCTCCTTTCCAAGACAATCAATCTTGCGCTAAACTCCGACGCCAAGTTTGCCCGTATAATGTAATCCACAGATCTGTAGGTCGTCCTCTCTGGCTACACAATTCACCCACCCAACCACTTTTCCAACTCCAGCAATAACTATTACTGCCTCGTATGCACCAAATGCCCTGATGTTTTCTAACAGTCGAGAAAATGTACCACTTTGAATCATGTTTTCTTTTTCTTTTTTGATGAAATAAATAAACTATTGAATTGAAATTGAAAAAAAATACTGTACAAAAATTCGGTTCCGATTCGATAATTACAAATGTTCGATCAGAAAACATGGAAAATGTCGCATAAACACGGGCTTCTCAATAGACCGATTCGGGTTCGTTGAGGGCAGCAGACAATTTGTGGCACTGGGCGCAGCCATAAGCTCATTTTGAGGTGTCTTAGCCGACCCCCCCCCCCCCCCCCCCTCCTCCTCTCCCCCACCCTACGGGCAATATGTTTATCGCGCACTTGTAACAAAGGTTAGCGCACTAAGCAAGCATTCGCGCACTCAGTACGAGACGCCAATTGGCTAAAACAAGCATGCATCAGTTTTTCATTCCGTGCGCGTGAGAGGGGTGGGGAGAAAGGAGGGGGGGGGGGGGGTGGCTGAGACACCGCAGTAATGGCGCTGCCCATGCCAAAAATACACATAGCGCGTCACAGAATCGGTCTATAGCTGAACATTTCAAACTTATCTCACTGTGGCTTATGTCTATTAGTTTTGGGGAGAGTATAAACACTGCAAACGAAAGAAAACTGGCCGAACTCCAAGCCATCACTCGTGGGAAAACTTTCGAAGACGGCGTAACTTCGATTTTTCTTAGTATCATACTATCCGAGGCCGTCATCCCATTCAATCAAGCACATTGTTTTTTAATGACGGTCCCTCCCCCCCCCCCCCATTTCTACCTCGAAATACTATTGTTCACCAGTATGTCGTTTTCTTTTGTGTTGTCTATTGACCGATTCGGGTTCGTTGGGGGCAGCAGACATTTTAAGGCACAGGGCGCAGCCATAGTGGGTGGGTAAGCACTATCTGGGCACCCGTCCCGCTTCATCATGAATATTCATCATCTACATGTATCCGTAATACCGTTAAAATACATATATTTTTCATTTCCCGGCAGCGTTTTTACATTTCTCGGCAAAACTGAACATTTTTCCATCTCCCGGAGAGACGTTTTAACATTCCCCGTTGATGCAATTTTTCGAGATTTTTACATTTCCCGGCCATACGTTTTGCACGTATCCAGCGTTCTGCCATTTACTAGTACAGTATCTTACTGCCTGATGAATATTCATGATGAAGCGGGACGGGTGCTCAAATACTGCTTACCTAGTGGGTGTATCAGCCGACCCCCGCTGCTCTCCCCCACCCCCGGGCAACATAGAGTCACGCACTTGTAACAAAGGTTCGCGCACTAGCAAAGCATTCGCGCACTCAGTACGAGACGCCTATTGGCTAAAGCAGTTTTTCATTCTGCGCGCGTGCTAATGTAGGGAGAGGGGTGGGGGAGTGCGGAGGGGGGGGGGGGTCGGCTGATACACCCACTATGGCTGCGCCCATGCCAAAAATACACATAGCGCGTCACAGAATCGGTCAATATCAGGTTATGTTACGAGTGAGATTACAGTTTCCCCATTTTCATCGTACTGTATCTGTGTGTATTTCTGTATATTTGTACAAGTGGACAAATGAAATCAAACTGAAAACTGAAACTAAACAGCGACTATATACCACGGATGAACAAGCGCAGTCTTAGATTATAATCATATACTACATACGTCCAAAACAAAATTTCGCACATAGCTGCCCAAGTAATATGAACATATCAACGACTATGACCCTTGAATGAGTGTTAAATTTATTATGTCTAGATTTTAATTTGTTCGTGTGACAGTAGTATGATGTAATCAATCATATTTTTTCCATACTTTTTACAGTTCGAGACAATTGAATGGTTTCGTTTTTGCTTCATTTTATTTGAATATTTCACTCATCAGAAGTCATCAAACTTTTGTTATTATATTCAATCATTTCACATGTTTCCATTAAGATGGAATTTTGTCCTGATTGTGTAGATAACGTCATCACTCTTACTTATTTTGAATTATCAATATTGATTACCTTGTATATAACTGTAAATGCACTTATGAATAACTATATAACTATACGTGTAAGTTACATACGTAAGTATTGTATAAGATACCTGAAATTCATTCTTGTATGCCCAATACACTATAAAGAATGACATACATTCATAATAAAACTGACAAGCTGACAAACTGTCGCTTTTCTTCATAAATTGAGCACCCCACACATCCTTTATCCTTGGAACAATATAAAGTATGAATATCTTGAATTGTGCTTTTACCATCTGCGCGTGGTAGTCCGTCCTGCATGCATGAATATATACACAGTTGCCAAGGAAACTCTGTTTCCATGAGTATATGGGAATAATAGGGTCATTATCTCGTCATCGAATCGTTGTCTGAAACCCTGAAGAAGACGTATAACGCGTTGAAAATTTTGGTGCAACCATTGTATTTTGTTGGACATTGGTAAAGCATCACTGACTGACTGAGCTCTCCCTTTCATTCTTTTAGCACCAGAACCGACATGTGGACTAAAATCAGAATTATAGTGAGGAGATAGGAGGGAGTAGCTATAGGCGTAGATACACTGCAAAAAAGTCCGGTGTTAAATATGAAACACCGAGCTGGTGTTAAATTTTCGTTGCTCATTTATGATGTATAGATCAACACCTCCGGACGTCACTTCAAAATGTAAAATTGTTTTTTGAATAGTTTCTTAGTTATTGTTTTTCTTGTTTATTTTGAACTTCAACAAGAAACTTCAAGAATTTTCCGATTAAGTACTTGATTTTTGAAGAAAAAAAAGGTGTGAACGCATTTACACCACAGTAACACCGGTTGGTGTCGTCTCCTGTTGAAGCTGGGCGGGTGTTCTACCATTGACATTAACACCAGCAATATCAAATCAGCACCATGCGGTGTAATTGTTGAATTAACACCAGCGCAGTGTCTAAAATATCACTAGTTGCAGTGTCAAATTAACACCATGAAGTGCCAGCTGAACACTTTTCAACACCGTCACAACATACTTTCTATACCTCTGGGTGCGGGCGGGGGTCCTCTACTAACACTTGATTGGTGTTAAATTTAACATCCGTGGTGTTAAATCTAACACCGATGTTTTAGCTGTGTATCAGATTTCAGCAGGTGTATAATATTAGACGAGGAAACCTTTCGGTCCGATAGTGGACTTTTATCAGGGCTGCATTAACAGGCAAGAATACTCCTTACAGCATCATTCTGCAGGCATTATTTACCATTTGCACATGAAACAAAAACCCAGCTTTAGTGCTTCAAAATAGTTCTGAGTTGAGATAGAAACAACCAATGTAAAAAATTTGAATCAATATAATTGATGTAAAGTATGGATAAATATACAAAATGTGAACAATAGTTATAATAAGAATGTTTTTAGACTAAACCGTCTACAGTTATGTTTTATTGAGAAAAAGAGTGGTATTTCCTTATTATCTTACGCTTTATTGCAAAATTTTCACGTGGTAGGATGTTTTGTGATACAGGCGACCTACACATATGCATCAAATGTGATATTCTATCTCAAATATATTTTTTTTTATCACTGCTCCTTATGGTAAACTGTCCCTTCAAAACAACTCACGGGTAGAATTCCAATGTATGGGTAGTACATTAATTGAAACTTTAAACTTGAGTTTACTATAATGAGAAACATGATATTTGGGTATCATACATAAATTTTATCACGTGTCGACACTAACTAATAATATTTGGGTATCCTACATGTATCATACATACCCCAGGTGTTGACACTAACTTTTTTTTTCCTCTGGTGGTCCATTCATGCCATTTGAGCTACTGAAATCTTTGAATTTAACACTTTCAATCAGCCACCAAAAGATACAACACTTGCAGCCTATTCAAAAGTTTGGTGACCCAACATAGCCATATATGGGGGCCGCCGCTATATCGAAAAGCCCTACATACATAATTATATATCATTTCTAAGCAATTATACCAATGCTCGGAATCAATAAGTTTAGTTGAGCAGTGTCGTTTGTGCCAATGGTATAAAGAACCTTATTTATCCAACATCATCATCTGTTATTCGATGGATGACTGATGAATCAGTTTCCCGATGTGCATCTTCTAATCGTAATGGTTATCAATTACAAAACGGATGGGCGCGTTTAATTCCCATCAGCATGATCAGGGAGACCCATACATAATAATCATTTCTCTGAAAAGAGATGACTAAAATCGTCACATATACACGTTGCATGATTAATGCGCATGAAATAATTTTCTGAGTGCATTGTCGACTGACGCCTAATGGTGTGCCCCACGACTGTTTAGGATTTTATAACCTGTCCGTGTAAGGGACACAGAGAAATGATAGTATCAGGCGAAGTTTTGGGATGGCCGCCGAGACAAAAGCCACATAAAATCGTGTCATGTCGGGAAATGGTCCGCCGCAATTAATCATGTTTAATAATGTGTAAGACACGTGTGCAAGACACGTGTTCATGCGTGAAAGTAGGTACTGTAGTACATGTATATAGTTTCAGGCTCTAGACTCTCCACTTAAGGACTCCAATGACTCGTTAGGGCGATGGACGTCCATCTCAAACTCGCATCTTTTTCTGCTTTTGCTGATAAGTGCATACATATCGCGTCTGGCCTCCTTGAAAACTCCCACATTGCGTTTTAGTAATATGTGTTGGTCAATTCTTTTTTTAGAAACAGCAAAAATTTAGAGAGTTTTACTATATTTCCATCCTCTCATCAATTTTTTCCTTACAAGAGAGCCGCCTTGTGTTTATTAATGTACGTCCTTATGTGTGCATGTATGTGTGTATTGCTCTGTCTTTTTTTTTTCTTTTTATTATAGGGTAATTGTATTTCTTTCTTTTTTTTGCAATTAGATTTTTTTTTAAAATGAGGGGACTGTATTCTACAAGCTCTGCTTTTTAGCAGTTCCCTCCATTTCCAGCAATTTTGTTTCTGCCTTTACCACAGTGACGTAACAGTTATTTGTATCTCTGTTGATAATTTACCTGTATCTCTTTTGCAATGTTATTCTGTTCATCGCATCGTGGTACTGATTTCCTGACATCTGTATATACGAGTGTTTCATTGTATTTCTAATTATTTGTTTGTTGGAAATGAAATAAATCAACTTGAACTTGAACTTGAAGCAGCCACGCGTCTATACAATGATTTTATATTAACATGTGGTTAAAGGGTATCAGTAATTTAGTGCATGTTAAGCATCCAAGTATGAAATCCCAACCTTATAGGGGGGAAAAAATCACATACCAATGACTTTTGTTTACAACACACTGACAATTGGAGAGGATTTTGTGAATGTACTCTCACGCACGTCTCCCTGCGGAGTTCGAGCTGGTTTAACATGATCACATACGACTTCTTTACAAAGTTTATTACTCATTCTCTTGAAAACGGCAAGAATATGCTTACCGAAACGTTGGGAGTGGGTAGGCCCTTTCCAGGGTCACATACTCCATATCCAAGAAAGAACACGTGGTGCACTGCTAAGCTTTCTGATACGTACTACCCAACGTTCTACCGCCACGGAAACCTTCAAAGATTTTCAAGATTGATAAAATTTCGAGGACTTGCTACGTGTAATGTAAGGCCGCTGAAATATTAAAACAATCAATGCATGATACAATAATTTTCTCCTACCAATGCAAAAGGCCTCCCCCTTGTCGGCGCGGTAGCTAGCGAGCGACGGGAGGCGGAGCCGAGCTCGCAAGACTTCTGGCTGGGGGCTTTGCTCCAGTCCGCTCAACCACCTACGCCTGATTCGCTCGGTGTCGGTGCAGCGTTATAATAATCATATAAAGGCCTTGAAAAAAAAAAGTTAACTTTCCGGGGAAAAAAAACCCGTGCAGTTTTATAAAAGTAAAGCAACGTTCAGCAACGAAAGGGCTGTTAGTAAATCTTGTGTGAGATGGGTGAGAACTTTTATGATGTAATGCATATTATGGGAAAGTACTGTTGTAATTTTTTTTGGTTTGGTTTTTAACTACCCCCGTATTTTTTATCTTGTTACAACGACCTAATTAACGAACCCCTTACTTTTCTCCTGTAGAGTCAGTTGATGATATCAGTCACCCTCATTTACACATCCTCTCCAAATATAGTGCAAATTATGTCGGTAATGGCTCCAACTATGAGGAGCAATTTATCAGGCATTCCGGATTAATTAGTACTCGTGTGAATTTGAATGCCATATTCTCAGTAATTATGGTTCTTTCATATTTGTGTATTGTTCATTGAAGTAATATTTACACCGCGCGAACATAATGCAATAGGCCTATGGATATGTATAACAGAGCGCTTTCTCTTACCTGCTTACAGAGATAGAACATAGAATACACTCAAAAGACGTTAGGGCCTATGTTCTGTTACTTAGTAATGTTTCATTTTGTTATGTTATGGTATATAATCTTATAATTTTCTATCTGATATGATTAGCGAATTTGCTTATCAAAAAAATTAAATAAATAATCATTTCCAGCGCATTAAACCTTTAAGTAAGAATATCCAAAACAAAAGAGACGTATACACACGCACAGATACATGTACACACAAACATGCACACACACACACACACACACACACGCACACACACACACACACAGAATAGCCACGTACACTTGAATATGCCTTTTTGAGTACCACATTACCGGATACATCACCATAACATTATGAAACGAGGGATCTCTTCCCAAATTATAATTAGATGTTGACTTTTCTCCTATCAAGAGGCCTGAGGATGGCTTTTCCTGTCTTGATAGGTCCGTTAGAATTTTCTCAGAATGATAATGAATGGACTGCCCTAGACAGCTGCAGTCTGCAGTTAATGAAATAAGAGGAAAAAAGAACTGCTATCAAAGAGAGAATCTTATTATTTGCACAAGAAATATCTACTCTAAACTGCTAACGAAGACAGGATCTTATTGTTTGGACAGGAAATATCTATACTAACAAAGACAGGATCTTATCATTTGGACGTGAAATATTTCTTCATAATGTGAAGTGTCAGTGCACTTGAGTCAAGCTATAGCTGATGATGTTCTTCCGTATGAGCAGCAGTTGTCATTGTAATGAAATGATTGTACCATAAGAGAAATTACTAACTGTTGATTCTTACATGATCTTTTACTTTAATGCTTATCATAGTCAGCGGTTGCTGCTATGGACGATAATGATACACTAATATTAATGAATAACTATGGCAGTATGAATAGCAATGACAAATAATGACCATATCGTTATTACTATGACTATTGTCATGAATAATACTACGACCACATATGCCTACTGTAAGTGCAGTGGAAGTAAAATTGCTTCTAACAGCAGTAGTGATATATATATATATTTTTTTTACAGTATTGTACCATGCTTCGATGAACACAGCATTGAGAATAATAGGCAGATCGGTAATAAATGCAGTACGCTGTAGTGAATCTGTGTACACATATATAGCGCCCACAGACAAACATTGGGGGAGACCTCCAGATAGTTTAAGCATACAGTTTGTCTCAGCAGCGTCGTATAGTTATTATGTAACGATTTTGACAGACACCTTTGATGCTTATGATCTTATATTATATAACGCCTTAAGAGATCCTTATCATTTGATTGGTTGTTTGACATAGATCATTCGGCCCATTTCACTATGACGTCATCATCCGTGCAATGTGGCTCCATTTACCCTGCAATTTTGGATCCATACGATTTGCTCCATTGCACGCTCGCTGAGAGCCCGACACACTACGCGTGGTAAACGCTTGCGTTTACAGTGTGTGTATGCGACAGCGCGCTAGCGTGAAGAGCTCGGTGAGCACTCTCGCGATCTCAGATTCTCTCTTGTTTCTAAATTACTAAAACATCAAATGACAATGATCTATTTTAGGCGTTATATAAAACAAATAATAAATGTTTTCATTCGTTCAATGGACAGAATATTTCATTCGGTGAAAGATGAAATCTTTGATCCATTCAACTCGGCTGCGCCTCGTTGAATGGATCATTTCATCTTTCACCTCATTAAATATTCTGTCCATTGCACTCATAAACATTCATTATTTGTACACTATACACTCTAAAAAAAATCCGGGTCAGAACTGAACCCGGAAGCGGGTCCGTTGGGGTCACACCCCTTTCCGGGTCAAGAATGACTTGGAATTTGGTCATGAAGACCCGGAATGGGGTCATCCTGGCCCAAGTCATGACTCTATGGGGTCATATCTGACCCCATTCCTTGTCATTTCTGACCCGGAACGGGGTGTGACCCCAACAGACCCTTTCCGCATCAGTTCTGACCCGGATGTTTTAAGAGTGTACACTGTAAAAAGAGCGGTGTTAGATTTAACACCATGGGTGTTAAATCTGACACCGATCAATTGTCAACAGAGGACCACACCACACCGACAGGTGTATAAAGACACATGGTATATTAGTATGTTGTGACGGTGTTGAAAAGTGTTCACCTGTCACTTCCTGGTGTTAATTTGACACTGTACAGTGTATAGCTGGTGATATTTTGACATTGCGCTGGTGTTAAATTCGGATCGTATAGTTTTGGTTGAGACCTACTTTCAGGTTTCTAACATTTTTTGGTGAGATAATGAGAAACCTCTTATGAAATATGAAAGAACATGTAATTCCATGAGGAATTCAACGTTTATTTGATGAAAATTGGTTTTGAAATGGCTGAGATATCTAAAACAGAGCGATTCTAATAAGTGTGGGACCCACACTTTTTTATAATCGCTTTGTTTTACTTTGTTTTTGGATGTTTCAGTCATGTCAAACCCGAATTTTATCAAATAAACTTTGAGTTCCTCTTAAAATGGTATGCTCTGTACTATTTTCAAGTGTTTTCTTGATATCTCGCAAAAAAGTTAAAAGCCCAATTCTCATCTCCACAATACTGTACCATCCCTTTAATCCATAAATGACACTACTTGGTGTTGATTTGATATTGCTGGTGTTAATGCCAATGGTATAACACCAGCCCAGCTTCAATAGGAGACCACACCAACTGGTGTTACTGTGGTGTAAACGTGTTTACTATTTTTTTTTTAAATCAAATAAATCGGAGAGATCTTGGTCGTATAAAGAAGCTCAAAATCAACAAGAAAAACAGTAACTAGTTACCAATCTAAAAATTAGTTTTATATTTTCATTAGTTTTATTTTATATTATATATTTTATATTCTTTTTATTTTATTATCTTATATTATATTTTTATTATATTCTATTATATTATCTTACATTTTATTATTATTATATTATATCATATTATATCATATTATTTTATATCATATCTATATATAGTTTTATATTATATTATATTAACACCCTGTGCAAAGGCAATGAAGGAAAAATATTCTGTGAACAACTTATATTTATGCTTATACATGAATGTGCGTGTGCAATGATGATACAGAAACCAAGTGTGGCGCTCCGACAAAATGAGTCATAAGTCGCACGGGGAGTTTTCCCGTAATGAGCCGAAAATGAAGGGGAAGCACTGTTCGGGTCAAAATTTTTTTATGACGGATTTTGATTCCTTGATGTTTTATCTATTTGTACAGAAAATTTCAGCGTGTAAAAATGAGTACAAATGTCCCAAATCACAGTTTTTCTGTGACAATTTTTTTCGGTTACATTTTTTTCGAACGCTCGCCTTTGCGTTGCATTTCGCACCTATTGTTCTTGCCCGATCGAGACTCCGCCTCCGTTGCTAGGGCGTATGCTAATGAAGCATTGCTCTTGACCCCATTGAAGACAAAACAAAGCATGGTGCGCGCGGCGGCGTCGGCGGCCAAGCGGCGAGGGCTTTAGAATTACGCAATAATAGTGAGCTGACCAAGGCTATCGATTGCATGACCAGCGAGTTTCGTTTGATACATGCACCACATTTCTTGAAGTGGTGATTGATGTGACGCACAAATCGCGCTGAAAAAAAAAAATAATTCCAACGAACGATCACGCAAAATTTATGATACTTTATCAATGAGCTAATACCTGATAACATATCGAACTTGAAACCTCTTTATGCGTGTGTGTACTTTTACAACGGTTATTGGCCTCATTAATGAATTAATTCAAATGATCATAACTTTCGTTTCATGGTATGTGACTTGCTGTTTAAAGTTCATCTTTGGAGATAAAGTAGGGCCTAAGTTGTCAATTATTCTCGTTTTTATAAACTCGACAATTCGTGTGATAATTCGCCAAATGTATGTAATGCGTACTATTATTTCCCTGGCTAATAAAACTTATTGCCCTATTTCTTATGGTGGTTTGGGCCGTGACGGTATGGAGAGAAATCGGAAGACAAACATTATTAATGCCCAAATAGCTCGTGTTCCCTTTGGAGGATATTCTGACTCTTGTCATCTGTGTATTTTTTTTAGAAGTAGGACCTATTTGAGAAAGTGACAGAAAGCTGTGTCGCTACTCAAAAGTGTGCTTCTTCATTTTGTTTTGTTTTTTAATCAAAATGTTTGTAATGATAGCTGTTTGTCGTGTATTGCGTGTAGCTGACATGTGAGAGGTCAAGTCTGCAAAGAATTTGGCTAACAGCTTTGCGAAGTAGCAGCGCTAATTGCCCATTGAATTACGTATTCTGAGGAATTCCGAATGAAAGAACTCGGACGACACTGTTCACGTCTTGTATCCGAGTAAACCCCGCATCAACGAAGCCTTAAACAATGAAAGGTAAACTTCCTGCTATCAAGGGGTGGATAATCACGCAACCAGTATTCTTTCTTCGCCATTGATAGCAGAATCAGTGACGTAATGGAGCAACAGTGTTGGAGGATCGGCATTATGTCTGCTAATTTGTAAAAGAATTTTTCAGTCCCCTTTTGAGTTCAGAACCACAGTCAGGGACGCTAACTTACTTTATCTCCTACAAGCTATCGTTACTATCTTAAAACGTGAATTTTATGAAAGGTTAAAAGTGATCGCGGAATCAGTTCTTCTGCGTGACACCAGGCTTTTATAGTAGCATACCAAGCTTAAATCGTTTACCTGTATAGAAAGGGCGGGGATACACACTTATCGCAATCATCCGGATTTGAGAGTGATACACTCTACTATCTTTCTTCATCTTTCCCCCGACAAAGACCATGGTAATTCAAAACAAACAAACAAACAAGCAGTTGCATTATATCAGAACGTACAGAATTTTTGTGTTTCATGTAAACCATCTCTTGATGTATTAATAGTAGGCATTTGTTGTCGTTTTTACAGCGTTTCCTAATAAATGCCTATAGCGAAAACCCAACACAACTTTTATCAAGGAGGGAAGGGAACTTAAATTTAAACATAACATAGTTTACAGAAATCAGACATGTCAATAAGGCAATCATATACATCCGCATGGCCGATTGTAATCTCTTACTTTGATAATCAAACATGATCGCCTGCATTTACGTGTTTTTTTTCTAATTTCTTGAACTTCGCCTCATTTTCTCTCTTTATTTTTAACAATTACCCGCAACATTTAAAAATCGTAACACAGTCTGCTATCCCACAACATAATGTTCCATTTGATTCGTCAGTTACTGTTGGTCGGGTGACGCCAAATGTTGGAATCTCGAGCGATGATACATGACATTTTGTTTGTTGGTTTTCGTCTCATCGCTCAAAAGAATTTTGACTACGATTACAAAGGTATCATTTACAAGACTTAACTGATGGTTTACAGAAGTGATCATCAATTCAGTAAGGATTATAGTCAAATCATGAATTCACTTTACCCATCATGTCTAATCGTACTACGACATTGTTGGGGTGTCCGCGCCTTTTCATTCTCATAGTTCTTGACATAATCAAAACAAATAATTCTTTTTATTATAATTTCTCAAAATACTCAAAAAGATGGCCTAAGTCAAAACTTTCTACAAAGATTGCATACGGCAATCTTTACTGGCCTAAACAAGTTTTCTAGAGCTATCAGTTCCCCTATGACGATGACTTCGATTGCGTTTTGAACTTGTACCGAACCACTTTCAAAACAGCTGTTATACCTTTATGTTTCGATTAATGAACCAGTCTTTTGAATTCATAACCAACATTCGTAATCGTAACCATACAGTAACAGTTGGAAAATTTAAATGCTATAATAATAGCGCAAAATAAATGACTAACGATTATCATCATACATTTTAATTCCTAAGTGATGTCGCAACGAAAATGACACATGATTTGACTGCTGCTTCAAGCAAATAAAAGTAAAAAGGAATGGGATATACTTCTAATGATAGTACCACGCCGTACAATGCATTCCCCTGTATTTGGTAACGTTTGGTTACGTTTCTGTGCGCTTTACGTACGGAAAATAAAACGCAGATTGATGCTATTAACATGCTAACACACAACGCATTCAAAATGCTTTTTTTCTTTTTTTTTAATAAACCGCGTACAATGTAATGTTTTAGTATACGGTTTGAAACTTTGAATTTGCGAGTCCTTTATAGAGTTATAAGGGTTATTACATTATCAAGCAAAAATTAATGTGATTAGGGATTCGGATTTGCGCAGAAGACTAACAATGCTATATGGCGATCGTTCGCAACAGAGACAATCCGCTTCAATAGATATACAATGTAATTCTGTTTTCATAAATTGAAAGAGAAACGAAAAGAAGTCAACTTTTTAACTTCATTTAGCTTTCTCACCAATTCAACTTGATTTGATCTGTCATGCATGATATCGCTGTGTGTTTTATTTATTCTATTACATTATTTAATTGGCGTGGTTGTTTTCTATGCAGAATATTACAGGTAAGTATAATTCATTGAAGTTCATAATGTTTGTACATGTGGCGTGTTCGTTATTTTGTATTTTCATTTTTATAATATATCACGTGTCCATTATCTGATTCTGACCACGAAAATATGGCGACTGTTTAAATGCGGAGTATATGTACTGGAAAACTAATGTCTCCTGCCAGTAAAGAGAAACTAATTTCTAGTCTATTCCCGCTTGAAATGGAAATGAAATTTAAAAAACAAACAAACCGAAGTTCGACTTTCAGCAGATTTCAACCGTTTTGTATAGTGCCTGATACATGTAATGGATACAATTCTTTAGCACATAAGCAATCACATAACTTTCGGGAATAAATGTATGTCTTAATGATTGTATCTCATGGAAGTAAACTCGTCTCCTTGCATGAATTTTAGCTTCTTCCTTTTCAAGCTTGCGGGAAAGAAATAGTTGAATATCAATCGCAATCATAAAGAGAGGCACATCCTTAAAAATAAGCACAGGAGTACTGAGACACACTACGAAATAAAAACGGGCCTTTTATCACTATTGACAACGCATGACATTGAAATGTTTTTTTTTTTTCCCGGGGGTGTTTGAAATATGGTTCGCTATTAGCTAGGTTCGTTAACAAGAAAATTAAATGCGGTTCTTTTTCCGGTGGTTCCTTTACCCGAAAGTAATCAAGCAATCATTTATTCTAATAAGGTTTGTGAATACAAAACGAAGTGAGGAAGGTCTAAATATTAATTCCGATTATTTGTCAGTATAATTATCTTTACTCCACTTCTCAAATGCAGAGAGATTGTAACTGCAAATGTGATGTAAAAAAAACAAAACACATTAGGCTTAAGCTACAAGTTAATGGTTCTTTGATTATGCTATGGTATTACAAAAGTGACTGAGAATAAGAAGTATATTCATGATACAATTATATAAACCCAACGTGAAGCTATCAAGCCTACATCAACCTTTGCTTCTGATACGTATAGTATGTGCAGCATTGGCAAGCGTGATAAGCGATAATTACTGTGCACGCAACGCCTATATAAAGGAAATGTGCCTAATATGGCGGGAATTCAGAATGTTACGGCTGTATACAGCTGCACTAGAACAGACGCGAAAGCAGTCTTTGATGCTCTGCAACATTACGACCATGTGCGTAATTTGAAGGCTTTTAGTACACGCAAAGAACACGATCTCAAAAGACGACCATCGTTAATTAACTTCACTGACTTTTTCTACCGATACTGTCTTTTGAACCACCGCCTACAATTGGTTCTAAGGTTCTATTTAGGTATTGGTACTTGCTAAACGCATCCTCTTTAGTTTCCATTGACAACAACGTGGGAGGAGAATGGAAGCGATCAACGCCCTCGCTAAAAGACGCTTCTCGTAATACGCATTGCGTGCCTTTTTTTCTTTCAACTGTTTCCTATTGTTTGTGAGTTAAAAACATGCGGCAAACTACACCTCAGCCGACACACAACGCGTACCGACTCATTCATGCGGCGACAGCGGCACGGACACAAACGCACCGAAGTTTACATTCGGGCTGCCGTATTGGTCAGAATCGTTAATGATAGACCTGTCCTGCGATTGGTTAATTATCTTACACACCCAAGCTATCGCCTTATACGGTAGTGCGTGCGATGGAGCGTAAACGCCGTCGCTAAGCAGGACTGTTGTATTGTTTCGTCCCGTGAAAGAAACTGGTTGTGAGCTTGAACATAGCCTGAACTTTGAGAGCGATTTTCTCCGTTATTTAGAAAATGGACTGACATCATAAGCGTAGTTAATATTCGTTTTTATGATCTATAGGGATGTCGAAATGAGTTGTATTACATATCAGTGTAAAGCTTAGAGTCTGTAGAATTCGCATATAGGCATAACTACGATTTCATTTTTTGCGACTTTTGACTCATTCCGACGGAGCGATAGATCAAATCAAATCAAATCAAATCAGATTTTGAAGTGACACCCGGAGGTGTTGATTTAACACCACAAATAAGCCCCGGAAATTTAAAACCAGCTCGTTGTTTTGTATTTAACACCCAAATTTTGCAGTGTACAGAATCATATTTTAGTAATCCAGCTCATATTCATTCTTGCACACCCTATCTACTCATTTCGCGCCAGGCGTACAGATGTATACATTGTGTCAGATGTTCGTATTTTCGATGGCCTATCTGATTAAAGGCATGCAGGGCTCGTAATTGAAGGTTATATCGAAACCAAAAGTCCCTATAAAGAATCTCTGCTACACCCGTTGGTGTGCAGGTGCTCAGATTGACACAAATGATGAGGGGAGACAGGACTGCGGTTACCATGGTTACAGTTGAGATGACAATAATATAATAGCAATCAGTGCAATGATCTTTGTTTCCCTTTTTCAATTATTAGTCACAGTGACATCAATCATAACGTGAAAACAACACGTTTAGGGCGATTAGTTGGTAAGTTCCAGCTCATCACTTAATTTAAGTTGGGAGTCGAAACTGCTGGTTTGAACTAGGTGATGATTCTGTACTAGGCCTATACACTCGAATATCTATATGGTGTTGTTTAAGGAAGTGCTCTGCTGAAAATGTATATGATAGATATGCCCTTTTATGTCAATGCGTAAAAAAAGAGGTGTATACTGGATATAAGGTAGGATAGTTGAAACTTTCATGACAATGATTATTAAAAAAAAACCACACACACAAACAAACAAACAAACAGAAAAACAACCTAGATGAACCAAATAATGCCAGGGTTTTTAATAATGGGCAAATAAAATGAACAAAGAAAGATTTCTTCTTTTTTTTTAATGAGAATTGTTATATATCAGAGTACATGTCAGAATACATTTCTGAATCGTGATGAGACTGATAAGAATCAGAAGATTCTTTCAAAATGTTTCTTTAAAAAAAGTATAGATATTGACATTAAAGTTACAGTGATAACAAACAGATACATAATAAACAAATAGCTGATGTTTTCAATAAAGTGAAAGTGAATTAGTGAAATAAGATTGAGATTCTGTTCTCCTTCGGGTATTAGTCAGTAGATGCATTAAAATGAAAGTTTGCAAACTTTATTTCTCTCTGACCGTAGGCTTAAATTCAGTGAAATGAAAAGTGATTTTTTTTTTTTTTTTGCTTCAAATACATTTGTGTGGTCTCTGGTGTTTTACCATTTACATTAACACCAGCAATATCAAAACAAAACACCATGTAGTGTCAATGTTGAATTAACATCATCGCAGTGTCTGAAATATCACCAGCTAAAGTGTCAAATTAACACCACGAATGGATAGGTGAACACTTTTCACCACCATCACAACGTACTTTCTATACACTTGTGGGTTTGGTAGTCTATTGACACGTGATTGGTGTTAGCTTTAACACCCATGGTGTTAAATCTTTTTGCAGTGTACTATATGACATTACAAGCATATACTACTCGAATTATTCGAATTCACTATCGGAGCATTCAAATTCACTATCGTAGCATTCAAATTTAGCAATGAGCAATTAAATCCATCTCAAGCTGGCAACGGAGTCTAGTCGGTCATTCAAATTCATGAACAGGCAACCAAGTTCCAAATAACTGCATTCAATTTAAAAGTAGTCCTAATATCCCTTTCAGGTAATCGTGGATGCGGATAATAGGAGCAATAAGTCGTAAAATTTCGATTACATGAACAGGAGAGGAGTAAAAAAGTGCGCATTATTTTGGTGCTGCTATTATGCGCGTTATTGCAGCATGAGGAGTTGATCGAGAATACATGAACGCGTTTTACGACTTATGCGCACTAACATTCCACAGTTCGGTCAAAGGTCACTCGATTTCCCGCACAACCGCGGATTGCTGAGCTTGAGCGAGAGCTGTGCATACACGTGAGTATACTATCACCGGAAACATTACGTCATTATAGAGGCGTGCGCAGTAACCATGACAAATACTCCCGTCTTTCGCACCGTTATATGAACGGGCGCTCGTAAAAGTAGTGCGCATTTCATGGGATATATGAACGCGATTTTGATTACTTCATCCGCATTATTTGGATGCGGATAATTGAACCGAGATTACCTGAAAGGGGTATAAATTTAGTTAGTTTGGGCCGTGTGTGTGTGTGTCTTAATTATTAGCAATTGGGGTTCATGTTGAAGATTATTTACTTTGCAGTATACTCCATGGTCCACCTCACCTGTTCATTCTAAAATTTGAACTCGGGCTTCACGAGAAGGAATATACAGGCACAATAATGAATTCGAATGACCGGATTTTGAATTTGATTGCTGATTCAGCGCTGCGAGCGTGAAATGGGTGAAATTGAATGCTCGGAATAGGAACTTGAATGACAAAAGAATGAAATTGACCGGAAAAACCTATAATATTATTTCATAGTCTGATATATCATGTAATTCATCGTACAACGTGTACGCCTATTAGTTTGATGCACTCTCTAAAATTTGACTTTCGTAACCTATATTTTAAATGTTCCATATATTTCAATGTCGTGGAATTTTTGTTATTATGATTATATATGATTATATCTCTCATTTCCACCCATTGCGCCTTGTGTTGAAGTAAAGTCACTGAAGGGATTCATATTAGTAAGAAGACACTAGCATCATTATTACACACTTGAAGAGTTTAAATGCAAAAAATTGATATATCCATTTTATCAACTTCAGATAATTGAGATAGAAGCTGCTGAAAAACAAAGAAAATAATTGAAACATACTTCATTATTTTGACGATCTCTTCAGGAATACATCTTGTTCTGCGACAAGTGCGGTATCATTGAACATATTTAATATCTCTTTATTTGATGAAGACTTTAATGAAAAAAAAAAACTTTGACAATGGCCGTTCATCGTTTTTGCATTTAAACTCTTCATTTATTTCCTCTAAAAGAAGTTATCTCATGTTGGTAATGCAATGATAATGATGATGTTTGTAATGAAACTGGATGATGATTCTGCTGTCTTTGAATTCATACTTTTATTATTTAGATTACCTATAGAAATCTTATTCATCATGTTTATCATTCATGTATCAATGTTATTTTTGTTGTTCTTCACTTCGGGCAAACGCAGATCTATATCACAGGACACGAGCTTTGGACTCAATAAACAACCTCACTGCTGCCCAGGAAATTCAGTGAGTATATGATACGTGGTATTATTTCGACAGTGTCCCGCCTCTTTCGTTCAATCATGGTTGATATATGGTTCTTTATCTATTTGTCTACTATGTTCCGTTGTTTGCTTGTCCTTGTGATATCATCTATATTGCGTGTTTCCCTCCATAACTTTCAAACCTTGCCCTTACCTGTATTTATTTCCTGTTGATTTTCCATTTCGGTTTTCCGGAGAATTTCCGGGAGATTTCAGTTAAAATCATTTTTTATTTTCCCCCACAGAACATCCGGTAAAACTCACGTACACACATGTATTTTTTTTTCTCTGAGCACACATTGGGTAATTTCACGATAAACAGTAATGGAGTTAATAAATTAGAAGCATGTATACATGGTTTCAAATCAAATTTATGGCATTATTTATGTCCTGAGAAAAAAAAAAATAAGGGGTCACTAAAATATCGGTGGCTGTATATCTTTGTCAACCCAAGCAATTCGACTTTCTTGACTACAAAAATCGATAAAAAAACAACAACTTATAACACATTCAATCAATACTGAAGACCTACTCAATAACTTTGTTCAGTTGACTTTGTGTTACATTTCTGTATGAAAAAAAGAAGTGCAGAAATGAAGTTATTCAATCGCTCATTCAATCCATCAAAAACAGGACAGACATTAAACAACAGCCATAACGGGAAAAAACACCAAAACTAAACAAATACACAAAAATATAGCAGCATGGACTGACTGTAAATTAAGATTATAGATGTACGATGTAAATGCCTACAAGCTGCTGAGAAATTGATAGTTGGTGATTCAGTGCAGCTGTAAAGACGTGACAATAAAATAAGCGTGCGTTTCAGCGAGATAAACCTGCTGTTGATCAATAGACCGATTCTGTAATTTATCACAATTTATGGGTGTTTCTTTTCTAACCGCTTAGTAACGAAGTATTTCACTCAGTCCGACTAAGTTCCATAGGCAGAAAGTCTCTCAGTTGTTGCCAGGCAGGGCAAGCATTCAGCAAGCTGCATAACATCTGAATACATTACAAACATTGCATTCTGGTAGTTTGTTGAGAGCTAAGAAATTTCTTCGACATTTTTTCCCCTTTGACTATGGTATTAAGAACGTTACAGAGGGTTAACTATCATAACCGACTTCTGAAAAACTGCACATGCAGTTCATCCCACTCTTAAAGCTCATTTGGCATTTGGTGAACACGTATTTTTTTTTTTTGGGGGGGGGGGTATTTAAAAGTAATTTTTGAAGAAAAAGAAACAAGACAAACGAGATGGAGACTTGACAAAGGTGATTAGTGTGCTTGCCAAATTTTCAGCTTATGGTACCAGATTAAAGGAGTGTTAAATTAAAGGGCAAATCCGGACTAGTTGAACATTAGCCTAATAAGAATGAGTAACTTTTTTAACGCACAACAATGAAACTCTGATAAAAAATTGGACGAAAATTAAGGAAGTTACGATATTGTGGAGTTTCGCTAGTTTTCACGGAACAGTTCTTGAACAGTCAGTATATCCAAATAGTGAATTGATGATGTCATTACCCTCGCAACTTAGCATACCGTTTGTACATGAAAATCGTTGAATTTTCACCTTCTTTGTGAAGTTGCATTTATGCCCCAGTCTCAAATCATATTGTATTTGACTATTGATCATTAGTATGAAGTTATTCAACCAGACATATTAACGTTATGTTTAATACTTTATTTTTTTTTACATGATCAATGGAAAAGAATGTTGTGAAAAGTTAGCATCATCAGCTCACTCATTTTCATATTCCACTCAACTGTTCAAGAACTATTTTGCAAAGAAAAAAAGCGAATCTTTGGCATTTCATAACTTCCTTGCTTTTATAATCTGATTTTGACCAAATTTTCACTGCTGCGCTTGTTATACTCTTCTCTTTTTCTGCAGACTAACTTTGATTTAACTGGGCCCTTTAACACTGAGTGTAAAATAATTTATCTTTTTATTTTTTTTTTATTAAACTCTTTACAAAGCTTTTTTTCCTTTCTGCTGTTCTACTTCCATTTTTTTTCTCTCATTTCCTTCTGTTGTAACCACAGGCGCCGTATTTCCTATCACATCAAATGGTGGCAATCTGTGCAGATTTTTCACGAAGGCGTCTCCGAGTCAGACTATCGCTTTCAGACCAGCCACGTGACTGTCTTGCGGCGTAACCGATCCCGGGGCTTCCCCGTGAAAGACCACTGCGCGCTGGTGGGGAACGGGGGCGTCCTACTCGGTAGCGGATGCGGCGCCACCATCGACAGTTACGACTGCGTCATTCGTATGAACCTTGCTCCGTACGGAGGCGAGTTTTCCAGCGATGTCGGCTCGTCGGTGGATCTGATTACGGCAAATTTCGAGCAGTTCAACGCTCTCGTCTCTTGCACCAGCCATCCCTTAGGAGGGGAAACCCCTGCCGAACGAGATAACTGCGCCTCCCTAATCCAGCGTCTGAAAGGAGCCGACGGGAAAATTCTCTGGTTTTTCAAAACTCCCAAGAACTTCCGAACCATGCGGCAAATGTTGAGGGTCCTACGAACAGAGCATAAGCTGAACATCAGCTTCGCGTACAGCCCTGCATTGCCCATGACGGCGGCGATGATGTAAATGACTGGCTTTGCTTTGGAGACGTTCTGCTGTTCTCATTTTCACTGAAGCATCTAATCACCACCACCTTTGTCATCATCACTCTATTAACATTGCTATCATCTTAATCATCACCACTGCCACACCTAAGGCGGACTCACACTGTGCGATTTTTACTGCGATGCGCTGCGCTGCGATAATGTGCGATATCGCAGCCTGTTGCAATCTGTCGCAGGTGCTGCGATGTATACCGCACACTGTGCGATTTGTGGCCTACGATTTACACCGTGCGCATGCGTACATCGTACATTATGGCGCCTGTTCATGATAAAGATTACCATGAATAAAGTCACTCGTGACTGTTTTTTTTTTTTTTTTTGCGACGTTGGTTTGAAAAGTACATGTATGTTCAAGCTTGCTTTTTTTATATTCTAAAGTAACTACATAAATTACTAGATATGAATCGAATAACACTGTATATTCTAAGAAATAAAGTTAATGATGATAGAAAAAAGAAATGCCATATTTTGGTATTAATTTGGATCACTGCCTGGATCAAAGTCCCCACTTTTTTATTTTTTATTTTTTTGGGAGGGGGGGGGGGGGTTACGTGGTTGTAGGATTCTTGATCATTAGAAATAGTCATTTACATCATATTACGCATATTTATGTAATTATTATAATGGGTAGAAATCACAGTAAGGGTGAAAAAGTACTGCTTGGTGGAGGTCTGTATTCTCTGAGTGCTTTTCTAAGGCTTTGATAGTGGAATTCTAACATTGTGGTTTCTCAAAGACATAAAATATTGTGCTAACATATTTTTCTGGTTGGCCCTTGAAAAAATCACTCTTGTTTTGTGTATGTAATTACCATCCAGATGTAAGGGAATCACACTTATTTACAATATATATTGATTCACAAATAAAAACGTGACAAGAATAAAGATAATGATATATTCAAGTCATTAAATTAAATCTAAAATATAGACACATTGATCACAATTAAAGTCAATTCAATAGTTTATTTATTTCCATCATCAAAAAAGAAAAAGATAAGATGGTACAAAGCGGTTCAAGTTGTTGATTTGTCTTTCTATATCATGACTACAGCTGTATGCTTCAATTAGTTCAATACAATTGTACTGTCAAAAAAGGCAAAAAAATGCAAAACTAGTAGGAAAAGCAATATCATAATTGTGCTGTACAATGCACATATACATACTGCAGTATGGATGTCATAGTTCTTAAAAGTATCACACAAAGTGACAAAAAACATCAACTTCCATTTCTTTTCCACATAAACAATGAATAAATTCAGTCAACGTGAACATCTACAAGAAGTTCAGCTCAACGAGTTACCATTACAATTTGCATGAGACAACTACCTATGCCACTACAATTTCCCAAATAATGTTGCAAAAAACAAACAAACAAACAAACAAACCTCAGAGAGGAAATTGCTGCAATCTAACATACTCTACAAGCAATGTTTACAGTTAGAGTTTGTGTACAAAGGGACATAAACACTTACTGTAAACATACAGTGTATTTTGAAAAATGCCAAATTGAAATGATCATACCAGCATCCGAAGGGGTGCTTTGAGATGCACTAAATGTGCTACTGGTCCTAATCCAGATTAATCAGACACTGCATACACTGCAAAATACTGTGGCAAAGCAGTCATTTGAATTGAAATTCCAACTGTGTGTGAACCTTGTCAATTGTATACCGTAATAATGTAATATCATTACAGGAGATCTCATCTTCAACATTGTCCATTTTCTGTCCATCCCAGATTATGTTGGTGCCTACCTTAGGCATTCTTTACAAAAAGAAGATGTGCTGGTTAAAATGTGTGGAAGAAAAAAAAAAGTAAAAGGTTCAAGGCTAGAGTACATACGTATGTAATTTTGGTTACACATTTTACTTTCCAGAATTGACTTATAAGCAAGAAATATACAATTGTGTTACCAATAAATCAGGAAGATACAAATGAATGGACATTGAATTGCTTTGACTGATAAGGGTAAGTGGCAAATTGTAGCCTACAATGTAGCAAATACAACTATAACAATTTGCTGACTCAAACTCTCAGATGTTGAGTCCAGTAATAAATATTATCCATCGATACAGATAGATGTATGATAAAAAACAAGCAAACAAACAAACATAATTTTGTGCAGGGGGGGGGGGGAGATCAGCAGTTAAAATATGTATGATTAAAATACCATGCAGCATTTATACGGTAGCATATATATGACTGCATAGGAAAAAATAGCAGAAAAAAAAATCTCAGAACGCTGACTGCTGCATTCACATTGCTCTAAATTCAGAATTGCACGTGCAGTAACATGATTTCTTGTTTGCAGCTCTAGTACAACTTATTGCAATGATACATGTGCCATTCTCCATTTTTCTAGCTCAAACATTTCTGGCAATACATGTATCATTGTCAGACTCATATGTCAATACGCTTAGACAAGGGCGATGAAAACACACTGTGCAATTCCATCATTGTGCAATGATTAAAGCCTTGTTGATGTAGACTGGCATTATTAGGGTGATTAATAAGTTTACAAAACTAAGTTGTTCATTGGTCAAGTTAAACTAATATTAGAAAACTTGCAATAAGCTCTCACTTCCACAAAGGCCTAAGGTGTTTTTACTCTGCGCAGTCCTGTGAGTGACGAAGAAATATGATGTCATTTCACTACCACTTTTGCAACAGTGCAAGTCATATACAACAACTTCAAGGTAAAACATCTCTTGAACTTTTGAAGTTTTCCATCGATTCAAAAGAAGTTTTGCTTACATGTTAAGCTCACTGCAAAGTATGTTGCCGTGGTAACAGCACTAATTGCCCTCAAAGTTATGTAACAGCTTAAAGAACAGCTTTCTTCCCCAGTTTTCGAGCCATTAAAACAATGTTTGGCACACATGTTGAGTTTAATGTAAAGTTGCACAAAACATACATTTCTAAACAGTAGTGGAAAGAGTGTTGCTATTGTCTCTGAACATTGTAATGGCCCTCACAAATCAAACAAAAGCTTGTGGAATTTTTCCCTCTCCTGCATGTTTTTCAGTGATGCAAACAAAACATGGTACATTTGTTGTACATGATTTAAAGTTGCAGGATACATTTTAAAGAGAAAGGGAAAGCGCATTGTCGGAGTAACAGTGCATAATCGCCTTAAAATCATGACAAAACCTTGCACGTTGAAATTCTTCAGCTGTTTGTTGGTATTTCAGAAAAAAAAATGACTCACGGTGATTGCATGTAAATTTGAGTTTTTCGAGAGTAGCTGTGTTTATATTTGGTGGGAAAAAAGAAATCAAAACATGTAAGTTAACATCAAATGCATGTAAAATTCATGGAAACTTGCACTGGTCCAACATAAATGAAAGAAACAAGTCAATATGTCAGTTTCTTCAAGTTCCACCTTCCGGACTGTCTGCTGTAGTAGCTACCACTTTCCTGCTTTGAAAAGTCACATTTTGTTTCCAGTAAGTCCCAGACAGCAATGTCATCCCACACCGATCTTGCAGTTACAGGTGTAAGTGTTGAGGTGAACTACATGACAAGGGCTAAACAAATACAAAAAAGAGAGCAAAAGGGAGAAAATAGGGGAAATATTAATTCTTACAAAAATGCATAAGGTTCCCTGTGAAGCAAATGTTTGTAGTTTAGGATGCCTCCAACTTTCTGCCCATTTGCTTACAGTGTTTACAGCACTTGATCTACACACATTAGCAACTGACAACCACAGTTGAGTTATCGAGTTGAGTTTTTATGAAGTTCCTCGACCATGGAATTGACTGTGGAATTTTATTTTCTTGAAAAAGTAAAAGAACAATGTGGCATGTTTTTATTTTATACTTGGAGAACTTACAGGTGTAAGTGTTGAGGTGAACTACATGACAAGGGCTAAACAAATACAAAAAAGAGAGCAAAAGGGAGAAAATAGGGGAAATATTAATTCTTACAAAAATGCATAAGGTTCCCTGTGAAGCAAATGTTTGTAGTTTAGGATGCCTCCAACTTTCTGCCCATTTGCTTACAGTGTTTACAGCACTTGATCTACACACATTAGCAACTGACAACCACAGTTGAGTTATCGAGTTGAGTTTTTATGAAGTTCCTCGACCATGGAATTGACTGTGGAATTTTATTTTCTTGAAAAAGTAAAAGAACAATGTGGCATGTTTTTATTTTATACTTGGAGAACTTACGCCTGAATAATCCTTTCGACAGTGATCATAGATTTGAACCCCCTGACAAAAAGAAGTATCCCTGGATGATAATTCTTTGAATAAAGTCTACTCAACAATGTTCTTTGAAGTATGTAAATCAAATTTGAGATTTTCAGGTACACCCCAAATACGTTGCACTTGTCTGTAGAGAGAAAAAAAAAAAACAACAAGCATGTTTTGGTTTTTCTTTCTCTATTTTAGAGGTAAAGCAAACATTTTCCATTAGTGCATCAGCAGGGTACCTACTGCTGATAAAATTTTGGTTTCATTTGCTTCTTGACTCCTTATCTTCTTAGGTTTTGCTTTGACAGGTCCTGCTTCTCCTTCTCCTGCTCCTTATGTGTAGCATTTCAGCCTTTGACCTCTTGCTGGTAGAGTCTTTATCATCTTGTAATTCCTAGTAAATAGGAGAAAAAGAAAAAGAAAAAACACACAAACATGATTACATATTACATTGAATTAAAATGATGAAGAGGGATGCATTCCTCCTATGTCTTACAATGGATTCATTCTTTCAAAGAAATGATGTTTTCATTTATTTCTAGAAATTGCTTACAATGACATTATTTGAAGTTCTATGAATAAAGTATTCATCACTTTTAGGCTAGCATGAATGAAAGTTTTATTTTCTTCAAAATACTTTAAAAGACAATTAAATTACACTTTATGAAATAATTTCTTTCTTGGTCTGAACTTAATGTTTGTTTTTTTTTTTTTTTAAACTGTCAAGCCACCATAAAAAGAAAAAGAAACTGATGTACTCACACATGCTGTCACATAAATATTTTGGAAAGTATGAAAAAGTGTTTATTTCATCTTCTAACATATATACTGTACCTCAGTCTCCAAAATTGGTTAGTGATCCTCTTGGCATGTTTGTCCTCAGAAATTGCAGGTAAGAGAGGGATTAATGTACTTCTGCAGGACAACCAGTTGCCAGCTGCTCCTTTTCTGCTCTTCCTTTTCAACATTGAGACAAGCCTCCAGTATGAATTCCTTAGAGATTTCATTTTTATTCAGACCTGTTTAGGGTGACACAAAGGGACAACTATTTTTAGGCATTTATGATAATTACAGTAGACTCTAAATTTACCATTTGGGTATAAAGGACAACATTTGGGAATGAATCTAGAGTTAACAAACACATATAGTGATAAACAAATTTATTCAACTATTCACCATTGTTGATCATTTGACATAGGAGAAGCACTTGCATGTAACCAGGGAGGCGAGACAAGAATAACATCATAGAGGCCTGTACAAAGTGCTTCATAAATTCATATATCATAATCATAATTATTTCAGTCATTTACTAAGGTCTAAGGACTCGAAAGCTTAACTAAATTACACTATGCATTACATGTGGTGTACGTTTAGTACATGTCAATATATTGTCAATATGTCAGCAACAACAACATGTCAATATACATACATGTGTAACACATGACGCACACAGCATTGTTTCCTACAGTCTGCAATTTTGGATAATTCATGATTGCCCTTGAATGATGTTTTACATTCTGCAATCAAACTGCAAGTACAGTTTCTACACCCTACAGAACAACAACAACATGTCAATATACATACATGTGTCACGCATGACGCACACAGCATTGTTTCCTACACTCTGCAATTTTGGATAATTCATGATTGCCCTTGAATGATGTTTTACATTCTGCAATCAAACTGCAAGTGCAGTTTGTACACCCTACAGATTGGGGCAGGGTCTTTGATGATTTTAGACTGAGAGTGCATTTTGATATACTTTGTTATGAAATTAAAGGGCAATTAAAGTTAACAGAGAGTATGACATGTACACCGGTACTGTCCTGTATACCGGTGGTACTATATAGCCTTACCAAGTGCTGTGCACAGCACGTTTGTGACTTGCTGAGGCAGCAACGACAAGGCTGTGTTTATTATCGACACAGATTAACAAATGACGCACTGCCAGATAATCAAATACTTTGTAGCACTAGTCTGCAGACCTGAGCATGAACATGTTACAGCCTCGATATATACAGTACCGGTAACAACTTTCAGTTTGGAGTGCATGATCGATCATCACATAAAAACTCGGACAAACATGGATAAAATGTTAATCACCTAGTAACCTACATGTAGAGAGGGTCACTTCACTGCATTGCAGTTGTTTTGTGTGTGTGTGTGTGTTTCTAGACTACAATTTCTGTACAAATCTCCAAGAACAACTGATCAATCTAAATTACCTCAGCTCCACTTAGGCCTTACTGTTAAAAATCTAGAGTGCTATACTCCTGGCTTAGTTAATTTCCATGAGACTAGACACTACGTCTACTCTTTCAAAAAAAAAAAAACAGTTTGGGAACAGTTTATTTTTTGTCTAGGATCTGGATTCATACTGCTTGTAACTATAGCAATGGATCTCAATTACAGTGTAGGTCTATTAAACGCCAACGGTTAGAGTTCTAATTCCTCTAACGTTTAATACAAAATAGGTCTAAGCCTACGGTTCTAGCGTTAAGACCACAAGGGCAGGAAAGGCTAGCACAGCTACTGACAATCTAGATCCAGTACTAGGTGCCTAGGCCTAAGTAATAATCGACACTCTATTTCTGTAGCCATCACTAGCTTAACCAGAGTAGGCCTACCAACCGTATGATTTTGAAATCCATGAGCACATTTTGGCAAAAAAAAAAAAAAAAAAAATGTAGACCCATCTAACGTTAGATCACCGTAAGGGACTAACATATTACTATCGTTTAATGTTTTTTTTTGGCAAAAAAAAAAAATGTAGACCCATCTAACGTTAGATCACCGTAAGGGACTAACATATTACTATCGTTTAATGTTGTAGAACGGGTCTAAAACTAAGAAGAAGCCTGCTGACTGTGAGTAGTGCTAACGTTAGTGCATGCTACGACTGCTACTGAGTGCTAGTGCTAGCCTAGACTAATAACTGTTAGATCTAGTGCTTAGGGTCTAGACAGACTAGTTAATCTATAAGACTTTAATAAGAATGTAGATTTCTAGAGATCTTATCACTAATATTAAATATCAGTTACATCTTGATGGGCTAGACTTTCAATTATCAATATCCTTTCCTATCAATGTGTAAAAAAGGCAAAATCGTGAAATAGGCCCCACCGCAGTGCGCGTGCACCCGTGCGTTAGCAAGCAAGGTTAGGTTAGGGTTAGGGTTCAGGGTTAGGTAGGGTTGTATTTATGGTTAAATTGGCCATTAAATTAGTCAAGGGACCTTAGGGAGTCCTTCCGAGAATAAAAAAGTAGAAGACCAAAGAAAAAACGGGAGAAAGGGAGGACGAAAGATGCTATGCTGTGGAAATCGGCCCCACCGCCGTATGCATCTCGCGTAAACGCCGTTTGGTGGGGCCGCATTCACGAGTATTATACTGTGTGTAGTGGGATTGGGTAACCACTCTCGACGACTGTACTTGACCCGGACTGTCACTTTAACCGGACTGGGGGGTCACATGACAGATTCCCCCTTCCTTGTCAGGTGACCGTTGACCCCCCACGACCTTTACTCGACGCTGATGGACACACGATTTGGGAAAGGAAAGAACTACAAGGATACACCTGTATAAATCTACCTGAATCAAGCCCATCTTCAGCCTGGCGTAGTTGGTAAGTGTATATTCTGTGAAGTGGACACTAACTCCCACTTTATTGGCGCAGTTCGGCAGGATCTCTGGCCTTTTTGCGCGGTTTTTGGTAGAAAGTAATTTGTCGACCGACACGGTTGACAGGTCATAAGGGCGAAGGCCACGTATAGTGCGTGTATTGTATACACGCATTGTTCGCACATACAATACGTATTGTATACGTATTGCTCGCACAGTAGACCATCGCTGCGGTAGTTTGCCTGTTGCGTCGCACACCGAGGGACAACGCTGATTGCAGGGAGACGGGGCTGTCTCAGGGCAATAGCGTTGTGGGAGGTGAGCGACCGGTAGGGCGTTGAACGCCGAGCGACGGTCGGCTGCGAGCTACGTGCGAACTTTATTGTCTATGTAAACGTTTAAGATTATAAAATAGAGATAGCGGTAAACTGTTTTAACATAGAGTTTTAGTGTAAGATTAATGTGCAGTAGTTAGATTTCCTCTCGGACATCTGAACTGCGTTTATGAAGTAAGTTTTGATAGGTTATAAAATACGGGAATTTAACCGTTCGTAGTTTTTAGCAGTACCGTGTATGTGCGGTGTTCTATTTTTGGTAGAACACTCGGTGCTCCAGTTTGATTGTAAACGGGGTAACGTTAAGAGTTTGATAATTTGGTAATTGTATTACTGGAAGGTTTAATTTAGTAGAAGTTCTGTTACTTTTACGGTGTTACGTGTTGTTGCAGAGTGCGTGTGGCTCAGTGGTGCTTGTGTTGCATGACGTGCCCACCCAGCTCACGTCTGGGGAGCCACTCGGGGGCGAAGAAAAGAACGGAACAGAAAAGAAAAGAAAAGAAAAAAAAAATACTTTGCCCGAGTGAGTCAGGTTGTATTTGCGGTGTTTGGTGGTGTCGTGTTGTGCAGTGTGTTTGTGAGTGTTTTTGTTAATGATTAGGTCAGATTAGGACGTAAGTGAAGTCTATCATTAATTTGTATTCCAGTGCAGTAGGACAAATTGGTGGTCTCCGCACTGCATTGCGCTGGTACATTCATTTTGCACGCTGTGCAGCGCATGTTCGCCACCTGCTGTTTCACCGCTGCACGCGTTAGCTACAGCGCTGCCTGTGAATAGCAACACGAGTAGCAGGATCGAGTAAACACCGCGTGTACATTGTGTTATTATAGTGTCGCGTTGCGCGGTGTTCCGCACGCTGTATACTAGTAACACGGGACATATCCAGTTACACGCACGGTGTTTCGGGCTGCGTTATACCGCTACACGCATTACCGATACGGCTCTTTGCCCTTGTTGCTAAGCAGGCACTGAGCGGCGTACGAAACGCCGTATTGTGCAGGGCGCCGTTTATGATCATAGATCGGTGTGTTCTGTGTTTATGATACGTGTTCTGTGTTTATGATACGCTGCGCCGTGTCGGTGAGTCTGCGATATACCCAGTGGCGCGTACGGAACGCCACTGCAGGTGGAAAGAGGCAGCGGTAAGTACGTGAGTAGTGCGTTTTTGTACTCGCATTGTTTTTTGTCTCGGAGGTGTTCACAATAGTTCATTTTGTGAGGAAGTTGAGTAGAGGAATTTGATTTACTTGTGCATTTGGTGCCAGTTAGTTTTTCAGTAGATGGTCAGAACTGTTTTTGTTTTGACAAAGCTATTTTAGTGATTTTTATTGGTAAGGTTTTTCTCGCAAGTTAAGTGACTAGTATTATTTTTCCTTTGTTTATTATTAGTGGAAGAGAAGGATAATTGTACAGTACGGTACCTGTCTGTGTACTCGGATAATTGTGCATAGATAGGTTAACTGTTGGAGTAAATTATCTTATTCTTTCTTTGGTTCGATTTTAGTGTATATTCCTGTTGTTTTCCTTACCTCAATAGTAGGGGACTGTATTGAGCTTACAACCCTTACAGTATAAGAGGTCTGGGAGTAGATATTTAGTTAGTATTAGTATACATTTTACAAGGAAATATTTGTGTATTTATATTGGGATAGAGATACTAGTAATATAGTATTTCTCAATAAATAAATAGAAGAGAAATTGGTTGAAAGGGATATTTGTGTATTTATATTGGGTTAGAGATATTAGTAATATAGTATTTCTTAGACAGTAGAGAAATTGGTTGAAAGGGATATTTGTGTATTAATATTGGGTTAGGGATACTAGTAAAATAGTATTTCTTAACAGATAAATAGAGGAAAAATCGGTTGAAAAATAGAATTAGGGATTATTTAGGAGGGTAAGTGATTAGGTTATTAAGGAGTTTAGTTTATTAGTTGTGTGTACTTGTTAGAATTTTGGAGGAAGGATTGTTGTGGTCAGTATTTTACCCCAATTTGTATAGGGTGTATTAAATCAGTTGAGGAAATTTGATAAGATTGGATACAGTTGAGGATTTGTAGGTTGGTGATCGAATACAGTGCAAAAGTGGTTTTTAAAGTAAATTTTAAAAGATTAGGTTAGTATAGTGAGATTAATTGTTATTTAGATTTGGCTAGAGTTTATGTTAGTATTGGAGGGCAATTTTTAACGGTAGGTTGAGTTGAGCTGGTTCACTAGTGTTAGCTGGTTGACTAGTTCGAGCTGGGATATTGGTTTGAGCTGGTTTACTAGTGTTAGCTGGTTGACTAGTTCGAGCTAGGATATTAGTTTGAGCTGGTCCACTAGTTTGAACTGGTTCATTAGCAGGGTAAGATAGTGTGATTGAGTATATGTACTGTCAGGTCGACAGTTTATATTATTTCGATATATAATAAGTGAGATTTTTTAGGTGTTTTATAGGACGGTCAGGCGGGCAGTGGTGAGGGGCACCATGAACAGGGTGCTCATCAATTACTGTTCGTTCAATGAGCTAGTGGCTCTCCCAGGGATTAGCCCTCCTCAAGCGGCTCACCTGCTAGAGTTGAGAGGTCAACAGGGGAGTCTCACTCAGGATTCTTTTTTGGCGACCTCTCAACTGGAACAACCAGAGGAGTATTTAGGGATCCTGGATTTCAGACCCTATGTTTCGGAAGTGCCGGAGACACCATCTCCTATCGTGAGATCGGGCTCGGGGGCGGCCAGTTATTGTGCCACCCCGCCCTCCCAGGCACTTTCGGGGGAAGTCCCTGCCAGCAGTACACCAACAGGGGTATCAACGGATGTAGGGACGGGTGAACATCCCTACCCGTACGACCATTATCCACCCCCCCGGTCTGACGCCCACACGGATAGGGGAAGGGGCAGTAGTCGTCGGGGACACCAACGAGGAGCAACCCCTCGACGGCCTCTCCCCAACCAGGGCGGTAGGTCAGACCGATGGAGTCTGCCAAACCAAGAGGATGTAGAGGAGCGGCGGTTTACTAGCTCCGCACCTCCACCCTCAAGTTGGCGAGACCTCGGTACCATGAGCCTGAGTGGGTGGAATACCTCTCAGGAGGGGTACAAGCGGTCATCCCTACCAAAGTCGATATCATTCGATGGGAAGGGAGACTGGCAAGTGTTCTACGTCAAATTCACCGCCTTCGCGGACGAGAGTGGGTGTTCCCCCATGCAGAGACGTAACCAAATGTGGTGGAGTCTCAAGGGGCAAGGGAGTGATTATTACACTGCACTCCTTGACAGGAACCCCGGTGCCAGCTACGAGGAGCTGGTAACTCGCATGGGAAGAAGGTTCGGGGCTACGGATCCACCTGAGGTGGTTCAGATGGAGTTTTCCCAAGCCAACCAGTCAGAGGAGGAGACTGTCCTCGACTGGTCGGACCGTGTTATCTCCCTCGCCACCAAGGCCTTTCCTGGGGTACCGGAACCTCTCGTTCCACGCCAGGCAGTTCTACGGTTCTGTCAGGGTTGCCGTGAAAGGGAGGCTGGGTTGTTTGCTCTAAATCTCAAGCCCTCGACGGTGGAAGCCGCAGTGGAGCTAGTAACCTGGCTCGTGCACTCCCGGCATGCGGTCTTAGAGCAACATCCACAAGGCAGTCGCAGCCGTAAGGAAGTGCGCAGTACCACGGTAGGTTGGGAGAGTTTCCCGCCTACAGAGGTGGATGTTTGCCGTGTAGACTTCCGGCCTAGGCCCCCATATCGGCGCCCCGATCCCGGTAGGAACGGTGGGACTGTCGGACACGATAGGCCTGAGAGACATCCGCCAGCAGTGGAGCAGCGAGTGCAAAGTTTGGAGCAGAAGATGGTTTCTCTCCAGGACTCTGTTGATCAGTTGTCCGCTAACTTAGCCAAGATGCTACCACAGAGGCAGACGTCTCAGCCCGCAGCCGACTCCCGTCAGAACTGGTGCTACCACTGCGGAAAACTCGGGCACTTTAAGAGAGAATGTCCGGAGTTGGGTAAGACCGTGGCTCTCTTGGGGGAGGAGACGTTAAACGACAGCGGGCCGGAGGAGGAGGCCACTCCCTGGCCCGAGACGGAGCTGGCCACCTCCCGGCAAAGTCGGAGAGAGTAGTGGATGTGGCGCCTGGAGAAAAACAGGATGCCATCGTCCGAGCTCAGGAGCCGGGAGTTGATAGTCAACCTCGCTCAGCCGGTCAACCACAGTTAGCTCAGGGGCCGAGGGTTGATAGTCAACCTCGCTCAGCCGGTCAACCACAGGTAGCTCAGGGGCCGAGAGTTGGTAGTCAACCTCGCCCATCCACAGCGGGTCAACCACAGGAGGACCAGCAAAATCTAGATTATTTCCGCGCCTTCATGGAGTACGTTGAAAACATAGATCAGGCGGCTCCAGTGGTTGGTAACCCCGAGGTTGAGGAGACCAGCCCAAGCGGGTTGACCGGTACTGCCATCGAAGATGAAACGATGAAGGAACAGGGGAGTAGTTCGAAAAATGAAGTAGAAGGGGGGAATTTAGGTGCAGGTGGGAGTAGTGACAACCAGACTCAGAACTTGGTCATCCCGGGGGATTCTAGAGCATTAGACCCCAGTGGAAGCGACAAGGAGCCTGATAATCTGGGAGCCATCTCACCGGACCCAAATGAGATTCTGATTACGGATCCCACTGATACTGGGGGGGGGGGGGAAGAAGTAGTGCTATACAGATTGTGGTCCGGCTCTATGTTGAGCGTACCTTTGACAGTAGCTGGTACCGCAGTCAAGGCAATCGTAGACACTGCAGCTGAGGTGACCATTATCTCAGACCACATATTCCAACATTTGAACCCCCAACCCCCTAAACTTAGGGATGTTACCTTGAACACAGCAGGACGCAATATGCGAATGCGTGGAATGGTCGTGGGACCAGTAGAACTCAAGTTGGGACAAAGCACCTTCGTAGAAAATGTGTATGTTGCCCCAACGGAGGACGATATGCTCCTTGGGTTGAGTTTTCTTCGCCGTCATGGGGTTGACATTAGCATTCGAGGCATGAAGTTAGCATTGAACGGGGGGGAAATCCCATTGGAGTTCGGCGCAAGTAGCGGGCCTAATAAAGTAGCAAAGCTCTACACTAGTGAGCATGTGGCCATCCCTCCTAACACAGTTAGGAGAGTAAGAGGTGTGTTGGATAGGCCACTAGATTCCTTCCTCATCGAACCAGCACGGGGTCTCCCAGCAATGGTGCCCCGTACATATCACGATGGGGGACAACATATCGAGGTGTTCATAATGAATCCTCTGGATAGGGCAATGCACTTTAGCGGCCATAGCCTGATAGGTGAGGCCTACGAAGCCACCGAAACCAGCCTCACGGGTGAGGTACAGCATGGCCAGGACGTTGGCGTGCGGGAAGTTCAGGAAGGAGGTGTAGTTGAACTCCCAAATCACCTGCAGGACCTTTTTGAGCGATCTTCCACCGATTTGGTTTCAGATGCAGATAGGAGTCAGCTCCACAACTTACTGGTCCGTTACCAGGGAGTTTTCGCATGCGACGAGTATGACTTGGGCAATTTCTCTGCTATTGAACATCGGATAGACACTGGGGAGGCGCCTCCAGTGAAGCAAAAAATTCGGCGAACTCCAGTGAACTTCGCTGCAGAGGAGAAACAGCTCCTTGACAAGATGGAGAGAGCAGGTGTCATCCAGCCCTCACAATCAGAGTGGGCATCACCTCCGGTGCTGGTGCGCAAGCGGGACGGCACGGTGCGGTGGTGCATTGATTATCGGGCATTGAATGCGGTCACGCGGAAGGATGTATATCCTCTGCCAAACATCGAGGAATGCCTTGATACCTTGTCCGGCATGGTTTGGTTTTCGAAGCTCGATGCCAACTCGGCTTACTGGCAGGTGCATATTAAGACAGAAGACCAAAGGAAGACCGCGTTCCCAACAAAGTACGGGTTGTATGAATTTGTGAGGATGGGGTTTGGTCTCTGCAATGCACCCGCCACCTTCTGCCGAGCAATGGACTTGATGTTGCGGGGTCTTACCTGGGATACGGTCCTCGCATTCCTAGATGACATAGTTGTCCTAGGTAAGTCCGTGGCAGATCACTTAGCTAACCTGGAGGATGTTCTTCGACGGTTTGAGACTTACCAGTTGAAGCTCAAGCTCAAGAAATGTGAACTCTTTCGGAAGCAGGTGGAGTTCCTAGGCCGGGAGGTGGGACGAGGTCGTATCTCTCTTAAGCCAGATCACGTGAGGGCGGTATTGGAGTGGCCAGTGCCCACCAGCTCCAAACAGGTGGAGAGGTTTTTAGGCCTGGCCAACTACCACAGAGCCTTCATGAAGGACTACGCAGCGGTGGCAGTACCTCTGTACCGCATCACTGGGAAAAATCAGTTTCAATGGGGCTCAGACCAGCAAGAAGCATTTGATACTATCAAGCAATTGCTAACTTCGGCCCCTGTTCTGACGATGCCCATACAGGGGGGCAGGTTCATCTTAGACACAGATGCCTCAAATGAAGCCATCGGGGCTGAACTCCTGCAAGAACGACAGGGGGAGGAAAGGGTCATAGCGTACGGGAGTACCTCTCTGTCATCAGAGCAGAGAAGGTACTGCATTATCCGTAGGGAACTTCTGGCAGTGGTAAAGTTTACACGCCAGTACCGCCACTATCTCTTAGGGAAGCCCTTTACAGTGCGTACGGATCACCACAGTCTGCTCTGGTTGTTGAATTTCAAGTACCCGCAGGGCCAACTTGCCCGCTGGATGGAAGAATTGAGCCAATACCAGATGCAGGTGGAACACCGTCCAGGCAAGAAGCATGTTAATGCAGATGCCCTTTCGCGTATCCCCATTGCGACCCCTTTCTGCGAAGAATTCAGGTTGGGGTTCAAACTGAAGGACTTGCCGTGTGGGGGGTGTGCATACTGTAGGAAAGCGCACGATAATTGGGCACCCTTTGCGGAGAAAGTTGACGATGTGGTCCCTCTTACAGCATCACCACCTGAGGTGCAGGCATGCAGGGTAGATGAATTTCACCTTGGGGAAGACACTTGCACACATGCGGTGGTACAAGAGGTGGATGGGGAGCTTCAGTTGCTGTTCAACGAAGCCCCTACAAACTCCTTGGTCAGTCTGTTAGTACCAGATGATCCTCCCAGTACTGATCAGTCGGTACAGGAGAGATTCAAGGGAGAACAGGAGAATGACGAGGGATTTAAGGCGTTGCGCGAGTGGATGTCCACTGGCGCCGAGCCAAGCGATGCCACCAAGATGCTGTGGGACCCAGAGGAGAAGTACCTCTGGATCAATCGGGACCTTTCCAGCTTGGTCGACGGCCTAATCCATTGGAAGGTCGGCGACCAAAAGGTCTTGTTGGTCCCTAGAGCAATCAGGAAGGAGCTTATCAGCATGAATCATGACATACCATCTGCGGGACACGTAGGACGTGAGCGGTCTATTGCCAAGGTCCAAGGTAAGTACTTTTGGTACGGCATGAAGCGGGATATCAAAGAGTATATCCGCACTTGTTCGGTGTGTAATCGGAATAAGAAGACCGCCAGGTACGGGAGAAGCCCCATGATCAATTATCATGCGGGAACACCCATGGAGCGAGTCCATTTGGACTTTATGGGCCCACTACCAAAAACCCCCCGTGGCAATGTCCACATCTTAATGATGGTGGACCAATTCACGAAGTGGGTGGAATGTGTACCTCTTCCCTCCCAGACAGCTGAGGAGACTGCCCGCGCGGCAGTGGGGGAGTTTTTTAGTAGATTTGGGTACCCGTTCCAAGTCTTCACCGACCAAGGGCGGAACTTCGAGAGTCGCTTGTTCACCGGCTTATGTAAGCTGTTGGAGATCCATAAGGCTAAGACTATGCCTTATAGGCCCTCAGCTAACGGCCAGGTGGAGCGCTTTAACCGAACCCTTATGGATGCAGTACGTTGCTTCATTGGGAAACACCAGAATGAGTGGGACCTCTACCTGCCGCAGATAGCAGGTGCTCTGCGGTCCACGGTCAACTGCAGTACTGGATTCACCCCTAATCGACTGATGCTAGGGCGTGAGGTCAACCAACCTGCTGATTTATTGTACCCTCTTCCCACTTCGACGCGGGCAGTGGATGAAGAGGAGTACTGCTCCGATTTGCGGAAGACTCTCGAGCAAGCGCACCATGCAGCCCGGTCTACGCTACGGTCCACCCAAAAACGTCTCAAGCGAGACTATGACCTTAAGACCTACCAACGGGAGTTTAAGGAGGGTGACCTAGTGTACATTCTGGACCTTGCCAAGAAAAAGGGTAAGTGCAAGAAGCTCAGCCCTCCATGGAAAGGGCCTGCACTTATCCTCGAGAAGTTGTCTCCGTACCATTATAGGGTCCAGTGTCGTCACGCAGTCTTTACTGTGAACCACGATCACCTTAAACCGTGTGTGGATCGGGATGTCCCGGCGTGGTGTCGGCAAGGAACGGCCGCTTCTCAATCAGAAGAGGTCTACTGCCTGTGCCGTAAGCCCGATGATGGGAATCTCATGATTCAATGTGACAAGTGTGATGAATGGTATCACGGCCGCTGCGTAGATGTGACCGTGGCGGAGAGTACCACTATGGACAAATATTATTGCCCTCGCTGTAAGGCTAACCACTGATTTTGTTTTCTCTCTGTTCACTCCAGGTCGCATGATGTGGGAAGGGATCAAAGCAGTTGACCTATTCACTTGACGGACATGACCGACCCGGACAGGTTGAGAGAATTTATCAGGGGGGCAATCCGGGACAGGCAATTGTGTTTTCCTGGGTTACTTTGCCAGGGATATGAGGTCCTCCCGCGTAGGGAGTTTACTGGCCTTGCGAGGGAGCAACACGCACTCGCATTGAGAAGGGGGGATGGAGAGTGGATTCGCTGCCTCCATAGCTATCTCCGGTTCCACACCGACTTGTCCCGGGAGTGGTTGCATCTTTATGTGCCACACCCGGAGTCAAACCGAGATGCACCCCTGGGGGGTGGGCTAGGGTGGGGACCTGGCAATGGTGGGTCGGAGTCCCTTTATTGGGATCCCTCTATGGGGGTGCGGACCCCTTTTCCGCCCCCTTGGAGGGGAATTCCTGAGCCCACTACAGCCTCCGGACGGAGAAGGTCTCCTCTGACGGGCCCAGGTAACCGTGCCACTGAGCGGGTGAGGACCTCAAGGGATACCAGTGGGCGGGAGGAATTCCCACCACGAGAAGCCTTGGGTGTGGGGCAAGATATGGGGAGGAGGGGTGCTCGTGAAGCAGTGGAGACTCAGTACTTCACGCGGTCCCGGGGTGGCAATAATTGCCCCCCAGGGAAAAAGACTGCTTCGGCAAAACGAGCGTCCAGTGCCCGTAAGCGGCACAGATCACAGGGCGATGATGGCCATCCACTAAAGGCCAGGAAAAAGTTGTGTCCTGTGGTGGGCTGTACGCAGCGGAGCGGGAGGGTCAAATGGCATGTATATACCCACATGCCCACCTGTTTCCGCCGCTTCCCAGACGGGCAATATCAGCCAGAGAATACTCTCCCGCAGGTGGCCTGCCTCAGGTTTCTGGCACAGACCTTGGTGGGCACTCCTGATTTAGATGCATTAGTGCAGTTTGTGAATCGGGAGTGGGAGGGTCCCATCGGGGCAGTGTCCACAGACGGGTTGGAGGATATCTCCGCCCTAGCCCGGGAGATGGGATGGCCTTGCCCCCAACCCATACGGCTAAGGCCATTGGGATCATGGGCGGCACTAACCCATTGGCGAGTACTGGCATTTCTGTACTCGCGACTCACACCCGAGGAGTGCCAGGAATTTCACCACCTCGGTGGTGCGAAGGTAGGACAGAGGGGCGAGCCCGCCACAGGTTCCGGGAGGAAACGAGCCCCTCCAGCCACCGTGTCCCGTCCTCCTTCACCGAGCGTGGACCCAGCAGGGGTAGGGCATCCCTCAGCAGCACAAGCTGAAGCCCCCTTGACTGCCCCTGTCCGCGAAGTGCCTGCACCTCGGGGAACACCACCTCCCCGTGCAGAGGCAAGCGCAGATGGGGTAGTTGAGATGGAGGGAGTGGTTGAGGGGACGGAAATTGCAACCAAACCCCAACCCACAGAAACTGAGGGGAACTCAGGCGTTGAGTCCCATCCGGCTGGTCCCTCCACACCCTTGCCACCAGTGGGTCCGGAAGGGGGGTCCTGGGGAAGGAATTGGTCCCCGATGCGGTTAGAGTTGCTGGGCATCCAGCAGAGTCTCCGCCAGCATCCGCTAGGACTCCCACCTACGCCGCCACTCTACAGGCTCCATCACCGCCTCCGAAGGCCCCTGGAAATCCGACAGTCCAGGGCGGGTCGGCTGTTAAGCCAGCGGGTCCAGGGGGAGCAGTCAAGCAGCTGCCTCAGGCTTTCGACAGCCATTTCCACCTGGACCGACTGGAGTCACGGACTGGCCGCAAGGGCATCGGAGCGATCCTTGCTACAACGGGTAGGCCTACCCGAGTGCCAGTGAAGGTTGTCGGGGGTGTCCTGAATTATTGTGACCCCCAGCAGTACAACAGGATCTTCTTCCCCGTAGACTCCATGTGGAAGGTGGCGGTGGGAATACATCCCAAGAAGGCCCCCAATGCTTCGGCATCCACTCTTGATCGTCTCCAGGCACTCATCTGCGACCCTCGGGTGAGTGCAGTTTCAGAGTTGGGGTTGGATTTTTCGTGTCCGCCCAAGACGTTCAAGGGTCAAGAAGGACTCCTGGATAGGATCCTTCGTATGGGGGTGTCTGGCCGCGTGTTGGTAATACACATGCGGGGGGATACGGATTTGGACCCGGCAGGAAGTCAACCCAGCCGGCTGGTACGGGCAGCACTTAAGAAGCATTGCTCCCGTCACCAGTGGGTCCATATCCATTGCTGCCAGCTGACCGCGACTGAAGCAGTGGCGTGGGGGAAGGCGTTTCCACACGCTTACTTCAGTTACAATGCCTCGGTTTCCCGTTTTGGAGCCGATCAACGTAAGGCTTTAGCGGGCGTCCCTTTGAATCGGCTCCTATTGGAGACTGATTCACCCCACCTCAGCCCTGACCGAGAGGTGCCCATCAACACCCCGGCCTACCTAGGGGAAGTTGCGGCACGGGTGGCAGAGGTGAGGCAGGAGGCGGTGGCGCTGGTCATCAGTGCCACCAAGGACAATGCCCTCCGGCTATATGGACACCGCTAAGCTGGCAGCAGGAGCCTGGTGGCATGATACGCTCTTGAGAGAATACTAGTGGGTTCCAGAGGTATTTATTTATATTCTATTGTTTTTATTTCATACAATATGGGGGACAATTTTGCACCTGCCTAACATTTGTGGCGAGAATAATCCGGTAATCCCCAGTACACTTGGGGTAGTACTTTCCGAATAGATTTGGTTTTTATAGTGTAGGGAAAAACCTCTGGATGCCCAAGGGGTTAGCATTACTTTATAAACTGTGGGGCGGGGATTGAACCACAGTCCAGGGCAACCATTTCAATAACTCGGGATGTTAGTATTTTTTCGACTGTTTGGTGTTTGGGCCGTGCTTTGCCCTAGTTAGTTCTCATGTTGTTATTTGTGGATGCGTAGGTCCTCCTGTAGTAGAGTTGTTGAAGTTTTGAAGTTTTATGGTTGTCCATTGTGGACGTAGTTCTCCCCTATTGGTAGAGTAGTGTTTTAGGTACTTGTTGTTAGGGGTGATTTAATTAGGTTAATCAGGGTGGGTCAATTACGGGCTGGGGTCTCCTCCTCTAAATAAAACGGGGGGGGGAATGTAGTGGGATTGGGTAACCACTCTCGACGACTGTACTTGACCCGGACTGTCACTTTAACCGGACTGGGGGGGTCACATGACAGATTCCCCCTTCCTTGTCAGGTGACCGTTGACCCCCCACGACCTTTACTCGACGCTGATGGACACACGATTTGGGAAAGGAAAGAACTACAAGGATACACCTGTATAAATCTACCTGAATCAAGCCCATCTTCAGCCTGGCGTAGTTGGTAAGTGTATATTCTGTGAAGTGGACACTAACTCCCACTTTATGTGGAAGAAAGCCCCACCGCCGTGCTTATCTACCGATGAACGCCACACGGTGGGGCTGAATTCACGAGTATAAACAGGCGAGCCGCCGTAGTATTTGTACGGACTCCTTGGGGCCTATTTCACGAATATGCCGTAGAAAATTAGCTGGATCTGTTTCTGTTTCTGTTCCGGTTCCGTCGGCATAGGGCCTAACGTTACTCAGAATTAACTGTACTCCACCAACGTTTTGTAACCGTGTGTTAGTATGGTCGTGTGTGCAGGGCAGGAAGAATGTTTCACATTTGAAGCCTCTTCACATTTGAAGCCTCTAGGATCTCACTGTTGCGTGTTGGTTAGGTTACTCTTTTTCAACGTTATGTCGATAGACAGAAACCACGTCTAACGTTAGGCCCTAACGTTAAGTCTAAGTGTTTACTGTTACTGTTAGTGTTCACGTCCACGTCAGTCGATCCAGTGGCAGTGCAATACTAAGCCATTATGGTCTAGACTTAGATCTAGGGCCTGTCCAGACCAGGGGCCTAGCCCTAGTAGTTTATACAACGTGTAGGCCTAGGTCCTACTCCTATGTCGATTTATAAAATTCGACTGGAACACGTAGGCCTATGTACAATGTAGATCTAGGGCAGACTAGGCCTAGAACCACTTCTAGGCCCACACACTTATTTAGGCCTAGCTAGATATGGGTCTAGTATACTCAGGGCCTAGGCTTAGTATAATTTTTTAGATCTAGATAAGTCTTACACTTAACAAGTTAGTCCGGCGGTACGCAAACAAAATTTTAACCCACCCACAGACTGTTTAATCTGCCCTCGTTCAAACTCTATACATGGGACTACGTATGGACAAAACAGCTGCGATGGACGCGAGAAGCCCATATTCATGGTAGAATTACTCACGATTGCACTCATCTTCGTCATGATGTTGAGAGAGATCAGTAAGCAATTGTGGAATAAAGGAAGCATGATATCCAGCCAAATCTTGATTAGTATTTCTTCTACTGCCTTGTTTCGCTGAAAGTTTTCGATCATCGTCGCAAGCGATTGTCATAGAATTTTGAACGTGTTCAAAGTTCTGCGATGGGCTGCGATGGCTGCGATAGCCCCCAAATCGCCGGTTGTCGTATCGCAGACATCGTCACACTGTGCGATTTCTCGTCGTGCGACATCGTAAAGGGTAAATCGCAGTAAAAATCGCACAGTGTGAGTCCGCCTTTACTGCTGGCATTGCGGTCCCTTTTTACACCTGGAGTAAATACCATGATCACATTGTGTTTTCCATGCTTATCATCTCCTCCATCCTATTATATTCTATCTTAATTCAATCATCAGTTCGACTACTAATCTGCAAGTTGATTTTTGCTTGTTTGTTTCTATTTTTGTTTTTGTTCGCGGTAGGCCTACTGCATGCCCGAACGGGAAGGTTTGGTATATTTTGGAAGGTAAATGCACGTGACGAATACTCTCGTCAACTTTTAAAAAGCCAATCTAAATGCAAGTTTCTTTTAAAAAGTAGAATTCAAACATCAGAACGGAAACAACCGAAGACGATCCGTTAAAATTGAATGAGAATGTTATGAAATCTCACGTTTTGTTTGTTTGTTTGTTGTTTGTTTGTTGTTTGTTTGTGAACATTGGTCACTATGGACAATGGAAATTATTTGGGTACGTATCAGGGCAGTTACACCCCGAAAACAATTACCCCCGGCTAAATACTGGTAAGTGGTAAGGTTAGAGTAAAGACTAGGGTTAGGGTTGGATTAGGATTAGGGTTAGGGGAAGGGGAAGGTCCGGGGTAATTGCTCATAGGGTAATTGCTCTGGACCTTTGGGTGACTGGGTGATGAGATAGAGAAAAGACAGTTAGATATGGCCAGAGACGTGGCTAGTACTTGGAGCTAAGGGAACCATGACCTTATATTTTGACCAACAAACCTGTAAAATAAGTTTGATAATAATAATTTAACATGGATTGCACGTGGGAGCAGAAACTAATAAAAACCAGAGAAAAACTGGAGATTTTTTTGGGGGGCTGCTGGTCAACAAAAAGCTTATCCATTTTGGAAGAATTACTGTGCAGAAAAGTCAAGCATTAGCCAAATTACTCACTTGAACATTGTAAAATTCCATCCCTCCAATTTTTCGAAAGATGAGAGAAGCCGTTGTGTTAAATTTCAGTTGTAAAGGGAAAAACAGAAAACAACTCAATACGTTTTTTCTTTTAGAAGGATGTTGTAAAGATGGTTGAAAAAAATATTGATATATCAAAACAATTGTTTATCTTCCAACTGATAGTTTGACCGATTTTTCAACGAGATTCATGCAATGATTTTGTCACGATCCAGATAGATATGACGTATGAAGCATTATTTTTTGATTGCTCTCTGACATGGTATAAACACATTACTTAAAATGTTTTATGAAACAAAATTTCATTATTTTGCAATGGAATCTTCGAAGGCATGGGGAATAATTAGATCCTGCACTACCATGACTACGGTGGGAGATCCTTGCATATCATACATTATTATTGTATCACATTTAAAGTAACTTATTTTTTTTCTGAGTTCTTTTCATATTTCCCCTTCACTGCCGTCTATCCTGCAATTTCTTGACATGCAAGAAAAAAAAATCGTTTACCATTCATACAAAGAAACATTTTATTACGCTTGACGAATTTGAATTACAAAAATCAATGACTGTGTTTAAAAGTATGACGAATTGACCGTGACTATGCTTAGCGACAAAGACGAATTTCAGGACATTTGGATACAGTTGAATGCTCATTTTGTTACAAACTTGATCGACTAAAACGAATACAGATGACACGAAATTTGATGACATTAATCAAAGAACTTAAAACGAGTAAGCTCCTTCGGACGAAATTGAATTGGAAATTGGTAAAATTGAATGAAGAGATGATAAAAGTGGGCTGGAACTCTTACATTATTTTGGACATCTACTGCAGTCAAAACCAACTTTTTCGTCTTTGATACGACGGGATGTTTCCCTTGTAGATTTCAGTTTTCAATATTTTAAGCAGAACATCAAAAGAAAATGCTACAACACTTTTTTGACATCACCATAATGAGGTTACAAAAAAGGAATAATTAAATAAGCATGTTTAACATGTTTAACGGAAATGTAATGTTCAGATGCACAGCCATAATTTCTTCTTGTGTATATGGACTTGTTATCACCATGTAACATCTTAAAATGCTGTCAAACACTGACAACACTGTGCCAGTTTTACAAAATGGAAGGTTTGTTATTCCGAAGATTCGTTATTCCTCAGGTTCGTTAATTCGAGAGTGAAAACAATACACACGAACTTTATTTGTTTTCGGATTATCGAACCTTCACAAGGAACCTTGTTTCATTTTCGGATTAGACCTTCATAACGAACCTTATTGCATTTTCAGATTAACGAACCTTCGGAATAAGGCTAGAAATATTTGCACAGTGCACTTCCGTTATACCGAAGTCCTTTGGACCGGCGGTATATCGAAATTTCTTTTCAGTACATTTATATTATGATGATAATTTTTGGACTTGAATGTTTACTTGGTTGTACCGAGCATGTTCGTTATAACGGTAGTGAACTGTATTAAGAAACCTTACCTCATTTTCAAATCCACAAACAGGGAATTTGTATGTTTTGGAATAATGAAACTTTGGAATGACGAACCTTATTTCCTTTTCGGATTAACGAAGCTTCGGAATAACGAACATCACCCAATTTCTATGCCATTAACCCTCTGCGGGCCAAGTTGTTATTTTGCTCATAGATATGTATGTGAAATTCTTGCACATCTTGACTCATTCTCACAGAAAGTGTAAAAATCCTATACCTACTCCTGCCATGCAAGGCCTGTTTGTGCACGTATTAAAAGTACGTCCACTTACATGACCTATCACACGTTCTTGATTTTGCCACAATACAGGGCATGGCGTTTTCGCTTTCCCTCGTCTGGGCTGGCCACGTACACCGCCGCCACCCAGTTTTGCCGTCACGTCCACCTTTTCGGCTTCTACCCCTTCGCGACGGACTCGAGGAACCAACCGCTTCGGTACCACTACTACGAGAACGGCACCATGAATTACTCGAAGAACGCCCACAAAATGCCGGACGAGTATCGGCTCTTTCTGGAACTCAACAGCACAGGTGCAATTCGTCTCGTGAATCAATGCGAATGACTGTCGATGATATTAATTCTTAGATAGGGTGGCGTTACACTGTCACGAAATTGACAAAAGATGGCAATATGAGGATACAGAATAGGTCACAGGTTATAGCACAGAACTGAACCACACACGGAGGCTACACAAGGATGTGAATCTTCCTTAACCCTTTCCATACTCAATTCTTAAATCCCCATTAACATTATTACAGAGGCCACCAGGTTCCAGTAAGGAACGGGTTAAGAAGTTTACCCGAAGGAGACACGTGGGAAGCACGTTAGCTACACGAAGACTTTGGCACCGCTCACAAAGTTGCCGTTGGTGGCTGAGAAACTCAGACGGCGGTTGCCTTTATGAATAATCCTATAGGCCCGAATTCACGAATGGTACAACTGAAACCATGGTTTAAACCATGGACAATTTGTATGGAGCGCCAAATGTCGCATGGCCTATTTCGTTACGAAATCAGTCATTTCGTCAACAAAATGATCATTTTGTAACGAAATAGGCCATGCGACACTTGGCGCTCCATACAAATCAAATTGTCCATGGTTTAAACCATGGTTTCAATTGTACCACATTCGTGAATTCGGGCCATTATGTTTCTACGATCAATGCCGAATTACAACATTATCGCGTGTCCGTCTTTGTTCAATTTCGGGACAGTGTAATGACTGCTTGAATACTTAAAAGTGACTCGAAGTGAGACTATCTCTTGTGTTTTTGAGGCTTGACATCATTGGCGATGAAGGCAATTATCATCACAATGGCGAACAGAAATGACGGCTGAACAGTGCTGAAGTTGGTAGTCAGGTTGATATGGAACATAAATATGCATTGTAGTCTTACAGGAATTATTTAGTTTACTCTAGTTTATTCATAGCAGAAATACAAACAAACTGAAGTAAGCTTTATGGTTTCCAACAACCTCATAACGACTGAGTTGACATGAGGCGTGTCAATTAGGAAAAAAAAAAATCAGTACTTGAGAGGGCGCTGTCTTCTTTCAGGGACGCATGATGCTGCATTTCACATAGTTTCAAGCGTTGAAATTGCCTTTTCCCGAACATATGAAATAAATCTTTAGAGCGTTTCATTAATCTATTGAATATATTGTGATGTATGCCAAGAGGTTGCTCGATATTAATGGTAAATGTGTATACAGTCATGTGGCTTTGTCATTGTCAACAACCTTATGAATTTAACATAACGACTGAAATCAAATGGACTTGAGGCTTACGTATTTAGATGCCATTTGTTAACCGTTAAAAAAAAAAATCAGTACTTTAAATACGCATAATTATAGTTGTTGGCTTTGTCATGTAAGTACCGTTCCGCATAATGTCCAAGTTAACTCTGATCAAAAAAAAAAAAAAAAAAATTCAGGCACACAAAATGACAGAAGTTTCACCAGCATTGAACTTTAGAATGACAGTCAATGTCAAAGTATTCACCGGGTAGGGATACTGGTCACAATCGCCCATTCAAATTAACAGACTGGTGATGATGTTTCAAACTTATAATTCTATTTAGTTTTCCCGTAAATATGCATTGACAAATTACAGTGGCAATGCAGATTACCATAAAAAAAAAGTGTTACCCGTCCAAACTATAGCTAGAGCAATCGGCCGTATAGTTTAATTTTGTATTCAAGCTTAATTCAGATTTGAGGATATTGTTTCAATTCCCTTACGGAGCAAGGAGCCAGCTCATTTATCCACCTGTACATATTTTATGTAATATTTGGTATGCAGTCACTGTAATGAATAATTATAGGAATCATTTAAGCTTTATCGATACCTCAAATGATCTATGAATTGATTAATTGCCTTCTTTTTCTTCTTCGTATGGCACAATAAATGCGCCTGCGGTGATACTATTTGCCGACTATTGCTAGTCTTGCTGTGATATGTATGTTGAGAAATATTTCTTAAGATATGAATCACAATGTGTCAAAATTTCTTTCATTCTCTTTGCGGAGGATTCAAATTTATTTTTTTTTTCGCATAATAATCCTTTTACCCTTGTAAAAACATTAAATTTTTAATTAGAAAAAGTTGCTCAATGGATAAAAGCTAATAAATTAAAAATATATGCTTTTCAGCAACTCCATTGAGGCACTACCTGTTGATATTATCTTTGATGGCACATCACTGGAAAATGTTCCTTATGTCAAATTTCTGGGAATAACAGTTGATAATAAGCTTTCATGGAAATTTCATATCGATAGTATATGTAAGATTATTTCACGAAATATTGGTATAATCAACAAGATTAAATTTTGTCTTGCTTTGTCGTCCCTGCTTACATTATATTCATCCCTTATCTTGCCTTATTTAAATTACGGTATTCTTGTGGGGAAATACATATCAAACTTTTTTGGATAAATTACTTCTACTACAAAAGAAGTCACTGCGTATTATATGTCACACTGCATATTTGTCTCATACTGATCCTTTATTTTTTGAAAATACAATATTTAAAATTAAAGATTTGTATTTGTTTAATTTAGGAAAACTTATGTATAATTACAATAAAAATAATATTCCATATATATTTGAATCAATGTTTTCAAAAAAATCAATCCGTTCATAATTATCCTACAAGGCAATCCAATGAATTTCATTTGCCATTTTTTAGGACTTTGCTGGCTCAGCAAACCTTCATCTACGAGGGGCCAAAGAATATTGGAACTCACTTCCCAACGACATAGCAACAGCACAAACTTTGAATTCTTTTAAGAACAAATTAAAATTCTTTCTATTGAAATCTTATGATATACAATCAAATTAGGTCCGGTTTTATTGTCTCAATCAAGTCATCTTTTTTACAAGTATTAAGATATCAAACAGAAATCATCTTTTAAAGAAAATAATCTGTTTAACATAAGTTTTCCACAGATATTTCTTTTATTATACCAGACAACAGTGAGTCTATTCTCTTTCTCTTTTTTATATCCGTCCCTATGCATTATGTCCCTATACCGGTATATGCACCCAATCAATCGCAATATCAAACCAGGGAGCGTTTTATCGTTTTATCATTGCATTTACATCATGAAGTACAGTATGCTTGTGTCCACGATGGCGTGTGTTGTACCATAGTCTCATTTCCCCCTTTTTTTCTTCTTTTTCCTTTTTTTCTTTCTTTTTTCCTTCCTAAGTTAATTTCATGTCAGCTGACATTGGTTTCTTTGATTTTGTGTACGTATTTCCGAGGGTCCCATACCCTACAAGCTTTGCTTTTTAGTGGGACCCTCCATTTCCATTCTAATCTTTGTATTATGTATATGTATATACCTTAGAAAGGAATTTCTGTTGTTACTCGTGACCACTTGTACGTTTTCTTTGAAATTGTTACAAATATGTTCTGTAAATGTATTGTATATGATTTTTCCTGTTTATTCAATGGAAATGGAAATAAGATTGAAATTGAATTGAAATTGAAAATGTGCTCTAGGATTTGACTAACATTGTAGAGTTTACAGTACTGTCAGACTGTGTAATGATATTTCAATGTACTTCATATATTTGTCTTTGTCATAAAGTCCTACAGCAGTTAAAGTAAAAGCTTATTCGAATGTGTGCTCAGTCAGTTTTTCTTTGTACGCTGATATCTCACGATTGTCGTCAAAATTATTTGCTTCTATAGTTTTATGAACCTGTTGAATTATACATTTTACGGCCGACACGCACCTGGCCATAAGGGTGTGGAATGAAACTGTAAAACTTAATCATGTCAATGTATGTCTTTATTTGTGAAGATATATGATCGGTAGTCTGTACAGCAGTGTTTACTTTCAAGCTGCTCGATCCCGTGGAACAGTGCAATGTCATTAAACTTCTTGAAAATTTGAAATAAACCCTTTTATTAATATACACTCCGCGGATCTTTCGGTTAGATGTTATTTTATGCTGTGTCAAATGCTTAGCTTTTGATTGAAAATATACACTTAATTAATCACGGGTGATGTCGACATTGTAATGTGTTTTTATTATTCCACAATGAATTAATTGGGAGCATTTACATAAGGATACGATGTGTTTAATTATGTGTGTGTGTGTGTGTGTGTGTGTGTGTACGTGTGTGCGTGTGTAAGTCTAGAATCTATTGGCGGAAGAAATTAATATATTCATCTATACGTTATCATAATACACAAATATTACCCTTTTGTGACAGAGATGTAATCATCTCATACAGCGGGAGTTATATTGACCCCATTATGTCTCTAAGGGAAAATATAAGTTTTACCAAAGGGAATGTCAGGTGGTAATGAATATTATTACAACAATAGACAAGACAATATTAAGTATATTCTACGGTTTTCATAAATACACATCATAATACTAAAAACTTTCATCGGTTGGGGATGACAATAAATTTAAATGTTTAAGCTTCTACCAACCTTTAATTGCAGTGGGCAAGCTTAATTGCAGTGGGCAAGCTTTCGTCCTACTCCTGAGGACTTTCTCAAGCCTTATGCAGTGAGGTGTTGTCTTGCTGCCGTTGCCTGTCTTTGTTGATCACTGGACCAAAGATGGGTGAGAGGGTAATCATAATACTCATTCTAAATTCTTAAATTATATCACCTGACGAGGCGTTAATTCGCGTAGGCAATATAACGATTTCGATTTCGAATTCAATGAAATAAGGTTCGTTGGTCCGAAAAAGGACAAAAAATGCGTACATCACGAACCTTCGGAATTACAAATCTCATGGGGATAAGAAGATATGTCTTACCAAAGGACATAAAAGTGGCAGATATTATTTACAACGATAGACAAGACGCAATATTTAGTATATTCTACGGTCTTTATAAATACACATCATAATCATTCTAAATTCTGGAATTTGGGTGCGGGCAATATAACGATTTTGATTTCGAATTCAAAGAAATAAGGTTCGTTAATCCGAAAAAGGAAGAAAGAAAGTGCGTATGATTATCACGAACCTTCGGATTTACAAATCTTAAGATGATGGGAAGTATCTAATACCCGTCAGAAACAGTAATCCTTCTACTGTCCCTCCCGACTTCGCCATTACATAAATATACGTGTACATTCGAATGAAGGAATCTGATTACATTCTCGAATTAATGATCCTTATTTCATTTTCGGATCAACGACTCTTCGGAATAATGAACCTTCGCACGGAATAACGCCACTCGGATTAACGAACCCTATTTCATTTTCTAGATTTATCTGGTATATGAAAATATTCATTTCAACATAAGAAAGGTACGGGGAGTTTGTGAACGACCCTTATGTCATTTTCAGATTAACAAACCTTCGGAATGACGAACGTCACCTGATATGGTTAATGTAACAAGTATTATTATCATCAATTTATAACTAAAATTATCATATCATCGTTATATTCCTTAGTTTTCGATTCTTTCCATTTAAGTTTTATTTTATCAGAAGGGGTTACGATTGTGAGGTGATTGTGACGTAATTTTGACCCATACTCCTACGACTGCGGTACGTCATTGGGTGCAATGGTTAATAATGATCTAATGTTAGTAACATTCAATAGCAGCAGCACACTCATACAATCGTTCTCACTCAGACTAATTAAAGAGAGGGAAGATTAACTTCATGTCGAAATAGCATTCATTGCTTCGAGAGTTCGGTCTTTCCACAGTGACAGTGTTTATGTCGATACAAGTACTGGCTCGGGAGCGGACTGGGCCGAGTCTCTAAAGCCTGAGAATAGTCTCAGAGCAGAGAAGGTCATAAATACTCTTAGTAAAAGTGAAAGTGAAATCTCCAAGTGCCCCTCTCCAGACAATTAGTGTCAGTGTATTAAATCTTTATAGGCCAGGCGCGTGCCGGTTGGCCTTGGACGACCTCAACTGGCACGCGACCACAACTAGACTAAAGCCCGCCGCACACAACACAACTCACGACTACTACTAACGGACTATGGATCCGAAATAAATTAGAATAGCCTCCGAATAAACACGCTTCTTTATTTCAAATCTGCAGGGGCCCGTTTCATAAAACTTGTCATCAGTGACAAGTTGTCATAGATGTGACAAGCTACTGAAATCCTTGCATCTGATTGGCTGAGAGCAAATTTGTCATAGAAATGTGGCAGTTGTCACTGATGACAAGTTTTATGAAACGGGCCACGACTCACGGACTTTACGACTAAGCGACTTTGGATCTGAAATAAACAAGCGTGTTTAATCTGAGGCCATTGTGATTTATTTCGGATCCAAAGTCTGTCAGTCGTATTAGTCGTGAGTCGTATATTGTGCAACTCCAATGACAGACTGTCCCTCACTGTTAACCTTGGATTAATTTACAAACAGGCCGAAACCCTTACTTTGAGGATGAAGTGCTACAAGTAGTTTTATTTACAACTTAAGGAGCTTGTGTTTGAAACTCCTTGTTTTATACAAGGGCAAAACACTCTGCCCTTGTATTAAACACACCTGCTAGAAGAAAGAACGGGCGGTGTATTCTTTGAGTCTCGCTTTCCAGCCGGACGGAAGATAACAATTGTGAAAAGCAAATACAGAGAGAGAGATGACCGAAATGGAGAAGATAAGCTTTATTAGTGACCAGAATTGAGAGAGGAAATAGAACTAGCTTGGGCTGCGAGACCAGTACAAAGGAGCTTCTGCAGTACCGATAAATTCCAAAAACGAGTGTTTATGTTGTCTCCTCGGAAGCTGAATTATAGCCTAACTCACAAGGCGTTCATAATGATTCTATTCTGTATTTTTGCTCTGGACATGCACACAACATAAAAGGCCTGTGGTTTCAAGCATAATAGCCTACATGCAACCCTACTTTAATTCTGCGTTCGTAATAATACAAAATATTTCCTTGAAGTGCATGCTATTTCAAGCTAGGGAGTTCTACCCGACTCCATGTACAAGTTGGCTTCAAAAAAAAAAAAACCACACAAATAAAAACAGAGTAAACTTATACTTCACTCGCAATCCCATCATCATTAGTCCATGAGAGCGCTTGAAATAGTTAGATTCCATAACTTAAAAAAAAAAAAAAAAATCTTATTAAGAATTTCAGTGAAACTGTTATACCATTCTGTTTATCTTGGAGTATTTCACACCATTCACTGTAAGGCCAAGTTCAAGACAGTATGTCATGGTACTGTATACCATATAAGATGCCTCCAACGTGCCCCCCCCCCCCCCCTTCTCCCTTCCACTAACCAATTCTGAAGAGGTTTGACAGAAATTCCAAATATTACATTTTTTGCAGTATTTTGTGTGTTTTTTTTTGGGGGGGGGGCAAAGAAAAAGATGCACAACATTGCAGGCATTTAAAACTACCGTTTTTCCAAATTGTATTACTACACATGTCTATTTCAAAAAAGGGGAAAATATTGCTTTTTTTCACCAAAAATATGCCTTTTCAGCCCTGAGGATACCAATACTGCTATTGGCGGCTTTGCCTCGCGACCGAACTACCCACGTACATCCAGGGCGCGCATCCCCTCTGCTCACTCTGCTCAGGCACTTAAGAGGCGAGAATGCTCTGCGGGAAGTAGTTTCACCAAAGGTCACAGATATTAATTATTCATGAGCTGGCGCGGAGACTGCCGAAGCCTTATTGAATATGTATGAGGTGGGAGATTCCCTTTCCCCTGCGTTGTAAACGTACACCACCGAGTGAACGTCATGTAAACACATATCGCTTTCACAGTTGCAGCAGTGTGTGTGTGTGTGTGTGTGTGTGTGTGTGTGTGTGTGTGTCCGTCTGTCTGTCACTCACTCGAGAAATGTCCATCGACGACTCACCCTTGTTGACATCCCACAGACTCTGTACAAACATGGTTTGACGATGAGTTTGATCGTCATTGTGGTAAGGGGTGTCAAGATTTCTTCAAATAAATACTTTTAGTAACGTTAGGGCCTAACGTTAGTTGTTATTCCTTTTTGGGGGGGGGGGGGTGGGTAAAATGGGCTAGATCAGAAAACACAGAAAAGTACACTCAATGAAATCAGTCATTCTTGGAAGTTCTAATTGATTCGAAGTTCATGTCAATCAACCGTTAAAAATGACAAAAAGTGCACTTCTAATGCCTATGCGAATATTACGTAAAACGAGGCGACAGTAGAGTGTGGTGAGGCGACAGTAGAGTGCGGTTTGGTCATATTGGTGAATTCACCGATGAAATTCAATTTTTAACATTAATTATTTTTAGTAGAGTGACAAGCAAAGCCCCTGGAACCGAAACTCATGTCTTTTGATGTGATTCGATCGTTAAAAATGACAACATCTTAGTATTAAGTGCTCTTCTAATGCCTATGAAGTTATACACATAAAACGAGGCGACAGTAGAGTGTGGTGAGGCGACAGTAGAGTGCGGTTTGGTCATATTGGTGAATTTACCGATGAACTTGAATGTTTAGCATTAATTATTTTTAGTAGAGTGACAAACAAAGCCCCTGGAGCCAAAATTCATGTCTTTTGATGTGATTCGATTGTTAAAAATGACAACATCTTAGTATTGAGTGCTCTTCTAATGCCTATGCGTTACACACAAAACGAGGCGACAGTAGAGTGTGGTGAGGCGACAGTAGAGTGCGGTTTGGTCATATTGGTGAATTTACCAATGAAATTCAATTTTTAACATTAATTATTTCTAGTAGAGTGACAAGCAAAGCCCCTGGAGCCGAAACTCATGCCTTTTGATGTGATTCGACCGTTAAAAATGACAACATCTTAGTATTGAGTGCTCTTCTAATGCCTATGCGTTATACACATAAAACGAGGCGACAGTAGAGTGTGGTGAGGCGACAGTAGAGTGCGGTTTGATCATATTGGTGAATTTACCGATGAACTTGAATTTTTAACATTAATTATTTTTAGTAGAGTGACAAGCAAAGCCCCTGGGGCCGAAACTCATTTCTTTTGATGTAATTCGATCGTTAAAAATGACAACATCTTAGTATTAAGTGCTCTTCTAATGCCTATGCGTTACACATAAAACGAGGCGACAGTAGAGTGTGGTGAGGCGACAGTAGAGTGCGGTTTGATCATATTGGTGAATTTACCGATGAACTTGAATTTTTAACATTAATTATTTTTAGTAGAGTGACAAGCAAAGCACCTGGAGCCGAAACTCATGTCTTTTGATGTGATTCGATCGTTAAAAATGACAACATCTTAGTATTAAGTGCTCTTCTAATGCCTATGCGTTATACACATAAAACGAGGCGACAGTAGAGTGTGGTGAGGCGACAGTAGAGTGCGGTTTGGTCATATTGGTGAATTCACCAATGAAATTCAATTTTTAACATTAATTATTTCTAGTAGAGTGACAAGCAAAGCCCCTGGAACCGAAACTCATGTCTTTTGATGTGATTCGATCGTTAAAAATGACAACATCTTAGTATTAAGTGCTCTTCTAATGCCTATGCGTTATACACATAAAACGAGGCGACAGTAGAGTGTGGTGAGGCGACAGTAGAGTGCGGTTTGGTCATATTGGTGAATTTACCGATGAACTTGAATGTTTAGCATTAATTATTTTTAGTAGAGTGACAAACAAAGCCCCTGGAGCCAAAATTCATGTCTTTTGATGTGATTCGATTGTTAAAAATGACAACATCTTAGTATTGAGTGCTCTTCTAATGCCTATGCGTTACACACAAAACGAGGCGACAGTAGAGTGTGGTGAGGCGACAGTAGAGTGCGGTTTGGTCATATTGGTGAATTTACCAATGAAATTCAATTTTTAACATTAATTATTTCTAGTAGAGTGACAAGCAAAGCCCCTGGAGCCGAAACTCATGCCTTTTGATGTGATTCGACCGTTAAAAATGACAACATCTTAGTATTGAGTGCTCTTCTAATGCCTATGCGTTATACACATAAAACGAGGCGACAGTAGAGTGTGGTGAGGCGACAGTAGAGTGCGGTTTGGTCATATTGGTCAATTTACCAATGAAATTCAATTTTTAACATTAATTATTTCTAGTAGAGTGACAAACAAAGCCCCTGGAGCCAAAACTCATGTCTTTTGATGTGATTCGATCGTTAAAAATGACAACATCTTAGTATTAAGTGCTCATCTAATGCCTATGCGTTATACACATAAAACGAGGCGACAGTAGAGTGTGGTGAGGCGACAGTAGAGTGCGGTTTGATCATATTGGTGAATTTACCGATGAACTTGAATTTTTAACATTAATTATGTAAAGAGAGTGACAATCAAAGCCCCTGGAGCCGAAACTCATGTCTTTTGATGTGATTCGATCCTTAAAAATGACAACATCTTAGTATTACGAGCTCTTCTAATGCCTATGCGTTATACACATAAAACGAGGCGACAGTAGAGTGTGGTGAGGCGACAGTAGAGTGCGGTTTGGTCATATTGGTCAATTTACCGATGAACTTGAATTTCTAACATTAATTATTTTTAGTAGAGTGACAAGCAAAGCCCCTGGAGCCGAAACTCATGTCTTTTGATGTAATTCGATCGTTAAAAATGACAACATCTTAGTATTAAGTGCTCTTCTAATGCCTATGCGTTATACCCATAAAACGAGGCGACAGTAGAGTGTGGTGAGGCGACAGTAGAGTGCGGTTTGATCATATTGGTGGATTTACCGATGAACTTGAATTTTTAACATTAATTATTTTTAGTAGAGTGACAAGCAAAGCACCTGGAGCCGGAACTCATGTCTTTTGATGTGATTCGATCGTTAAAAATGACAACATCTTAGTATTACGTGCTCTTCTAATGCCTATGCGTTATACACATAAAACGAGGCGACAGTAGAGTGTGGTGAGGCGACAGTAGAGTGCGGTTTGGTCATATTGGTGAATTTACCAATGAAATTCAATTTTTAACATTAATTATTTCTAGTAGAGTGACAAGCAAAGCCCCTGGAACCGAAACTCATGTCTTTTGATGTGATTCGACCGTTAAAAATGACAACATCTTAGTATTGAGTGCTCTTCTAATGCCTATGCGTTATACACATAAAACGAGGCGACAGTAGAGTGTGGTGAGGCGACAGTAGAGTGCGGTTTGATCATATTGGTGAATTTACCGATGAACTTGAATTTTTAACATTAATTATTTTTAGTAGAGTGACAAGCAAAGCCCCTGGAGCCGAAACTCATGTCTTTTGATGTAATTTGATCGTTAAAAATGACAACGTCTTAGTATTAAGTGCTCTTCTAATGCCTATGCGTTATACACATAAAACGAGGCGACAGTAGAGTGTGGTGAGGCGACAGTAGAGTGCGGTTTGGTCATATTGGTCAATTTACCAATGAAATTCAATTTTTAACATTAATTATTTCTAGTAGAGTGACAAACAAAGCCCCTGGAGCCGAAACTCATGTCTTTTGATGTGATTCGATCGTTAAAAATGACAACATCTTAGTATTAAGTGCTCATCTAATGCCTATGCGTTATACACATAAAACGAGGCGACAGTAGAGTGTGGTGAGGCGACAGTAGAGTGCGGTTTGATCATATTGGTGAATTTACCGATGAACTTGAATTTTTAACATTAATTATGTAAAGAGAGTGACAATCAAAGCCCCTGGAGCCGAAACTCATGTCTTTTGATGTGATTCGATCCTTAAAAATGACAACATCTTAGTATTACGAGCTCTTCTAATGCCTATGCGTTATACACATAAAACGAGGCGACAGTAGAGTGTGGTGAGGCGACAGTAGAGTGCGGTTTGGTCATATTGGTCAATTTACCGATGAACTTGAATTTCTAACATTAATTATTTTTAGTAGAGTGACAAGCAAAGCCCCTGGAGCCGAAACTCATGTCTTTTGATGTAATTCGATCGTTAAAAATGACAACATCTTAGTATTAAGTGCTCTTCTAATGCCTATGCGTTATACCCATAAAACGAGGCGACAGTAGAGTGTGGTGAGGCGACAGTAGAGTGCGGTTTGATCATATTGGTGAATTTACCGATGAACTTGAATTTTTAACATTAATTATTTTTAGTAGAGTGACAAGCAAAGCACCTGGAGCCGGAACTCATGTCTTTTGATGTGATTCGATCGTTAAAAATGACAACATCTTAGTATTACGTGCTCTTCTAATGCCTATGCGTTATACACATAAAACGAGGCGACAGTAGAGTGTGGTGAGGCGACAGTAGAGTGCGGTTTGGTCATATAGGTCAATTTACCAATGAAATTCAATTTTTAACATTAATTATTTCTAGTAGAGTGACAAACAAAGCCCCTGGAGCCGAAACTCATGTCTTTTGATGTGATTCGATCGTTAAAAATGACAACATCTTAGTATTAAGTGCTCATCTAATGCCTATGCGTTATACACATAAAACGAGGCGACAGTAGAGTGCGGTTTGGTCATATTGGTGAATTTACGAATGAAATTCAATTTTTAACATTAATTATTTTTAGTAGAGTGACAAGCAAAGCCCCTGGAGCCGAAACTCATGTCTTTTGATGTAATTCGATCGTTAAAAATGACAACATCTTAGTATTAAGTGCTCTTCTAATGCCTATGCGTTATACACATAAAACGAGGCGACAGTAGAGTGTGGTGAGAGCGACAGTAGAGTGCGGTTTGGTCATATTGGTAAATTTACTGATGAACTTGAATGTTTAGCATTAATTATTTTTAGTAGAGTGACAAACAAAGCCCCTGGAGCCAAAATTCATGTCTTTTGATGTGATTCGATCGTTAAAAATGACAACATCTTAGTATTGAGTGCTCTTCTAATGCCTATGCGTTACACACAAAACGAGGCGACAGTAGAGTGTGGTGAGGCGACAGTAGAGTGCGGTTTGGTCATATTGGTGAATTTACCAATGAAATTCAATTTTTAACATTAATTATTTCTAGTAGAGTGACAAGCAAAGCCCCTGGAGCCGAAACTCATGCCCTTTGATGTGATTCGACCGTTAAAAATGACAACATCTTAGTATTGAGTGCTCTTCTAATGCCTATGCGTTATACACATAAAACGAGGCGACAGTAGAGTGTGGTGAGGCGACAGTAGAGTGCGGTTTGATCATTATTGGTGAATTTACCGATGAACTTGAATTTTTAACATTAATTATTTTTAGTAGAGTGACAAGCAAAGCACCTGGAGCCGAAACTCATGTCTTTTGATGTGATTCGATCGTTAAAAATGACAACATCTTAGTATTACGTGCTCTTCTAATGCCTATGCGTTATACACATAAAACGAGGCGACAGTAGAGTGTGGTGAGGCGACAGTAGAGTGCGGTGTGGTCATATTGGTGAATTTACCGATGAACTTAAATTTTTAATATTAATTATTTTTAGTAGATTAACAAACAAGGCCCCTGGAGCCGAAACTCATGTCTTTTGATGTGATTAGACCGTTAAAATGACAATATCTTAGTATTACGTGCTCTTCTAATGCCTATGCGTTTAATATACACATAAAACGAGGCGACAGTAGAGTATGGTGAGGCGACAGTAGAGTGCGGTTTGGTCATATGGGTGAATTTACCGATGAACTTGAATTTTCATTATTAATTATTTTTAGTAGAGTGACAAACAAAGCCCCTGGAGCCGAAACTCATGTCTTTTGATGTGATTCCACGCTTGAAAATGACAATATCTTAGTATTAATTGCTCTTCTAATGCCTATGCGTTATACACATAAAACGAGGCGACAGTAGAGTGTGGTGAGGCGACAGTAGAGTGCGGTTTGGTCATATTGGTGAATTTACCGATGAACTTGAATTTTTAATATTAATTATTTTAAGTAGAGTGACAAACAAAGCCCCAGGAGCTGAAACTCATGTCTTTTGATGTGATTCCACGCTTGAAAATGACAATATCTTAGTATTAAGTGCTCTTCTAATGCCTATGCGTTATACACATAAAATGAGGCGACAGTAGAGTGTGGTGAGGCGACAGTAGAGTGTGGTTTGGTCATATTGGTGAATTTACCGATGAACTTGAATTTTTAATATCAATTATTTTAAGAAGAGTGACAAACAAAGCCCCTGGAGCTGAAACTCATGTCTTTTGATGTGATTCGACGCTTGAAAATGACAATATCTTAGTATTACGTGCTCTTGTAATGCCTATGCGTTATACACACAAAACGAGGCGACAGTAGAGTGTGGTGAGGCGACAGTAGAGTGCGGTTTGGTCATATTGGTGAATTTACCGATGAACCTGAATTTTTGATATTAATTATTTTTAGTAGATTAACAAACAAGGCCCCTGGAGCTGAAACTCATGTCTTTTGATGTGATTAGACCGTTTAAAATGACAATATCTCAGTATTAATTGCTCTTCTAATGCCTATGCGTTATACACATAAAACGAGGCGACAGTAGAGTGTGGTGAGGCGACAGTAGAGTGCGGTTTGATCATATTGGTGAATTTACCGATGAACTTGAATTTTTAATATTTATTATTTTTAGTAGATTAACAAACAAGGCCCCTGGAGCCGAAACTCATGTCTTTTGATGTGATTAGACCGTTAAAAATGGCAATATCTTTGTATTAATTGCTCTTCTAATGCCTATGCGTTATACACATAAAACGAGGCGACAGTAGAGTGTGGTGAGGCGACAGTAGAGTGCGGTTTGATCATATTGGTGAATTTACCGATGAACTTGAATTTTTAATATTAACTATTTTTAGTAGAGTGACAAACAAAGCCCCTGGAGCCAAAACTCATGTCTTTTGATGTGATTTGACGCTTGAAACTGACAATATCTTAATATTAAATGCTCTTCTAATGCCTATGCGTTATACACATAAAACGAGGCGACAGTAGAGTGTGGTGAGGCGACAGTAGAGTGCGGTTTGGTCATATTGGTGAATTTACCGATGAACTTGAATTTCTAACTTGAATTGTATTTAGCAGAGTAACAAACAAAGCTCCTATAGCCGAAATTCATGTGTGTTGATGTGATTCGACCGTTGAAAATGACAATATCTTATTATCAATAGCTTATGCGTTATACACATAAAACGAGGCGACAGTAGAGTGATGCTAGGCGACAGTAGAGTGAGGTTTGGTCATATTGGTGAATTTACGGATGAACTTGGATTTCTATCATTGATAATTTTTCGTAGAGTGACAAACAAAGCCCCTGGAGCCGAAACTCTTGTGTTTTGATGTGTTTCGACCGTTGAAAATGTCAATTATTACCTTTGTATTCATTGATATACCAATGCCTATGCGTTATACAAAAAGGCGACAGTAGACTTAGGTTTAGTCATTTTGGTGACCAATAAGATTGGATTTACAACAAAATATTCTGCTAATAAAGTGATGAACTAAACACCTGTCTTCTAATCTCTGGTGTTTGGATGTGATTATAGCATAAAGAAATGACTATCATCTTATACATGTTCTTACAATGCTTATGTGTTTTTATGTGATTTAATAACGAAAAATGACAACATCCTGTACATAGATTGTTCTTCTAATGGCAATGTTTTTTACATAATATACATACACACACATGCACACACACACACACACACACATATATATATATATATATATATATACATATATAATATATATGTACATATATAATATATATATATATATATATATATATATATATATATATATATATATACATTATACTATATATGTATATATATATGAAGGGTTTGTTTGCAAAAACCGATAAGTCCATTTTTGAAGATTTTGAAGTACGGTCTCTGTCACATAAGGTACAAAATAATACCTTTTAAATGATATATTGGCCACTACATACAAAGCTATATTTTTGAAGATATGGTCAAAAGAAGCAAAAACTTTCTTATTATTCTCTTTATTTTTCTTGACCTTTAATCGCAAATATCTCCATTTGGCAAATATGGACTTATCGGTTTTTGCAAACAAACTCTTCATATATATATATACAAGTGAGTGCGTGCGCCGAAGAGGTTGCCCCTCGTTTCGAGCTCTGTTAGATTATATGATTTAGGGGAGTCACTTTGACGTTTGGCTTATCATTTATGTAGTGACGTATTTGTGAATGAACATGGAAGCAACTGGATCGCTTTTACGAGTTTTGGACGCTGTCTTGAAGATAATTGTTTGATATTTGTATGTGAAAGTTGCAAGACTGGATGTTCCCAATTTTCTTCCACACATGTTTGTTGTACATGTACTCCCTATGTTTTTTTTTTTTATTTTCCCTCTTTTACTACAAAACTAGTATAACTGATTTATGAAAAGGTCATTTTTGTTTGTTTAGAAGCCTTTTAGGCTTTACTTCTCCCTTTTACCCTTTTTATCAGACTGCATTCTAAGGTACATTTCTTTTACTTCTTATGACGTATATGGTATATGGACATCTTGGTTTCTACAAGCATAATATGTGAAAGTGCAATTTTGAATCTATTGTACAATCATATGTTTATAAATTTTGTAAAAAGTGTTTTTATAATATGTTGAAAGCAATGAAGTCTGATTGTAATATAAGGGCTTTTTACACTTGTGTTTCTTAACCCCGGACTTTCTCTGACCCAGGACTATCGTTAGTCCCGTACCAATTTTTTCAGCTTTTTACACTCGCCAATTAGTCCCGTACTATCTCTTGTCCGGGGCTAAGGAGAAAACTGACCTTTTTACACTCGTCTTTCTTAGCCCCGGACTTTCCAAACCACATGAATATTCATATTACGCTGTGTACTGTACACGTACACGCACGCACCGGCAGCACTTGATTACCTCGTTTCTGATTGGTCAGTGAGGGTCGCACTTCGTCTCCGTCGCTTAGCCCAGGATTATTTTTTCGTTCTGTTTACACTCACTTGCTTGGCACCGCAATTGCGGTGCTAGCACCGCAATTGCGGTGCTAACCCCTGCTATTTTGCAGGGCCAGATAGTACCGTACTATCGGTGGGGCTAGCCCACTTTGGCAAAAACGAGTGTAAACAGAAAGTGGGCTAAGGATAGTCCCGTACTATCGGTGGGGCTAAGGCCCCCCCTTAGCCCCACCGATAGTCCGGGGCTAAGCAAAAATTTACAAGTGTAAAAAGCCCTATAGTGTATTTGGAGTTGGAGTGGAGTGTATTTGATAGTTTTTTATGTAATATAGATATTGATATGATAAATACATGTATAGTAAAATTGAAATGCAATATTTGATGAAATATATCATTATGTTTTTGGTGTGCAATAATTTCATTGATTTTTTTTTCAACATTTTGGTAATTTCAGCTGGATGGTTGGTAAAAAGTTTTGTAACTGCTGTGCAATAACGTCTCCTCTTTTTTTACACCCCTGCATATGTATTTTTTGTTGTTGTTGCTTAGATTAAGGGTTTTTATAAATATTCATAATCCAGTGTTGTAAAGAAAAGTGATAGTATCGAGTAGTTTGGTTTTTTTTTTCTCTGTTGTTGTACTGTATATGTATGTTATTTCTTGTTGATTTAGATTGATAAATGTATGATTTTATGTATAATTTCTCAATATGTTTATTGTACACACCCTATGATTTGTGAAGTACTGTGATTTTTGTCTATAGTACTCTGTAAACTGAATGTACTTCAGCCTCTGGGCTGCCAATTTCAGGAACAATAAACCTCATCAATATATAGAAGCTGAATCATATCACAAATATGATTCAGATTTTTTTCAAAACTAATACAATCACATTGAGAAAAAATTGAAGATGCACTGCTTTCAAAGTGGATTCTGTTCTATGCACACTCATCGATGGTTCACACTACTTGTGTCACTGATTTCTTTCTGTGCAAAAATGGCTGAAGGGAAGATCCAGGCGAAATATAAGTTAGTCCCAGAATAAAGAGTGCAAAATTATGTGTATAACAGTAAAATTTTGATCAAAACGGAAGAAAAAGAATGAAGTTGTGACATTTTGAAATTTCGCTAATTTATCAGGAAAGAGTTCTTGAACAGTCAATTATTATGAATATACAAATGGCAAAATGAGCATGTCTTCCCCTCACAACTTGCTGTAAATATGGACAAATTTCCCGTTTAAAACTCATTCATGCCCAAGGCTCAAATCCTGATATACCTATCTGATAACTATTCTGAAGTTATTCAACACGGAATAACATCATGTCAGATTTCAGTGACAGAACCATTGAATTTCCCTTATTTTTTTGTACACAATCAATAGAAAATTGTGAGGTTGTAACATGGTTATGTAACTCATTTACGTATCAATATCCACTGTACAAGAACTGTTTTGCAGAAACAGCAAACCTTCAACATTTCATAACTTCTTAGTTTTTCATCAGTTTTCAGTCAAATTTCTACTGTTGAACTTGTAAGACTTTACTTTTTTTTTTTTAATTAAACTACTTACTTTTGGAATGGATCCTGAAATCCCTATAGGAACTCTCATACAATAGAATGCAAACACAAGAGCAAGGTTTCAACTGTTTCTTATACCAGGCCTCAGACTTCTGTATTTGTAAAAAAAAAAAATAAAATAAAAAAAAAATAGCTAAAATGTTACCTGTACACAAGTTTTTGGTTGTCATAGAGAAGTGTTACACAACTTAACTTCACAATAATAACATGAAACATATTTCCTCTGAATTGTCTACTAGCTGGAGACAAATATCAAGTTGCAAGACCTTGTTGATTTTGCACTATAATATACTCTTACCATAGTAGCATACTGTTTGCTACTCATAAGAATCTGACCTGTACTGCACAACCTTGCAGAATGGAAGATGTTATAAACGAACTGGTGATGCACTTATGCCACTCTTAATGCTTTGTGGTCCACGTTGACACACCATTCTTGCTCTCATACTTTTGCATCAGAAAACACAATAACTGAAATTATTTTACTGGGTACATGTCTTTGGCTTGTCTGAAAAAAAAAATGTCTTACATAACTTTACTTCATAATAATCACATGAAACATACTTCCTCTTAATTGTCTACTACCTTAATGCTTTGTGGACCACATTGACTTAACAGGCTTATTATAGATGTTGTGAGCAAAATGTCCAACTACCATGACAATGCATTTTCCTTCTTTTGAAAAATCCTGGTGCACCACTTTGCATGAAAGTACCAAAATTCCTCTGAATTGTCTACTACCTTAATGCTTTGTGGGCCACATTGACACACCAGGCTCATTTGGTAGATGTTGTGAGGAAAATGTCCAACTAATGACAATGCATTTTTCCTTCTTTTGGAAAATCCTGGTGCACCACTTTGCATGAAAGTACCAAACTTGACATTAACTGGTCAAAAATGGAGAAGAATGTCAATTTGCATTTTTCCCCCTATTTTTTTGGCTGGTGATGCACTTGTGCCACTGTTAATGCTTTGTAGCCCATGTTGACAAACCATTCTTGCTTTCATACTTTTGCATAGTACGTCGGAATAAACAGTAACTGAAATCCTGTTAGGGGGTACATGTCTTTGGCTTGTCACAAAGAAATCTTACACAACCTAACTTCACAATAATCACATGAAACATATTTCCTCTGAATTGTTTACTGATAACTGGAGACAAATATCAAGTTGCAAGACCTTGTTGATTTGGCACCATAATGTACACTAACAATAGCAGCATACTGCCTGCTACTCATAAGAATCTGACCTGCACAACTTTGCACAAAATCAGCATAATGCATACAAAATTTACAATATACTGAAACAACACTTTGAAGAAAGTCTGTAAATGGTGTATTTGAACTGTAGTAACCATTATGATCATCAACTACCATGACAACACTTTTTTTGTTGTTGAAAGTCCTGGTGCACAACTTTGCTTGAAAGTATCAAATTTGACATCAACTGGTCAAACATGGAGAATTTCAATTTGCATGTTTTCCTACTTTTTGGCTGGTGATGCACTTGTGCCACTCTCAATGCTTTATGACCCATGTTGACAGACCATTCTTGCTCTCATACTTTTGCATAGTACATTGGAAAAAACAGTAACTGAAATCATGTTAGTGGGTACATGCCTTTGGCTTGTCATAAAGAAGTCTTACACAACATAACCTAAAATAATCACATGAAACATATTTCCTCTGAATTGTCTACTACCTGGAGACAAATATCAAGTCGCAAGACCTTGTTGAATTTGCACCATAATAAACTCTTACCATGGCAGCATACTGTCTGTTACTCATGAGAATCTGACCTATACTGCACAACTTTGCAGAATGTATGCATGTTATAAACAAACTGGTGATGCACTTGTGCCACTCTTAATGCTTTGTGGCCAAAGTTTACAAACCATTCTTGCTCTTATCCTTTTGCATTGGAAAAAACAATAACTGAAATCATGTTACTGTTTATATGCTTTTGGCTTGTCATAAAGAAGTCTTACACATCTTATCTTCGAAATAATCACATGAAACATATTTCCTCGGAACTGTCTACTAGCTGGAGACAAATATCAAGTTGCAAGACGTTGTTGATTTTGCACCATATATACTCTTACCATGGTAGCATACATCTGCTATACTCATAAGAATCTGCCCTATACTGCACAGCTCAGAATGTAAGCATGTTATAAACAAACTGGTGATGCACTTGTGCCACTCTTAATGCTTTATGGCCCATGCAGATGGTGACGCATCATTCCTACTCTCATACTTTTGCATTTGAAAAAAAAATCTGACATTAAATTTACATAACAGCAAAGCTAGCACTCCTCTATGACTTTGAGCTGCTACAGTTTTAGGATAAATTAATTGGTGCTATAGTTGAAGAGTGCATAGTTGTAATTCTTTCAAGTGGGATTTCTGAAAAGTGTGATAGCATGCAAGCACATGTGGCAGTAAAAACTAGGGGAATCAGACTTTTAAACATAATTCAAGCACATTGACACAGACATTTTGTGGTGCCAGTTTTTGGGGTCATATGGCTCAAATCTGCGGAAAGGTAATGCGAGTACACCACAGTACTTTGAGTCTGTGCTTCTTAGAGAAAGCTGATTTACATTTACAAGCCATATGGAAATTTTGACAGAGTACGCAAAAGACACCGATCAGGACAATGACAGCTATGATGGAAAAATTATTACTATGTATCGTTTGTGCTACATGGGTAAGAGAAACACCCAGTTCTTAAAAAAAAAAAAAAAAAAAAAAAATTAGTAGTTACCAGAAAGCCATTTCTTACACTCATAAACAATATGGCCGCCAAATAATACTTCTTTTTAATCTTCATGAATCGTTACCTACAATTATTTTAAAGAATTGAAAATTGCAAGGCAAAAGTGATTTTATCCCATGATGAGAGGGCCTGTACATTCAATGTAGACAAACTGTTCATGGAGTGTTGATGAAAGTTTAAAGAATATAAGATACAAAGTCAATGAATGAATAAGTGAATAAAACATATGAAATGATTTGTTTGTAAGTAAGGGTAATTGAGAGGATAAAAACTACTGATGTGATTTAAGATTTTATAAGGTCTTAATTATGTTCATTAACTGGACGAATAAATCTACAACTTCTAAAAGATCTTACGAAACCAAGTAACAGCATGATTCATACTTATCTTATCTCATTTGTGTACTGGATCTCCATGCTTTTTTACTTATTTTGTTTTCATTATTTTGTCTAATGCTATATTTGACTTAAATACTGTTCCAGGTGCTCCTTAGTAACAATAAAGGGTTACAAGAAAATATCTGATTACATGTTTCTCACAAGCATGTTGCAGCCAAATATGCACATTAGCAACTTCAAAAAGGAATGTCCTAAATGCTATGTGCACATTTTTAGAACAGGTAAATAGGCATAAAGAATGTGCTTGCAAAGCATACTTTAGTGATAATTTGATGAAAATCATCTATGCTGTTATAACAAATGCATTTGCATTTACTGTTTTGTATAATGGGGACTTGGGCGAGGGGGTAAACTTGGGCACATTATATAATATTTATGTGTAAAATTTTCACTTAGACATTAGGGCCATGTCTCCTTTATCAATTCCGTTGCATTTCATGGAAGTATGAGTATAAACAACTGTATAAAGGCATGTACAAATGCATTTTTATCAGGATAAAGTCTCTATCAATCACATTAAACATTCACTGAAAATAAAAGGATCTTGATATACAGCCAGGAAGACATTTACTGGCATGTGCCTATGGTACACAGGTATTTTGCCATGATATACTACATATTTCCTATAAATGCTGTAGGGTTGGAGAAGATGTATTTCTGAAATTGCAATTTATGCTGATTCAGCCGCCATTTTGTATACACAATTTTCAGTGTCAAGATCACAAATTTTGCTTAGGAACCAGATTTTTATGATTTGGTATACTAATTTTGGGTAGAAGAGACTGTTTCCCCAAGTTATCTTTACAAGATAGAAATGTCACTATGACCTTAACGCAAGCCTTTTTCAAGAAATCCCACTTGGTAGAATAATGCATTATAACATATACTTAGAGAACTGATGTCTCCACCCAGCATGATTATGTGACATAAATTATTATGTGACCATGCATCACAAAACCAACAAAACGTTGCCAGACATGGATTTTTAGTTAACCCTTTGGCCCGAATTCACGAAGGTGGTACAAATGAAACCATGGTTTAAACCATGGACAAAAACCATGGAGCGCCAAGTGTCGCACGGAATATTTCGTTACGAAATTGGTCATTTCGTCGACAAAATGACCTTCGTGGAAGAAATGTTCATTTAGTTACAACATGTTGTCATTTCGTTACAAAATAAACATTTCATCGACGAAATGACTGATTTCGTAACGAAATATTCCATGCGACACTTGGCGTTCCATGGTTTTTGTCCATGGTTTAAACCATGGTTTCATTTGTACCACCTTCGTGAATTCGGGCCTTTGTGTGCAACGTTTATTTCCAGTCCATTGGTTTGTGTGTGAAATTTGTGCACATTTTACTCATTGGCTTATAAAGAGTTAAGAGTAGATTCTTAAAGAGGGGACTCTAAGCTTTGAAATGATGTATAACTCAATTGAAATGGACTCCCCTAACCCAGGCCCGTAGCCAGGGGGGGGGGGGGTGCGTCGGGTGCGTACGCACCCCCCCCCCCCCCCAAATTCTGAAAGGTCCACTTTTTCATAATAACGGTTTTTAGCAATTCTCAAGATAACAATCCAAATAAATATAAAGACACATTCTATGCTACGTAAATGTGGAAGAGTACGTTTAACAATGTTAAAAATAATTGTACGAAACCCTTTTGTTGTATGAACCATCGTATCGTCCCCATGCACACAAACACAAATGTTATGTATCAATTTGTGCGAGCTATTATTATATTGGCACTGCATGCCATGGCCCTTGGCGCGTGTGACCGGTGTTTTTTTTTTTTCCACTGGCCGCCCGAGTACGTGCGATTCGTGGATGACATTGAGGTTGACACTTGCATTTTTTCACAGGAACAGAGGTAAGTAGATGAAAATCTAATAGCCTCAAGTTTACATATATGATAAAAATTAAAGAAATTTCCTCGAAATTACTATAATCGAAAACCGGAGACATTTTATATCTACGTCTCACAAAGATATAGTAGGAAAAGCCTGATGAATATTGCAAGAGCTCCGGAGTAAAAATAGTCAGTGAAAAACCCTATGTATGATGCATTGTGAGAGCGTTAGACTGCATTGTGACGCAGCGTTATTTAATTTACATTCTTTATTGATATTTCATAAATATCTCAGGTAATGAGTCGGATTGGATTACAATTCTCACTTACAGCTTTGTAGAAGTCTGAGTCAACAGTATCACACAGTACTTCACAGGGGCCGCGGAAGCGGGGGGGGGGGGGGCTGGGGGCTGCAGCCCCCCCCCCCCCCCCCACACACACACACACACACACACACTTTTGGCTCTTAAAAAAGAAATCGTTTGAAAAAAAAAATCGTAAAAAAAAATCACAACACCCATGAATTTCAATTTCCAAAGATTCCGCCCTTAGATTCTTCTAAGCGGGGGGGGGGGGGGGGGGGGGAGGGGAAACCTGACACACACCCCCCCCCCCGGTCTCGCAGCCCCTCCCCCCCCCCCCCAAACTGAAAAACGTTCCGCGGCCCCTGCTTCAAGACGTATTATAGTACAAACGATTTCTTGAGCCTGCACCGTTTCAGGCTCTGTTCTGGATACGGCGGTAGAAACTCATTCTTTTTTGTTGTTTATTTTATCATTATTTACTAATCTCTTTTCTAACTTACAGGTAGCGGATTTCTTTGCAGGCCAAATTCGGAAATGTAGTGTTGATTATTACTTATACATTTTCTCATGTTGTGACAGTTCTATTGGTTCTCATTTTAAAGTGAGCCAAAACCTAAGAACATTTTCACTTATAATTTCCAAAGAGTATTATGCAGGCACGCAAACTCATTTTAGTTGTATTTCATTTAAATGTAATGGGTAAGAGGGTATGAGAGAGAATGGAAAGTGCTGAGCTATGAAGTAAAATGGTAAAGTAAAACGTTTTTCAGATAGTATTACAAAAGAAACTCATTCTTTTTTGTTTGTTTATTTTATCATTATTTACTTATCTCTCTTCTAACTTAAAGGTAGTGGATCTCTTTGCAGCCCAAATTCGAAAATGCCTAGAGACAGCTAGTAACCAAATATGCTACGAAATAACCATTCCAGTATGTATCTTATTGTGCACAGTAAGACAGATCAAATCAAATAGGAAAACATCTGAGCACTAAGCCTGAGGTCTGAATTTGCACTCAACTTCTTCCAATGGCTAACGGATGTTTAATTTTTGAATTTCACTGACTCCAAATTTCACAAAGAAAACCTTCTTAGCATGATTGTTAATATGACATTTGACTGATATTGGAGATGTTTGCGAATCGGATCTAATCTAAAATGATCATTTGAAAGTTCGGAAATGCTGGAAATATCCTACCAGAAGGAGGCAAAATATAAATGGTTCACCTTTACAATTCATTTTGTTTAAAAAATTTTCTTATTTATTCTCGTTTTTGACAAACTCGCATACCAACGGCTGATATACTGTATAGTAAAGTGAATGTTTCACCTTCCAAACAGCATCCAATGGGATGGAAAATTCCAACTGAAAGGTGGACACCGTGACCATACTCGCTAAAGAAAACGCGTAATAGGGGTCGTTTTTTCTCACGGATTAGATGGAAAGTGTGATGTACGAGCGTATATAATCAAAGGGTATCAAAAAGGCCGAAATTTGGGAAAATGGTATATTGTATGATCATTACTCGTTTAGGGGCCATTTTGAAAGTCCATGTATGAGCATGGTGTCCACCTTTTAATTGTCGCTACCCCTCCCGGGACAGTATCAAAGGACCGTTTTTTTTAAATTAACGCAATCCCCCCTTCCTTTAAAAATCCTGGCTTCAGGCCTGCTAACGCGGGTATACAATAGAAAAAATAAAAGTTAAAACAACACCAGGAAAATCACTATTCTCAATTTTGCGGCGCGCTACGCGCGCAGAGTCTCGAACACAATTAAACTTTGCAACTTCCTGGCAAAATGAGTTTTTACTATTTCCTAGATGAAATACCGTAACGCGATTGCATGCAACAAACAAAAATACAAATTTCCTCGAGACTTTAAAACGTCATTAAAACAGTCAAAATTCACAATTTGCGGCGCGCTTCGCGCGCAAATTCTTATACAACTTTTGTAGTTCGGTCGTCCAAAGAATATATATATATATATATATATATATATATATATATATATATATAATTGTGTGTGTGTGTGTGTGTGTGTGTGTGTGTGTGTGTGTCATCATTGATATTGGTACCGAAGGTCCGTTTTTTTAGTGACCGCACCCCCCCTTGAAAAATCCTGGCTACGGGCCTGTAACCTATCTAAATACTAGAAAGAAAGCACATACTCTGGATAAGTGTGAATTGAGAAAAGAGGCTCTATTCAAGCACTTAATCTTTACCAATACGTGCTAGCTGTGCAATGAAACGGACAAAACATAGGATGTAAACCACTGGAGCAACAACAATGAAGGGATTATCAGATTAAGCTGAAATCATTAGACTTTAAGTGAAGAGTGTGTAAATAATTTCAAGAAATGAAAAGGGGACATACCTGATAGTTCTACTCTTCCTCCAAAAAGGGTTGAAGAAAAACTGCTGAAAACACAATTTCACATTCATGTTATGATCCCAAACTAAAGAATTATGTAGAAGGATAGCTCTTTCAGAAAATATGAAACACTGAAGATTGACTCAGTAAACTGTTGACCCATTTTCCCTTTCAAGAGTCCTCACGCAAAATCAAGGGTGTGACTTTTTTGTTTTGTTTTGTGATGCACGGTCACATATGGAAGATGGTCCTCTATATTCACCTACTCATATAACTGTGCCTTACACACAAGGCATACAAAGTCACCCTTTGGAGGTCTGCAGATGTCAACACATACGAGGTGACACCACCTCCCACACACCTCACAACAAACCCAGTCTGCTGGCAGAGGGGGCTTGCTGTACCCCACAGCATCACAGAATCGTCTTTGCTTGGGTGGTTTCACTGCTGCTGCCAGTAATGCCCTCAGTACATATCCCCTCATTTTTTTTATTTATTTATATATATTTTTTTTTGCATGTACCTGACCAAGGCTAGCTGGATTCACACCTCTGGTGATCGCCAACGCGTTCTAAAGACAAATGATAATAATAATGATGATAATTAATGAATATAAATATGTATGTATGTTTGCTTGTGTGTATAAATTAATGCTATTTTTCGGCATAGGGGGAATTTTATTTAAAAAAAAGACCAAAACAAACATTTTAACGAAACAGTTGATCCCATAGTTGATAAATGAAAACTAGCACCTAACTAAACTTTATTTTGTAACTAAAGAATATTATTTCTTTTGTTTAATAGGATTAATATTGCATCATAGATTTTTTGTACATTAACAATTGCCCTTAGTGCATTAAAATGCGCTAAGTTGAATTTTACAACAAATCCATGTGGCAAAATATGGTGCATTGGAAGAACTCTCCTTTAATGCGATATTCTCTGCTGCCTTCTTCGTTTTATTTCGCGCAGTTTCAAGAGTGTAGGGGTACAGGAAAACTAATAAACAAGCTTGAAAACGTTATTAAAAGGGGAATTGAATATTTCGCCGTAAGGACGGATTCCCCTTAGGATACCTCGTTTTCACACGAAAATTCCCCCTTGAGCCCAAATTACATATAATACACTGTATATAGATATATACACGCACATATACACGTATACGTACATTCATTATACTTAACCAAACACTATTACATCTAATTATCTAAAATCATCAATGGTGAGACGTGGTGAGACGTGATGAGACATAAGTGGTGATATTTTCATCTAAATCTCTCCTATTCTATAACATTAATTCAACCTGGACGGTCGTTGTGCTCTTGTGGGATAAAAATGTGAACAAATCTACTACAAGCTGGATATCGAGAGACATGTTCTTAGCCTGAAATAGCAAGTTTTGCTGACAAACTGAGTAAGTCCAGCGTCACATATCTGAATGTGTAGTCCCACATGTTGCTGTCTTTCGACTTCGCCACTTGATTGAAGTTTGCGACAAGAATTTTGAGCCCCGACTTAGTTTGATACATACCGCTACGATAAAGTCTACTATATACTTCGTGTGGCATTTTAAACTTCAACTCTTGTTTGTGGTTCTTGTCGGTATGATGGAATACATAACGTGTTTTGATTGAGTGTTTCATATGCCACAGAGATATATGCTTTGACATTGTGTGCTTTTTTCGACGCCATCTTGTCTGGGAACCGAACAATGTCTAAGACATCGAAACCTACGGTCGAACAAATAGAGCAGATTGCTCGTGACATAGTCAAAGAATCTTTTCAGAGCAAGGCTTTCGTAGAGGCAATTGAGTCAGCGGTTTGCAAGGCCATTGAAAAGAAGCTTGGAGAGTTCGTTGATCGACTTGAAAAGACCGAGGGGCAGATAATAGATTTGGAGTCCAAGCTCGATCAGAGGACAAAGGAGGTGTCTTCTCTCACAAAGAATCTTGAAACACAGGCTTCTGTCGTCAAGAAACTGCAGGACAATCTGAACACTTTGGAACAATACTCCAGACGCAATTGCTTGATGGTATTTGGAGTACCGGAATCAAAGTCGGAGAACACAACCGAGGTAGTCCGCGGCATATTTTCCCGACACCTGGGCATTCAATTGAAGGCTGATGACATCGACAGGTCGCACCGTATCCAACCGCGACAAGGGATGGAAAAAAGCGAAGGCAACAATCGTCGCAAGACACCTACGAGACCGATCATCGTGAAGTTCACAACGTACCGGACACGTAGCGAGGTCATGTCAAAGCGACGACGTTTGAAAGGGACAGGGATCGGAATCGACGAAAACCTCACTAAGCAAAACTCCGAACTTCTCCAATCTGCGAAAAGGGTACCACGAGTCAAAGCCGCGTGGTCGTCAGACGGTCGCATCCTAGTGTTGGTCCCAACTACGAATGGTGGAACAATGATACGACAAGTTCATGACAAGGAAGATCTAAATAGACTCTAAGACCCCCCCCCCCCTCTTTTTTTTTTTCTGTAAAGCAGTTTTATAGCAGTAAAAGAAAAGAAGCCCCCTTTGTTAAATTTTATGGGACCCAAGTATCCATGTGTTGGTTGTCAAAAATCTGTTCGAAGTAATCAAAAAGGAATTCAGTGTACACGATGCTCTCAGTGGCTACACATAAAATGTGCTGGTATATGTGTTGAAGATTATGATAATCCAAATGTTGAGTTCTGGAACTGGAAATGTTCAAAGTGTCAACTTACCTACCTTCCGTTGAACACTTCAGTAGAAGAGCAGAGTATCAATGATGAACTATCTGATAATGATGAACTATCTGATAATGATGAAAATGGAATAATTCATTCTCCAATGAAAAATTCATTACATTTTGCAGAACTAAAGGGCAAAGGTGTCAAGATTTTACAGTTGAATATCCGTAGCTTACTACGAAATTTATGTGAGATAAGGTGTATATTACTCGAAAATGATGTGCAAGTCTTAGCTCTAAATGAAACATGGTTAGATGATTCTGTCTCGGATAATGAGCTCAAAGTTGAAGGCTATAATTTGATTCGCAAAGACCGAAATAGAAATGGAGGTGGCGTTGCAGTGTATATACGAGACGATATGAAATATGAATTGTTAAATCATCCATACATAACAAACCTTGAAGTAATACCAATTCACATAAGGTTTGATTATGAAAAGGCAATTACATTTGTTACATGGTATAGACCGCCAAACATTGGAAATGATACATTTGATTTGTATGAACAATTTCTGACTTTTGTTGATTCTTTTAATACTGATATTGTTATCATGGGTGACTTAAACTGCGATCTATTAAAAACGCCACCGTCAATACAAACTAGAATGTTAAAACAAATTCATGATATCTTTGCATTACATGAAATCAATGTTACGGAACCTACACGAATCACGAGTAACTCAATGAGTTTGATAGATCATATCCTTACAAACAACCCAGAGATGGTTAGTACGTATGGTGTCATCCATAATGGTCTGAGCGACCACTCAATGTCTTATTTGTTATGGAGATGCAAAACTACTAAATGTAACCCGCGTACGATAATATACAGGAAAATGACAAATATAGATACTGAATTGTATTTGGATGATTTAAGAAACCAAAACTGGAGTATTGTAGAAGATACTTCAAACCTTGATGATGCTGTTAAAGTGTGGGAAGAGCTTTTCCTTGAGGTAGTGAATAAACACATGCCAGTGAGAAAGACACGTGTCAGGAATAAATACTCACCTTGGATGACTAAGGAGATTATTGTATTAATAAGAAAACGAGATAAGTTAAAAGGAAAAGCTAAAAAGGTACATATGCGTATTTTGGATGGAAATGATGAAAATCATAAACATATTTCAGAAGGTAATTATGATGAATTATGGGAAGAATACAAGACGATAAGAAACAAAGTTACTTCTCTGATTAGGAAATCGAAAAAGAACTACTATAAAAAGAGGCTGTCAGACAAATCTAGGCCAAATCAACCATGGGATGTGTTTAAGGAATTAACCTCATCAGGCAGTAGATCTAAGTCGCCTGATTCAGTCGATGATGATATTGCACGAATTAATGATTTTAATGATTATTTTGCAAATATTGGTGTAAATCTGGCATCACAAATTCCTCATGTACAACGATGTATTGTAAATGAAGTTTCAACACAATCACGTTTGACTCTGCATGTAGTAAATGAGGAAGAGGTACTTAAAGTCATCAAAGGACTCAAAGCGAAAAAGTCAACTGGTCTAGATGGTCTATCAGTTAAAATTGTACAATTATCTGCATCTGGCATAGCGCATTCACTTACTTACCTTATTAATCGATCACTGTTAGAGGGCATCGTTCCTCATCGGTGGAAATGTGCAAAAATAATACCAGTTTTTAAATCTGGAGACAAATCCCTGCCTAACAATTATAGGCCGATCTCAATTCTTTCACCTCTCTCAAAGGTTCTGGAAAAGATCGTCCAGTCACAGCTGTCTCTCTACTTAAAACAGAATAGCATATTGAACCAGGAACAATCTGGATTTAGGTCAAGACACTCAACTGTCACATCATTGTTAAAGGTCACGGATGACTGGTATCGGGCCATAGATGACGGTTGCTATGTCGGTGCAGTCCTTATTGACCTGCGTAAAGCGTTCGACACTGTGGACACAGATTTGCTTATTCAGAAGCTTTGTAAAATAGGGGTGTCGAAGGAAAGTTTAAAATGGTTCGAAAGTTATTTGAAGAGACGACATATTTGCACTCAGATAAACTCGTCGAGATCACGATTACAACAAATTGATTACGGCGTGCCTCAGGGCTCAATTCTCGGACCACTGCTGTTTATCATTTATGTCAATGATTTGGTTGACTATATTGAACGATGTAAAATAAATTTGTATGCAGATGATACAGTGTTGTATTGCTCGGGAAAAAGTGTAAATGAAATAGAGTGTGTATTGAATTCTGAACTGCAGAACATATATGAATGGATGTGTTTGAATAAGATTAGTGTAAATTGTGAAAAAAACAGTATGCATATTACTGGGTTCTCGTTATAATCTAAGTAAATGTAATAAATTAAAATTATTCATTTCTGGAAATATAATAGAACAGAAGGATGTTGTGAAATACCTCGGTGTTATGATTGATCAACAGCTAAAATGGGATATACATATAGATACAATGTGTAAGAATATTGTCAAACTGGTGAAATTTCTGGGCCGTTTACGGAGTTGTGTAAATACTTCAACTTTGAAATCGATTTATACAATTTTCATTCTCCCATTATTTGATTATGCCGATATTATCTATGGATCATCGGCGGCAAAACACACAGATAGACTACAAAAATTACAAAATAGGGCACTGAGAATAATTCTTCGAGTAAACCCTTATGAATATGTCTCAAATCAAGAAATTCATACACTGATGAACCTTCAAACATTAGAATCCCGGCGCAAAGATCATTTGTATTCCATGACATTTAAGGCCATAAATAATTTTTCTCCACCGTATTTAAAAGAGATGTTTAGATTTTCTAATACGCCATATAATCTTCGTTCTGTTGGTACTCTTGTTCTTCCAAAACCCAAAACTCAATACTGCCGCAAGTCTTTTAGTTATAGAGGATCGTGTTTATATAATAGTATCAAATTTTCAATTTAAGTGTATTTGTAGATGTATTTTTTTTTCTTCTTCTATTTCATTGAAGCATAGATGTATATTTGTTAAATTCATTGATCTGGTTTATTGCCATCATGGTAATAGTGTTCGTATAACTGTAAGGTAGTAGTGGATGTTATTTTAATTCTGTGTAGTGTAGTTTTTGATGATACAAGTTTGCATGTTAATTTCAGATATACCGAGTGTGTTTTCTTCTGGACCCCTCGGTAGAACAGCTCCACCATGAGGGCGGAGCTGAGTAGGGCTATCCAGCCGCAGTTTCAAGTACTTTTGTGAAAATGTCTTTGTATTATTCAAAAAGAAGTGATGTACATATTGTTTTATTTTGCGGAAATAAAATCAATCAATCAATCAATTAGGAAATACAAACATATCCCTACAAAAGAGAACGTATGAGTTAGCACAATTTATATTATGCCATACATCTCCTATGAAAACATCCACAAAAAAAAAGTCATGCTCTAAAGGTCTTGTCTCTTGAGTATGTTGTTGAATGCAAAATCATATTGCTCATTCCAAGTGTCAGTTTCTACAATTCCCATACTTCCACATTGAATCTCAACTCATTATGTCAGGAGATTGGCTCAACAAATGTGATAATATCAAAAAGCAAACTTGGAACATCAACATGCTGATACATGTAAAATTCAGATTCAAGTGTATGAAATATATAGTGATTGTCTTATTATAGTCAACTTGATAAGATAACAACATGAAATTATCAAGCTCTTCTACCTAATTCTAAGGGGGCCCTGAAATCCAAATGCATGTTGATTTGTGTTGATTTATGATACCCTCAACATCACTTTTGCGGTGAAACAAACATCTAGAAACATTCCATATATTTTTAACGATTTTTTTTCTTCTATTTTTCTTCAGATTACTTGGGAACGCCCACCTTCCCCTCGACTCAGCATAGCTCGCATGTTCCCTCGCCATGTCTTTTGTTAGTCACATTAATATGACAGAAACATGCAAGTTATGCTGAGTCTAGAGGAAGGTGCATTCCGATGTCTTTTGTTAAACATTTCAGTACTTTCGCAATGATTGACAGAGGTCATCTCAAGATTGATTAGTTTGGAAGGATTTTTGGTGGGCGTTCCCAAGTAATCTGAAGAAAAATAGAAGAAAAAATTGTTAAAAATATATGAAAATGTTTCTAGATGTTCGTGTTACCGCAAAGGTGATGTTGAGAGTATCATAAATCAACACAAATCAACATGCATTTGGATTTCAGGGCCTTTTTAAAGGACCATTAATAAGCTGTTGTACGTAAAAGACGAAGTGGATCTGTAACTGACATTGTCAAAGTAATAAATGTCATTACTGCAGACACATAACAATAAGATTTCATGTTCTAGACTGACCTTGTAAGAAAATAGCAACACAACATTCAGGGGAAAAATTAATTTCAACTCCCATCATGTCATAATCATGTCATGTCATGTCATGTCAAAGTGTATTACCTGTGTTTGATTGGAAATGAAAAAAAACAAACAAACACATGCATGTGAACATGCATGTGTGAAATCAAAATGAAATGAATGACAGGTCAGTTCAACTATCACAGACAGAAAGGCGGACGAAAGGACAGACAGAAGGACAACCTGAAAATATAAATAACTGAATAATGCCTCGGGTGACACTTTATGGCGTATCTGAGGCATAAGAACTTCCTGAGAAAATTATTGACTTTCGGCTCCAGAGGCTTTGTTTGTCACTCCACTAAAAATAATTAATGTTAAAAATTCAAGTCCATCGCTAAATTCACCAATATGACCAAACCGCACTCTACTGTCGCCTCACCACATTCTACTGTCGCCTCGTTTTATGTGTATAACGAATAGGCATTAGAAGAGCACTTGATACTAAGATATTGTCATTTTCAAGCATCGAATCACATCAAAAGACATGAGTTTCAGCTCCAGGGGCTTTGTTTGTCACTCTACTAAAAATAATTAATATTAAAAATTCAAGTTCATCGATAAATTCACCAATATGACCAAACCGCACTCTACTGTCGCGTCACCACACTCTACTGTCGCCTCGTTTTATGTGTATAACGAATAGGCATTAGAAGAGCATTTGATACTAAGATATTGTCATTTTCAAGCATCGAATCACATCAAAAGACATGAGTTTCAGCTCCAGGGGCTTTGTTTGTCACTCTACTAAAAATAATTAATATTAAAAATGCAAGTTCATCGGTAAATTCAGCAATATGACCAAACCGCACTCTACTGTCGCCTCACCACACTCTACTGTCGCCTCGTTTTATGTGTATAACGCATAGGCATTAGAAGAGCACTCAATACTAAGATGTTGTCATTTTTACCGATCGAATCACATCAAAAGACATGAATTTCGGCTCCAGGGGCTTTGTTTGTCACTCTACTAAACATAATTAATATTAAAAATTCAAGTCCATCGCTAAATTCACCAATATGACCAAACCGCACTCTACTGTCGCCTCACCACACTCTACTGTCGCCTCGTTTTATGTGTAAAACGCATAGGCATTAGAAGAGAAATTAATACTAAAATATTGTCGTTTTTAACGGTCTAATCACATCAAAAGACATGAGTTTCGGCTCCAGGTGCCTTGTTTGTCACTCTACTAAAAATAATGAATGTTAAAAATTCAATTTCATCGGTAAATTCACCAATATGACCCAACCGCACTCTACTGTCGCCTCACCACACTCTACTGTCGCCTCGTTTTATGTGTATAACGCATAGGCATTAGAAGAGCACGTAATACTAAGATGTTGTCATTTTTAGCGGTCGAATCACATCAAAAGACATGAGTTTCGGCTCCAGGGGCCTTGTTTGTTAATCTACTAAAAATAACTAATAATAAAAATTCAAGTTCATCGGTAAATTGACCAATATGACCAAACCGCACTCTACTGTCGCCTCACCACACTCTACTGTCGCCTCGTTTTATGTGTATAACGCATATAGGCATTAAAAGAGCACTTAATACTAAGATATTGTCATTTTCCGACGTCAAATCACATCAAAAGACATGAGTTTCGGCTCCAGGGGCTTTGTTTGTCACTCTACTAAAAATAATTAATATTAAAAATTCAAGTTCATCGGTAAATTCACCAATATGACCAAACCGCACTCTACTGTCGCCTCACCACACTCTACTATCGCCTCGTTTTATGTGTATAACGCATAGGCATTATAGAAGAGCAATTAATACTAAGATATTGTCATTTTCAAGCATCGAATCACATCAAAAGACATGAGTTTCGGCTCCAGGGGCTTTGTTTGTCACTCTACTAAACATAATCAATATTAAAAATTCAAGTTCATCGGTAAAATATTCACCAATATGACCAAACCGCACTCTACTGTCGCCTCACCACACTCTACTGTCGCCTCGTTTTATGTGTATAACGCATAGGCGTTAGAAGAGCACTTAATACTAAGATATCGTCATTTTTAACAGTCGAATCACATCAAAAGACATGAGTTTCGGCTCCAGGGGCCTTGTTTGTTAATCTACTAAAAATAATTGATAATAAAAATTCAAGTTCATCGCTAAATTCACCCATATGACCAAACCGCACTCTACTGTCGCCTCACCACACTCTACTGTCGCCTCGTTTTATGTGTATAACGCATAGGCATTAGAAGAGCAATTGATACTAAGATATTGTCATTTTTAACGGTCGAATCACATCAAAAGACATGAGTTTCGGCTCCAGGGGCCTTGTTTGTTAATCTACTAAAAATAATTAATAATAAAAATTCAAGTTCATCGGTAAATTCACCCATATGACCAAACCGCACTCTACGTAACTGAGCAATTGATACTAAGATATTGTCATTTTTAACGGTCTAATCACATCAAAAGACATGAGTTTCGGCTCCAGGGGCCTTGTTTGTTAATCTACTAAAAATAATTAATAATAAAAATTCAAGTTCATCGGTAAATTCACCCATATGACCAAACCGCACTCTACTGTCGCCTCACCACACTCTACTGTCGCCTCGTTTTATGTGTATAACGCATAGGCGTTAGAAGAGCACTTAATACTAAGATATTGCCATTTTTAACGGTCGAATCACATCAAAAGACATGAGTTTCGGCTCCAGGGGCCTTGTTTGTTAATCTACTAAAAATAATTAATATCAAAAATTCAAGTTCATCGGTAAATTCACCAATATGATCAAACCGCACTCTACTGTCGCCTCACCACACTCTACTGTCGCCTCGTTTTATGTGTATAACGCATAGGCATTAGAAGAGCAATTGATACTAAGATATTGTCATTTTTAACGGTCTAATCACATCAAAAGACATGAGTTTCGGCTCCAGGGGCCTTGTTTGTTAATCTACTAAAAATAATTAATAATAAAAATTCAAGTTCATCGGTAAATTCACCAATATGACCAAACCGCACTATACTGTCGCCTCACCACACTCTACTGTCGCCTCGTTTTATGTGTATAACGCATAGGCATTAGAAGGGCACTTAATACTAGGATATTGTCATGTTCAAGCGTCAAATCACATCAAAAGACACGAGTTTCAGCTCCAGGGGCCTTGTTTGTCACTCTACTAAAAATAATTAATATTAAAAATTCAATTTCATCGGTAAATTCACCAATATGACCAAACCGCACTCTACTGTCGCCTCACCACACTCTACTGTCGCCTCGTTTTATGTGTATAACGCATAGGCATTAGAAGAGCACGTAATACTAAGATGTTGTCATTCTTATAGGTCCAATCACATCAAAAGACATGAGTTTCGGCTCCAGGGTTTTTGTTTGTCACTCTACGAAAACTAATTAATGCTAAAAATTCAAGTTCATCGGTAAATTCACCAATATGACCAAACCGCACTCTACTGTCGCCTCACCACACTCTACTGTCGCCTCGTTTTATGTGTATAACGCATAGGCATTAGGAGAGCACTTAATACTAAGATGTTGTCATTTTTAACGGTCGAAACACATCAAAAGACATGAGTTTCGGCTCCAGGTGCTTGTTTGTCACTCTACTAAAAATAATGAATGTTAAAAATTCAATTTCATCGGTAAATTCACCAATATGACCAAACCGCACTCTACTGTCGCCTCACCACACTCTACTATCGCCTCGTTTTATGTGTATAACGCATAGGCATTAGAAGAGCACGTAATACTAAGATGTTGTCATTTTTAGCGGTCGAATCACATCAAAAGACATGAGTTTCGGCTCCAGGGTTTTGTTTGTCACTCTACTAAAAATAATTAATGCTAAAAATTCAAGTTCATCGGGAAATTCACCAATATGATCAAACCGCACTCTGCTGTCGCCTCACCACACTCTACTGTCGCCTCGTTTTATGTGTATAACGCATAGGCATTAGAAGAGCACTTAATACTAAGATGTTGTCATTTTTAACGGTCGAATCACATCAAAAGACATGATTTTCGGCTCCAGGGGCTTTGTTTGTCATTCTACTAAAAGTAGTTAATGCTAAAAATTCAATTTCATCGGTATAAATTCACCAATATGACCAAACCGCACTCTACTGTCGCCTCGTTTTATGTGTATAACGCATAGGCATTAGAATAGCACGTAATACTAAGATGTTGTCATTTTTAACAGTCGAATCATATCAAAAGACATGAGTTTCGGCTCCAGGGTCTTTGTTTGTCACTCTACTAAATATGATTAATGCTAAAAATTCAAGTTCATCGGTAAATTCACCAATATGACCAAACCGCACTCTACTGTCGCCTCGTTTTATGTGTATAACGCATAGGCATTAGAAGAGCACGTAATACTAAGATGTTGTCATTTTTAGCGGTCGAATCACATCAAAAGACATGAGTTTCGGCTCCAGGGGCCTTGTTTGTTAATCTACTAAAAATAACTAATAATAAAAATTCAAGTTCATCGGGAAATTCACCAACTATGATCAAACCGTACTCTACTGTCGCCTCACCACACTCTACTGTCGCCTCGTTTTATGTGTATAACGCATATAGGCATTAGAAGAGCATTTAATACTAAGATATTGTCATTTTCCAACGTCAAATCACATTAAAAGACATGAGTTTCGGCTCCAGGGGCTTTGTTTGTCACTCTACTAAAAATAATTAATATTAAAAATTCAAGTTCATCGGTAAATTCACCAATATGACCAAACCGCACTCTACTGTCGCCTCACCACACTCTACTATCGCCTCGTTTTATGTGTATAACGCATAGGCATTATAGAAGAGCAATTAATACTAAGATATTGTCATTTTCAAGCATCGAATCACATCAAAAGACATGAGTTTCGGCTCCAGGGGCTTTGTTTGTCACTCTACTAAACATAATTAATATTAAAAATTCAAGCTCATCGGTATTATACTAGAGCATTATACTATGAAGATGTTGTCATTTTCAAGCGCCGAATCGCATCAAAAGACATGAGTTTCGGTTCCAGAGGCTTTGTTTGTCACTCTAATAAAAAAAAAAATAATTTAGAAATTCAAGTTCATCGGTAAATTGACCAATATGACCAAACCGCACTCTACTGTCGCCTCACCGCACTCTACTGTCGCCTCGTTTTATGTGTATAACGCATAGGCATTATAGAAGAGCAATTAATACTAAGATGTTGTCATTTTTAACGGTCGAATCACATCAAAAGACATGAATTTCGGCTCCAGGGGCTTTGTTTGTCACCATACTATAAATAATTAATGTTAAAAATTGAATTTCATTGGTAAATTTACCGATATGACCAAACCGCACTCTACTGTCGCCTCACCACACTCTATTGTCGCCTCGTTTTGTGTGTATAACGCATAGGCATTAGGAGAGCAATTGATACTAAGATATTGTCATTTTTAACGGTCGAATCACATCAAAAGACATGAGTTTCGGCTCCAGGGGCCTTATTTGTCACTCTACTAAAAATAATTAATGCTAAAAATTGAATTTCATTGGTAAATTCACCAATATGACCAAACCGCACTCTACTGTCGCCTCACCACACTCTACTGTCGCCTCGTTTTATGTGTATAACGCATAGCCATTAGAAGAGCACGTAATACTAAGATGTTGTCATTTTTAGCGGTCGAATCACATCAAAAGACATGAGTTTCGGCTCCAGGGTTTTTGTTTGTCACTCTACTAAAAATAATTAATGGTAAAAATTCAAGTTCATCGGTAAATTCACCAATATGATCAAACTGCACTCTACTGTCGCCTCACCACTCTCTACTGTCCCCTCGTTTTATGGTCATAACGTATAGGCATTAGAAGAGCATTATACTATGAAGATGTTGTCATTTTCAAGCGCCGAATCGCATCAAAAGACATGAGTTTCGGTTCCAGAGGCTTTGTTTGTCACTCTAATAAAAAAAAAAAATAATTTAGAAATTCAAGTTCATCGGTAAATTGACCAATATGACCAAACCGCACTCTACTGTCGCCTCACCGCACTCTACTGTCGCCTCGTTTTATGTGTATAACGCATAGGCATTATAGAAGAGCAATTAATACTAAGATGTTGTCATTTTTAACGGTCGAATCACATCAAAAGACATGAATTTCGGCTCCAGGGGCTTTGTTTGTCACCATACTATAAATAATTAATGTTAAAAATTGAATTTCATTGGTAAATTTACCGATATGACCAAACCGCACTCTACTGTCGCCTCACCACACTCTATTGTCGCCTCGTTTTGTGTGTATAACGCATAGGCATTAGAAGAGCACTCAATACTAAGATGTTGTCATTTTCAACGATCGAATCACATCAAAAGACATGAATTTCGGCTCCAGGGTCTTTGTTTGTCACCATACTAAAAATAATTAATGCTAAAAATTGAATTTCATTGGTAAATTCACCAATATGACTAAACCGCACTCTACTGTCGCCTCAGATCACCACACTCTACTGTCGCCTCGTTTTATGTGTATAACGCATAGGCCTTAGAAGAGCACGTAATACTAAGATGTTGTCATTTTTAGCGGTCGAATCACATCAAAAGACATGAGTTTCGGCTCCAGGGTTTTTGTTTGTCACTCTACTAAAAATAATTAATGCTAAAAATTCAAGTTCATCGGTAAATTCACCAATATGACCAAACTGCACTTCACTGTCGCCTCACCACACGCATAGGCACTAGAAGAGCACTTTTTGTCATTTTTAACGGTTGGTTGAGATGAACTTCGAATCAATTAGAACTTCCAAGAATGACTGATTTCATTGAGTGTACTTTTCTGTGTTTTCTGGTCTAGCCCATTTTACCCACCCCCCCCCCCCCAAAAAAAAAGAACAACTAACATTAGGCCCTAACGTTACTAAAAGTATTTATTTGAAGAAATCTTACCACGCACTTACCACAATGACGATCAAACTCATCGTCAAACCATGTTTGTACAGAGTCTGTGGGATGTCAACAAGGGTGAGTCGTCGATGGACATCCCTCGAGTGAGTGACAGACAGACGGACACACACATACACTTTTTTGTTTTTCAATGATATTTTATTGATTTCATTCAAATTAATCATAAATCAACCCATTCTGGTTGTAACATGAACATAAGAACGGTACAAATGCCATTCAAAAGACAAATCCATTACCAACTTATACTGCCCATCATCTCCCTTCAAACATAACAACTCGATTATAAATCAAACCTACTGACCATTTCTTCACGAGAAAATATTGACCTGTACAAAAAAAAAATGTATATATATATATATATATATATATATATATGTATCTTTGACTATGGTATACTTATACTGCCAATCATCTCTCTTCAACATAACAACTCGATTATAAATCGAGTATGTAAGGGTATATATATACAAGGGTATATACATAAAAAAGCAACAAAAATACGTTATACCAACTAGAATGAAATCATTTCATTGAAATCAAATCCCCATCCCCCACCAACCCCGATGCACTCAAACCTATCCCACACCCCCACCACAACCCCAAACACATACATCCACAACCACCACACACATACACCCCAAACACCAACACACATACACACCAACACCAAAAACGCACATACACACATACACCCCACACACAAAACACACCCGAAGCGATACCACCTTCCTTCCTAATAAAAACGACTTCCAAATTCAGAAACATTTTCCCATTTCAGCAAATGTAATCCCAACTTATTTCTTTTTATAGCAATTTCTTTTTCTTCATCCCGAAAACACACACACACACACACACACACACACACACACACACACACACACACACACACACACACACACACACACACACACACACACGCACACTGTTGCAACTGTGAAAGCGAAATGTGTTTACATGACGTACACTCGGTGGTGTACGTTTACAACGCAGGGGAAAGGGAATCTCCCACCTCATACATATTCAATAAGGCTTCGGCAGTCTCCGCGCCAGCTCATGAATAATTAATATCTGTGACCTTTGGTGAAACTACTTCCCGCAGAGCATTCTCGCCTCTTAAGTGCCTACCGCATCCACTCTGAGGATTTTGTTTATTCCTGACCTATGGGGCGCCAAGTGTCGCATGGCCTATTTCGTTACGAAATCAGTCATTCCAAGGAGGTTCTGTAGAGAATGGAGTCACAAAATTTATTTCCTTTACTAGATGTTCGATGCCGCCGCTCAGAAATATTTGAAGCATGTGCCAAACAGGATCTGCCACGCAGATAGGAAGAATTGACTCGTGTCTCATTGCATAATCACCAGCCACTTTCAAATTACTTTTTTGTAATTACTTTTCGCTATCCCTTCTTATAAAAGGTATATGGTACAGACACAAGGATGCGCGAATAGAAATTGAGCAAAAAAAAATGCTGAAATAAAGATGAAAATTACTCGACTGGGCATACCCGGGCACTGATTTGATATGTCTATCAATAAAGAATTATACTTGAAGATTATTCCATATTAGTTTCATTTGTGGAAATTAAGCGGAAAAGTGATAAAAACAGCTTTCAAGGATGGTACAGTTTTAAACATTTTCACATTATACAGTTCTGATTTACACTTTTGCGCAAATTTCTGGACGGAATTGACTTTTGTTTTACATGCTTTATCATTACGTAAAATTTCATTTCATTTAATAAATAAATAAGCAAAATATGGCCACATTATGATAACGTTAAAAATGAATCTTCAGATTGCTCAGCAAGACGGCGGCTTGGAACATCGATCATCAAAGGCACAAGTGCACCTGTGGAATTCTTTTGTACATCAATAGAAATCTGACAACTGTTTGAATAATTGCAGCCAGTTGGAATTCCAATGTATTAAACCTCCTTGGTCATTCCTTCGACGAAATGGATTTCGTTAATGAAATGTTTCGTTACGAAACCAGTCATTTCGTTGACGAAATAGGCCATGCGACACTTGGCGCTCCATATCAGACTGGTGGTGAGCGAGCACGCCAGCCCTCTTAGCTGGTAAGGAAACTAGTATACGGACTCCGGGTTATAAAGGATACGGACGGATTCCCGCACGTGGGTTTGTTTACTTTTGTCGTGAAATCAGTGCTGCGTGAAATTACCATTATTTTGATTTGATGGAGCACACCTACTGACTTGGTAAGGTTGAGGCCTTTTATCATATTTTCTAGCAGATGGAACAGAACAAACTATTGTTAATGGTGTTCATTTAGTAGTGGATCACGGACCACTGTCACTGACACTGCTGTAGTCTATAGAAAGAGGTGTAAATTTTTACAGGTGAAGTGGAGTTGTATTTTAGTACGTATTGCTGGTGTTAAAACGGACCTCTGGCTCTAACGTTAGGCCTAGTAGTTACTAGTAACGTTAGTCAGTAATTTAGTAACTGTTAGCAGTTCACTAACTTGTAACAATATAGTTCCTGTGTACAAGGAGCGCCCGGGGTTACAGTAGGGGTGCAGTAGGCACCTACTGAAACGTATTTTGATTTAAATGTACCGGTACTGTATCATACGATCATGACGATCATAATGAAGTAGACCCTATTGCTGTTCATTTTTATGACATTCTTTGACATATACCGGTAGTCAATCGTACAATGTGTAGTAGGAAGCCATTTTGGCTCACGCTCTGTGCAATGGTAACTATTCTAGTCATGCTAGTATACACAGCCCTTGACCGAAAGATCAGTCTGTATCTGTCCGTCGGGGAATGTTCCGCGGAGACTGCGTCTGGCTTCACGGATCCCCTCCATATACGGAGGACAGCGTTAATGGCAAAATATAAAAGAGTCCTCCGGACAGACGGATCTTTCTGTCTAACACAGCCCTTGCAGTCGCTGTTGTCGCACAGCGTAATAACAGCGTCTGGTCGGGCTAGCTCATTGTGGTAGTGGTGTTAAATGTGATCGTGAGCTGAGCGAGGGTCCCTGCATTACACGTAGCAGTAGCTGGACCATACCAGACCCGACGCTGTGCCAACCCCATGCGACATTACAGACACATTATGGCAGGACAGAAAGACAGGAAGATCCGTCTGTCCGGAGGAGTCTTTTATATTTTTTAAGTTATCGCTCTCGTCCGTAGACAGTATACGGAGGGGATCCGTGAGGCCAGACGTAGTCTCCGCGGAACATTCCCTGACGACCAGATACAGACCGATCTTTCGGTCAAGACTTAACTATACACAGCCCAGTCGCTGTAGTGTAAGTAGCGCGACAGAGTACTAACAGCGTCTGGTCAGGCTAGGCAGGACTGTGTAAAGATACAGTGCAGTGCAGTGCAGTGGTAGTGATCAGCCCGAACGTGAAGCCCACAGTGTAGACAGTGGAGCACTCCGGGTTCACCAATGTTCACAGTGGTAGTTAATCCTCATTTTAGTTAGTCTAGAGGTCTAGATCGAGTCACACGCCTATATGGGCTATGGTCTTGTCAGTGCAGAGGGGACCTCAAAGCTGTGTGGTAACGAATAAGCAGTTGAATACCTCTGTGTAGCCATATATAGCCTAGAACCCAACTATACTTAGTAGGGAAAAACTTCCATTATATGCCCTCCCCCCCCCCCATCTCCACAAATTTTGCCGTACCATTTGATGCTACCATGCCCTCGCATGTTAACTTTTGTCTTTTAATACAGACGGATGCAAGTATGCATACCATAATGTACCGTACATTTGGCAAGTGGTGGGGCCAGGCCTGGGGTATGGAGGGGGACATAGTCTAGACTTGTAAAAAAAAAAAAAAAAATCTGTCTGTCAGGAGGAATATTATAACATTTTTAAACTTTTACGGTTCTCCTCCAGAAACAGATGGAGCCTGTGATATGTACATCTTTGTAGGGAGATGCATAACCACTGCATGCCCCTATGGTATGGACATTAAAAGGGTGAGATACGACCTCACCCTCCTCAATTAAGTCGGCGAATTTAAATTGACTGGTAGGGCCTACATAGTAAAATTAACAACATCTCATAAATGCAGTGCTCCCACCGCTGTTTGATATATCAAAGATTTGGATGTAGTTTTCATGGAAAAAGACACAGAGTTACCACCAGCTTGTTGACGCGGTAATTATGCCCTGACAACACACAAGAGTATAGAAGCACTATGTGGTTCAATACTCTTTGATGATAACTGATCGCTAGCTGATTGGTTTCCATGCTCGAGCATTCCCCCTACCTCAAGTATTGGGTATGAGGACCTTTAGCCTGTATGAGAGAGGGATTCCATGTTGAAGCCAGATGCAGCATCCACAGAACATATCCCTGGCGCTATTAAAATACAGACTGATTTTGACCTATTGTAAGTCTCGCCCTAAATGGTGACACAACATTTGCTTCTGCTACGATTGCTCCAGTCCTATTTTCTCCAAGGGCTTTGAGTTAGGGTTAGGGTTGTGATTGGGTTTAGTTTGATGTGAGGATTAGGATTAGGGTTAGGGCCAATAGGGGTATGTTTGTAGGTAGCCTGACCAGACCGCTGTGCAAAACGCTGTCGCAAAGCGACAGCGGCTGCGTGTAGTTAGTTTGTGGGTTTACTAAATGTGCAGATATTTCATGGGAGCAATTGTCGCAGGAGCGAATGTCATGGAACCACCCTAAGTAGAAGTAGACAGACCCACGAGGTTGGACATACAAAGTAATACATAATTTTTTAACAGACATGCTACGTTGCATGCAGCAACTTTTGGTTACTCTCCGCCCAGGGCTATGTGCGAGGTCCATTGCTAGAGTGATGGCAACGTGTGGTATGCAGCAAACCGGCGAGGCAGCCCAGGGTCCTGACCCCAGCGTCTTCCGTCTGATGTCGTGGAACATTGATGGCCTCGATGAAAGGGACGCTCAAGTTCGTGTCCTGGCAGTGTGCGACACTATCCTCCGGTAAGGACCAATGTTTGCGTTTCCTGGGATGCCAAAGAGGTAGACAGGACCATACTAATGACTTTACCAATTAGCGCAGGCCTATAAGTATTTAGATTATTCAGGAAAGAAAAGAAAAAGAGAGACTTCAGGTTCTCATCACATTGGCAAGATTAATGTGTTTAGGACTATTTTTGAAGAGGGCAATTTTTACCACGAAGTCTTGGAATTTTCATCACTCCTGACCTCACAAAGCCTAAAGTATCTCTTTTGATTCAGAAGAAGTTTGAGATTTGATGATTTTGGCATTATGAAAAGAAGACATTTCCAGAAGAACCCTGTATCACAATAGTTTATAAAATTATACAGTATTTTGTACCTTGAGTTGCTGTCTCTGTACAATGAATGATTCAAACTTCTCTTTTCAAAACAATAGAATAAATTGGTATCATACTGGAATATGTATTTATATAAATCAAGTAAAGAGAAAACTATGAAAGGACTAAGATTTATTAGAAGCAAGCATTATGACAGATGGAAACCTCAAAATATTTACAGCAACACGCGACAGCAATCTCATCTTACCAGAATGGATTCTTTTTATTGATTTATTTGTTTTTATTCGATACATGCTGAATGTAAGATATTTCCAAGTGTGGCCTGCCTTCCACATCAACATCTCCCTCATCCCGTGGGTCTACGCTCGTGCTACATCATCTACTGGTGCAGTGTTTCTTGATAAGATTTGATCAAGAACTTTCCTTGTTTTGCATACTTGACCCAGGGCTTGACACCAACATTTCTCTCTGGCAGTCAGTTTATGCCTCTAAAATCTTTGAATGTGAAATTTTGTTGGACAAAAAAAGGAATGTAGTGGCCTCAAATAACAGGAAAAATTCATAGAATTTCATTTTTTCATGTTAACTCTTTGATTGGCCCATCACTGACCTTTTTGGAAATTTGGTGGCCCGGCATCATTTTTTTTTTTTTTTTTTTTTTTTGGTGGCATAAGGCTAACAGGCTTCCAGACTACTGCTAGTTTCAGGCCCTGACGAACATCTCTCTCCTGATGTAGTCTTCCTTCAAGAGGTTTAAGGAGATTTTACCAATCACTCTCCTCAGTCCGCATACTTGACCCCTCCCCCAGACTCGCTCCAGTTATATTCTTCCTTCATGTAATACCATTCACTTTTCTCATTTTGCATACTTGACCCCTCCCCTGGATTCGCTCAAGATGTTGTCTTTCTTCAAGAGGTTTAAGGAGATTTTAATCTCTTGTTTTGCATACTTGATTCCTTCACCAGACTCGCTCCTGATGTAGTCTTCCTTCAAGAGGTAGTTGCTTTCTCCCAGCTGGTTTTGGCAGCTAAGCTCTCATCCAAGTATGACATCATCCCCGCTGGACAAATGTACTATGTGTGCACCCTCATCAGGAAATTGCCAGAGTGTCGAGTAACCAGTCAGGAAATCATCCCTTTCCCGAACACCAAGATGATGCGAAATCTTCTGAAAGTGAAGGTAACCTGCGGGGTATTTTAGAATTTGAGGTCATGAAGAACTTTAAAGTTTGTGTGTTACATTGACTCTGTGAAGGTCATTGTCTAGGTAGTAGGGCATGTTTGTTGCTGAAAGTGTAAATCCACATCATTTAAAAGTTGACCTCAATTACTAGATCAAAATAAGTCAAACGGAATGGTAGGAAGTTTCATCAAATTCAGACCCAAAGATGAGAAAGTCAGAGAATTTTAAAACTTTCACCTGTTTTCATTAACCAGTATTAATAGTAGCTGCATCGTCAAGCTCAGATTGGCAAACATGATGATGGAATAGCCTCACAAGTCTCGTACTGAATGTAAATCTTCACTGAATCACTAAGAACCTGGATTGATTCCATTAGATTATCGCACTCTTTGCAATAACCTACCAGGGTTCGCTTTGAGGTGAAAGGACATGACAAAAGTACTGTAGTACTTTTGTATCAAAAACCATTTGGAGAGTGACAAGGCGATGACGTCATGACTTCTTCCAATTTGAAATATATGGTTGAACCAGAACCAGGAGGGCTTTATCGCATGGGGTGGGGGGGGGGGTGGTATTATTGGTATCATTTTGTAGAGCTCTATCTCCTTTACATTGTGGTGCCAATTTTCAGTTATTTTCACTTTCAACAACGTGTTAAAAATCAAAAATCACATGGGGTCTGTTTTTTCCCTATATTTGGACCTAACAATGCTTACAAATCTACCCTCTTTTGAATCAATAAAATTTTTATTTAATGAAAATTAATCTTTTCATTTTTATTTACGCTCAAATATTAGAATGCAATAATGCCCTTGTGGTTCTCGGCTGATGATGAATGAAAGTTCCTTTACTTTCGTTATCTTCTGTCCAACTTTGATAAATCATCGATCATTTTGTTTCTCCAATTTTTCCGTTCGCATTTAAAAAACGTTCTTTGGCATTGTCCATTAACCCGTTGAGGACAAGTCCCGAGTATACTTGGGCAAATGTTTAAGGGAAATGCATGTTGTAGCGAACTCAGCCCATCCTCAATGGGTTAAGCCTTCTCCCTAAGAGTGGCACAGCAGTACAGGCATGCTTCGTCTGTCTGTTGTTGTGTGAAAATTATTTGCTTCAGAATGGTCTCATATTCAAGTAATGTGCAGTTTAATGGTTCCAGACTAGCATGCCTGTACAGTGACGGCGCATTAAACTGCACATCACTTGAATATGAGGCTGTTATGAAGCAAATAATTTTCACACAACAATAGATATATAATGTACTCTTAAATGAATCCCACAAGAATGGGAACAATCATCCCCCAGCATTCATACTGATTTCCACTGATCAGTTACTAGCCATCCCCTTTAATAAGGAAAGTGTAAATGTGATCACTTTAAATTCCATCTTCACTAATGTAAGGCAGGGCTGCACACTAGCCCATTTTTTTCTACTGGTCCGACCTGTCTGTCAGACCAGTAGGTACCAAGTTTTGCCATTTTCACTGGCCCACTCCTGAAAAAGTTACTGGTTACTGATAAATTTTACTGGTCCTGGACCGTCAGACCAGTACCAGTGTGCAGCATTGTGTAAGGAATCATGTGTAAAATTTACTGATGCCTCCCCCTCCCCCCCCCCCCCCCCACAAAAAAAAAAGAATGAATTTTTAAAGTTGAGTTATGACTTAACACTTCCATGCAGGCATCATATAGGGGCATATACCTCTCTCTGATGAATACACACCTTGAGAGCACGGGACCAGAGGCCAGCCAGCGGAAAGTCCAGTTGAAAAGCGCCCTCACAGAGATGCAAGAGGAAGACGGAGACAGGGTCGTCATCTTTGGAGGGGACACAAATCTACGTGACAAAGAGGTCAGGCAGGGTCTTATTTTGTTGTTGTTTATGTAAATAATATTCTTGTTTGTGTTAAATCACAAGAAAGAGAAGTGTGAAGATGAAGCCTTGGGGACATTACTACAATTAGTTGGTCTGCAGTCTGATCTAAATTCTATCTACTTCTCATTTCATTTCATCTCATTTCATTTATGAAGTTTGCACACAACTCAAACAGTGTTGTATTTACGACATCCATCCAAGACAATGTAAAGTAACACATGAATTATAAGTTCAGTATATACAGTATATATCATAGTCTTATGTTGGGCTATTTGTCATCCACTGGGTCACTTCTGTTTAATATTAGATGGCTTAGACAGTTTCTGGTATGTGATTGGTCGAGAGCTCGTCACATGATACTGTTTGCGAGGATCGCAAATGTTATATTTTTCCAACTCGTTATATTTCACCAACTGGTCAAATGAATATATTTTTTCCATGTGTGTCGCCCTCTTACGGTTGAAATACAAACAGTTACACCAATATAAAGGTGTGGGACCACGTCGATAACTGGGACAAGCAAACGATTACAATCGATAACTGCAGTCTGGATCGATATAATCTGTTCCCCCCCCCCCCCCCATGCACCACGATACGTGTAGCTACGTTACATATAAAACGGTTCTACAGTGTATAACGTAGGTACCAAAGAGTACCGTTTACGTATGCACAATCATTCGGCCCGCGAAGTTTGGATTCACACTTCAAAATGGAACCCCGTTTTGTCTATAATAAACGACGATGAGCTCGATAAGATTTTGGAGGATAAGGATTCTAACCCCGCTAAACATGTCCTAAAACAAGCGAGTTGATAGTCTAGAGACATTTTTGTTCAGTTCTTAGAACGAGGGCAATTCATTCATCTTCATTGTACATTGACGTAGACTAGACATCTAACGTTAGATCTAACGACGCTAATGTTACATCGCATAAGTGGAGGACTACGACACCGAACAGGTTTGCAAATCACTGTGTTTGTGAATAGTTTCTACAATGTTCATCTCTGTCAGAGGTAAAAGAAGACTGATTTGGAAATTGCTGCAGATTCCTGATGACAGAAGGTAGGCTACGTCTATTCTATACCGGTCCTGGCACAAGACAAGTTGACTAAAAATCACAGGGTAGAAAAAGATGATGCACTGGGGAGCCAATTTGGACGCATGTGATGTAGAATCTAGACTGTCTAGAAACTAACGTTAGACCTAACCGTTAGACGCTAGACTTGCGTAACGTTAGACCGAGATTCTAGATCTAACGTTAGTTACCTGTAGGCCTAACGTTAGGCCTACTACAAAAAAATGTCAAATGATAAAAATTGCCCAGTAGGCAATAACGTTCGGCCTAAGAGTACAAAAGACTTAAAGAGTAAAGTTAGAATTGTTTTGTGAGTAACGTTAGACCCTAGAAGTAGAACTATAAGTTAGATCTAACTGTGCTCCACTTATCGAGGCATAGGGTCTACTGAGTTCAAAGACAAAAAGACAAACAGGCGTCGACTAGGCCAACAACTGAACTAACGTTAGTTAGTGGATTAGGTCTAGTTAGATCTAGACTCTAGCCTCTAGCTAGTCCAATTCCAAGGTCTGGTCCAGCACGCACACTAAGCAGAACCCTAAATCCTGTATCCGCCAGTAGGCCTATCCCGAATCACGTCTTGTAGAGTCGTAGACGTACTTAGTACTGGTAGCTAACGTTAATTCGGCCTACTCCTAGCTCTCATCTACTGATCTTTTGGACCTGAGCCTAATTTAACCAGCTATTAACTGTTAGAACAACAGCGTCTACAGTTTCTACTGTCGTTAGAGGACATTCATGAGCCTAAGTACCAACGGTAACTGTTACACAGCCCAGTGCAGTCGCTGTAAAATCGCGACAGCGCGCACTCAGCGTCTGGTCTGGCTAACATGAACGTAATGCGTCGTTAGTGTAGGCCTAACACCAGTAACAGTTAAAGGACAAGTTCACCTTCATTAACATAAGGATTGAGAGAATGCAGCAATATTAGTAGAACACATCAGTGAAAGTTTGAGGAAAATTGGACAATCGACGCAAAAGTTATGAATTTTTGAAATTTTTGTGTTGGAACCGCTGGATGATGTCATATGAGTACAACAGTATAAAGAAAATGTAAAGAAAATTCAACATATTTTCACTTTTTTTTGCATAATAAAAGAGCACTTGACTTGCCTCTTTCTAAAGGCAATGGGAATAATATTACCCATAACATATGTCAGTAACGAGTCAAGGGAATGTGTACTGTTTTCAAAAGAAAAAATTTTGTGAAATTCTCTTTATATTTTCCTTATATTGTTGTACGCATGTGACATCATACACTGCAGTAGTCTTCTCATCCAGCGGTGACTGCACAAAAACTTCAAAAATTCATAACTTTTGAATGGATTGTCCGATTTTCCTCAAACTTTCAATGATGTGTTCTACTAATATTGCTACATTCTCTCAGTCCTTATGTTAATGAAGGTGAACTTGTCCTTTAAGTATGCACAGCCCAGTCACATCATTATCACAGCAAGTCAAGACTGGTACTCTTTGTGGTCTCAGTCTGGTGGCCCCTGGCGTCCTGTACCCCCAGCCTCCTGCGCCCCCTGCCTTGGGCCCGCACTTAGGCTCCTGGCCTCGGCCCGGCCATGGGCCCCTGGGTCACTGGGCCTGGGCCCACTTGGGCTATGGGCCCCTGGGCCTGGGCCCACTTGGGCTCTGGGCCCCTGGTTCCGGGCTAAGGCCCGTGGCCTTGGGTCCGGCCTTAGGTACATGGTCTATGGGAAATCAAGCTTGTCTGTAACTGTATATTTACAAATATTTACAAATAATCACAAATGGTCACCAGGTCCATACTACATATAGGACTATATGAATATATGAATATATGAATATATGAATATATGATCATATGAATATATATGTGAATATATATATCAATATATGAATATATAAATGTGATCAGGCATTCTGTTACGGTGTCAGATCTGGCAGGGCAGCATTTTCAGTAGCAAAAGCTATTTTTTGCACACAGATTGATCAATTTTTAACAATTTTTAACTCCCTGGCGGTCCAAAGAATGTTATATTCCACCCCGTACCAGTCAATATCTGTATAATACCTAACCTTCAAAGAAAAAATATAAAACAAGGAAAAGCAATCCATATCTTTGGCATGGGTTGTTGAAATTAAACAAAGCTACAAGTTGCCTTCTGCATTTGTTTTCTTAACTCTTTATGTGCCATGTTCGCACGTCCCACTCAGTCGACGGTGTGCCAACTTCGCATATTCTGCTCAAACGCACTAATCCGCTAAAACCGATAGATAAATCACCTAATCCCGCGGTACAATGAAAGCTTTTCTCGCACTTTTGTTCCTTTTACATACAGCTTGCATGAATATGTGTTGATTGACTATCAAGCGGTGTTCCCAACTAAATTTGCGTGTAAACACTAAGTTTCTCTCACGGTTTCATGTGCAAAAGTCATGCCTTTACAGTTAAATGTAGCAACTGGTCTTTAAAAAATAAATAGAAATAAATTTGCCATACAATTTGTATCAGAGCAAAGCTTTGCATTCCTCTTCAACTTTGCTCACAAATGTCCACCTTAACAGAAATTTGTAGAAGTTATATAGATTGGAAAAACAGAATTCTTTCTCAAAGCATGACTACCTTTGTGTCTCAGAATAATGTGGCACACAGGGGGTTTCCACCATGGCAAATAAAGAGTTAAAGGGATGGTACAGTATTGGTGGGAATGAGAATTGGGCTTTTAACTTTTTGCGAGATACCAAGACAACACTTATGATATAGTACACAGCATGCCATTTTAAGAGGAATTCAAAGTTTATTTGATGAAAATCAGGTTTGGAATGACTGAAACATCCAAAAACAAAGTAAAACAAAACGATCATAATAAAGTGCGGGTCCCACACTTTATTAGAATCGCTCTTTTTTGGATACACTATTTCAGCCATTTCAAAACCAATTTTCATCAAATAAATGTGGAATTCCTCATAGAATTTACATGCTCTTTCATATTTCATAAGAGATTTCTCATTATCTCACCGAAAAATGTTAGAAACCTGAAATTAGGTCTCAACCAAAACTATACGATCCCTTTAACCTCAACATGGGCTATGAATTTTAGGATGAAGAGGTACATTAGTTTCTCCCGCTCCCCTGGCTGTAATTATCTTTTGTAAGGATTGGACTAAATGCTGTTGAGTCAAGGATCAATATTTGGGGGCAAGCAGTGTACTTGGATGCTAATCTGTGATCAAGAACCAGAAATAAGATGCTTCTGAAAATCAACTCCAATCAAAACCACATATTGACCATTCTTCCAACAAGATGGATGTAATGCTCCTCCCTGAACAGGTGTCAAACAGGATACAGTGGAAACTCGGTACATAGTATAACAAGATCCCTGGGACCAAAGACAATTTGTTCTTTATAGCAGATATATTGTTATATCAGGTATTTTGTTTTATCAGATCTCTTTTTATCGAGTTTCCACTGTACTTGCATATCTTTCTTTCTGAGATATCCATAATTCTGTCTGCATGTTATGAAAGAGATGCCAGAGAAGAAAGATGCAGTCAGCCTTATTGCTATGGCAACACAAAATAAATCTCCAAAGTCATATGGCCATAGACAAAATGAGAGCAAAGTTATCGCTCAAGTATTGTCATTGTTGCAGTAACTCTTGTGTAACATGTCCTTCATCTGGTTGGTGTTATATTTTTGTAGTTTTGTAACTGAGTTGTTGTTTGATGTTTGTGTGGAAGGTCGCGAGTATTGGCGGCATTCCCGAAGGAGTAGCAGACCTGTGGGAGGCGTGTGGGAGTGATTCTTGCTCCAAGTACACATGGGACACCATGGAGAACGACAACCTGAGCTGGGGGCAGGGGCGATCGCGGCCGAGGCTTCGCTTCGATCGGCTCTACCAGAGACCCGCAGCGGGTCACGCCGGCAACCTCGCGATTCGCTCTTTCCAGCTCGTCGGGAAGACCAGGCTGCCCTCATGTGGCAGGTTCCCCAGTGACCACTGGGGGATCGTGTGCGACTTTGACATGATCCCCGCAGAATTCTGAAAGGAGTTCTTTTTTGAGGAGAAAAAAAGCAGGTGTGATCAGGAAAGAAACATTTTATGATGCTGTGATTCCAGTGAATTTCCCTGTTGAGTGTTTTCAGTCATGTGCTGTATGTCTTTGCATTCTGACTACAGGAGGAGTCAAATCATGCCATTGAGGCTATGTGTAAACGTTAATGCCACATCTTGATTGGATGGTGCTATCAAGAACATTTGTTCTGTATTGACTTATCCTGTCCTTCCATTTGTTCTTATACAGTAAAACAAGACCTGTAAATCATGTGTTGAAAATGTGAAGAAGAAGAACTCTTCAGGCATGGCATACATGTTACATGTGCTTCCTCATCTATGGGATCCCCTCCCCCTCTTTTTTGCTTGTTGTAGCATGTAAGTTATGTAATTTAAGGTTTGTGGTATTCACTGTACTTCTGCAGCCCTCCATTGTTCAATTTACACAGACTAGGTACATTTTCTGCGATATGGCGACCAAGACGGTCCTAAAGAGACAAGGGCAACTCTCGCTTGTGCTGTTGCTTGATGATGTGACCAATTCTCTGCAGTTTTCATACCGATACTGTGATAAATTGTACAAGTAGATTAAGGATGGTGATTTCTCTGCAGTCATGCCAGAGTTCTGTAAACCTTGATTTTTTTTTCTTTGCATTCATGAAACTTTGGCAGATTTTGCGAGGAGCAAAGACTCACAAAAAGAAAGATGAATGCAAAAGTGTGTGTGTGTGTGTGTGTGTGTTTGTGTGTACACACAGCATTGAACGCCAGTGGCATTTGAAAAAAATGTCATGCTGAAAAAAAAAAAAACTGTCAGAACCAATTTGCGAAAGTTTCATGCTGCAAATATTCCTGGTTTAACAGTAACCGTGAAAGTATGTACACATACACCTGAAGTGGAACATTAACTGGTTTACCCACTGACATGAAATAATTGCACAAAGTAGATGCCAACAAATTAATGCTCTATTTTAAGGGCAGAGAAAATAAGATGAGTATTGGAGGCAAGGTGAAAGAGATAGCAACTCAGAGACAGACAGACAGACAGACAAAATGACAGAAAGAGAGACAGATAGAGATATAGAGAGATAGAGTAAGAGAAAGTTTTTATGTGTGTATGTTTGTGTGTGTGTGTGTGTGTGTGTGTGTGTACAATGTATGTTTGGCAAAGTAAGATGTTTGGCGTTGGTGCAAAACCGACTGCCAAAGGCTTCTATGGCTTGAGACAGAATGGAAATTAATATTGAGGTAGAAATCACAAACTTCACTTTAGGGGAGCTGAGATGGGGAAAAATACAAGTGTGCATTCCCAAAAAGTAATGCCAACTCTGTGTACAGTGTTTTGCTTGCTTGTGCTTGCCCTAAAAAATGAATTGTTCTATTCTTGCAAGATAGGTGTGATGTTATTTACATTAAATAAATATGTCGTGTTTGAATACATGCATATCAGTGAGACAGTGTGACTCAAAATGCATGAATTATAATTTTTCTAACAAGAGGAGGTTTATTTTACTTTGTTGCCTTTTATATTGATCAATATCAAACAAAGCAAAAATTGGTTTGAAATGGTCACAATCATGTTTGTAGTGGCCTTCAATTGTAGAATAAATCTAAAGCATTTACAATTTATTTAAGATGTTGTACATCCGTTCATTTCTCCAACTGCAAAAGTTCTGACTATACTATTGATATGTAGATACAGGCTCAGACTAACAAACACACATTCATTCTTTGATGCACACTGATTTCCATTTTACTTGTAGATATGTTTGATACTGTAGTGAGAAAAAAAAAAGTTGACTGCACCGAAAGAAATATCATTATCCGCCCTTTTGTTGCATCAAGATTTGAATGTCTCTAGTAGGAAAGTACTGTATTCACATGTTGTATGTAGCTGGCTGTTTTCTTAATATCTAGGTCTATAAAAATCTTGGAATACATGCAAACACACTGCATTGTAAAGACTGATGATTATTTTGCATAACTTATTTAGCAATATCACCAGCTAAAGTCATTCTTAATGCATTTACGAAGTACTCAATGGTTATGTTGATAATTTCAGGTATATATCTCATGTACAACTACTTCTTTATGTCTTTACCTTTTATTTCTTGTATTCCACAGACCAAGATGAGAAACCACTTGTTATTGTTAGTATATGTGTCGAGGCAAGTAGGCAATGTATATAATTTAATGCCTTCTATCATCTAATATTCTGGATTACAGGAGCAGCATTTTCCATGTAGGAAAATGTTATTTTCCTAAAACTTATGTGACCATTCTTTTCACCTTACAAATGTAAGGTAATGTTTGTCATGTGTACAGAAGTTGTATGAAAATGTGTTCAACAGATGTTGGTACAATGTAGTGATATTCGGAGCAGTTCAGGAAAAAAAAGCCAAAAAACTTATGTTGTTTTTTCCTGATTTCATCACATACTGATGACGTTTGGATTAAAAAGCAGGTGCCAAATATGTACTACAAAGCCCATATGCCAATGAATGCACTGAGCAGAAATCGCAGTATTCTTTAAGTTGGTGTGTTTTTTCTTGCCTTTATATGCTATTATGTACTGTATACTCCTCCAGTATGTATAAACCCCTACAAGGAGTAGTGTGGAGGAGTATTCAGGGGCGGATCCAGGAATTCAGTGTGTGTGTGTGTGTGTGGGGGGGGGGGGTGCAAATCAAGGGCGCGTAGGGACCAAACCGGAGCCAGGGTCGGCACTGTGTTTTTGAAAGTGGGGGGGGGGGGGCAGTTTATATCTCTGGTGCCACTTTTGGGTTTCATCAGCTGAGGGAATTTTTTCATACCATCCAGGGTTAAAAGAAGAAAAAAAAATTAAAGCACGATTTTCTGGTGCCACTTCCATCGGCTGGCAAGGAGTGTACTGTATGTTGTTCATCGCGTGATTTAAAATTAAAGGTGGGCGCTTGCCCTGTGTGCCCCCTCCCCTTTGATATTATTTCTCTTTTTTAATTAAGAAAAAAGAAAAAAATAAACGGGAGGGGGATGGGGTAGGTAAACATACCCGTTACACCCCAACACCCTCCCCCCCCCCCCCCCCCCGATCTCCCATTGGTATTCTACCAATTACCAAGTATGCTGTTTTCCATGTGGAATACAATACAGTATGTCAAACTCATGATCCGGGCACCGTTTCATGAAAGTTGTTAGCGCTAACAAGATGTCAGTCTCTGATAATTTCAGCAAAAGCTCTGGTCACTGACTGTTACTATGGTAATTGTCAGAGAATTACAATTTGTCAGGACTGACAGCTTTCATGAAATGGTGCCCTGCCTTGCTATGTCACAAGACAGTACCTTTTGAGAAGTGTGCCGATGCTTCTAAAGGAGATTAAACAAAGTGCACACTATATAGTGGAAGTTTTACAATGTGACATCTGTACAGTACTACACAGATTATTACATGACACGTGTATTCTAATAAAAACAAAAATACCGCTGTAATCCTCTCTGTACATTTTTTTTTTCTATTCGTTGTTCATGTCATACTGTGTGTTTGTTTGTTTGTTTGTTTGTTGTTGTTGGTTTTTTTTTTTTGGGGGGGGGTTCCTTTTTTTTTTAGGAGGAAATTCACTCTCTTTGTTTCACTTCATTTGGACTTGTATGAAAGAGAAAGCGAAGTCATTTTTAAAGTGAAAGTTTCATTCTTTGTGTCTGCAACCTTGAAAAAAAAAAAGTCGCTCAAAATAAATGTCTGTTTGAAACCTGGAGCAATTTCTTGAAAAACAAAAATGAAAATGTTATGTATAACTGTAATTACATTATGGGACCCAAAGTTCCTAGTCTCGAGGAGGAGCAGATATTTGTTGCAACCATAATATGATATGCCCATTAGGAGGTACATACGTATATTTATGTCATCTGTACACAAATCTTAACTTGTTTGGTTTGCTTCGGTTTTCGGATAATCTTATATTATTATTATTATCATAGATAAAGGTAACACACTGTAACTCTTGCCCACTTTGACATCATGATAGGCCTATATGAGGCCGGACAAAATATTACTGTGTCTATGTCGACCTGGGCGAATGTCGACTTAGCTGTCATACACTTTTTGACCCTTGCGTCTATATGAAACGGAGGAGAGTTTGCTCTCCGTGGGGAGCTCATTATGTTTCATTCATTATCTATACATGTATTACATGTATTATTTTCTAACTGCGATAGAAAAGAAGCTGACATAATATTTCTCGCTAGTGGCTTTTCTTCATGTGAAAAGATGGTTTTGCGAAATGGTGGTCCGGTGAGAGTTAAATGGCAGTGAGAGCATTTTGTTTGCCCTGCGAAGTCCCCCCTTTTTTTTTTCTTAACGTCGTACCGAGTTTGAATCTTTCATTTCATCGATGGTAGCAAGGGAGCATAAATCGGGGACGATCATGCGCACCACTTCGATTTTTTTTCTTACGTCCGTTTCTATTGATTTATCCATTTTACCTTCGCTGTGGTAACGTCTGTATTTGTACCAATACAATATAGTCCTCATAATCATGTGTTTAGGTATACAGAAAGAAAGAAAAGGATTGGAAAACGTGAACTGAAACTGAATCTAATCAAATTATCGGTAACTTAATTCCTCTGTCTTGTGTCATGCATGGCACAACAATCAATGACAATTGCCTTCGATCAGCCTTAGTGATTTCTAATATTCTTTTAACAACTGTTTAAGTATCATAGTCTGTTTAGTTGTCTTAACAGTTCAGATATGTAAACAAAGACCGTACTAAACAGAAAAACAGGATACACATATTGTATACTCAGCAAAAAAAAAAAGAAAAAGAAAAGAAAATGAACACTTTTTTTAGTTCATATTTTTCATAAAAGATTTAGATGAAAAGCAATGTATTATATACCATATCAAAGATATTCTAATTGGCTCTCAAACTAGTGGGTCGATATAAAAGGAACCTTTATGCATGGGTGCACACATTCGTTTTTGTCCTCCAAAGCACAAAAGAAAAAATTACAAAAAAATTGACATGTCTTTCATTTGGAAATGCCCTTTAAGATAGCGATGATAACAAATGACAAGTTTAACACAATGAGAGACATGAATGAAATAGTGAAAATAAGTTTTCTTTCTCTGTATGTCTTTATTACCTTAAACAAAAGCAAAGTTTCAAACTAAAGTGGGAAAATAAGAATTATCTGTCAACTCAAATGTCCACCCCTAATGACATAAAAAGTAAGGGCACAAAGATGATTAGATAAACAGAATATTGTCATTATTTCAATTCAGTAATTTAAGAATTCACAAGATAAATTCAAGAGTCCAATGTTATTTACAATTTTGATGAGAAATCGCTTGAAATTTGTGCCATTTTTGTTTATATTGTTTCTTCTCTCATTTCTTTTGAATCTGGATTTGACAGAAGATTCTCCATTTTCCTCAATTTTTCATATCTTTATTGAGCTTTTTGGCATCAAAGATACTATAGAGGTCAAAGCTTTATATTTGCAACTTAATCCATGTTTTTCATTATGTTAAATTTACCTTTTTTCCCTTATGCTTATTGTTACATAGAAAAGCACTTATAAGAAGCATGCATGAATTACAACTTGCTAATTTTTGCAATTTTTACTTTTGTGCCTTTGAAAAGAAAAATGAAGGTGTTCGCTCATGCGTAAAGTCATTTCATTTTCATTGACCTACCAGGTTGATGGCCAAATAAATCATGTTTCATATGGTATATAATACATTAACTTTAAGATAGATATTGTATGAGAAATATAAACCTGAAAAAAAAAAACATTTACTTTTTTTTTGCTAAGAGTATGAATTTCGAATTCACCCCATATTCCAATTAACTTTAATAGAGAGTAAAGTCCAAACAACACAGTAGATATAGTATCATCACCTTCGAACTTACACACCGAGAATACTAAGAATGTTATGCAATTATTCTACGGGCTTTCTTCACAAAATAATGTTAGTGGGCACTATCAGATGACACGAATATGTAAGTAAGATAAAGCGATCATAATGACTATCGCACAATAATACTCTC